>NW_014575363.1:0-303052 GCF_000527765.1 Bipolaris victoriae FI3 | reverse complement strand
GACTAGCTGCCTCTAAGTCTACTAGGAACAAGTAGAAGGCAGAGACCTCTACCTCTNAGTTCTATTAGAATAAGCAGCTACTTCCACCCCATTATTCTAACAGCTTAGAATTATACTAAATAAACCTATTAATATAGTTCTTATCAATTTTCTCTCTACTATACTCTTAGAGTAGTTCTCTCTTAGCCTTAACTATTAAACGCCTAGTAATAGTCTTCTCTTCTAGTTTTATTAGGCGCTTAGTTAGTAGTTTATAGTTATATTAATAAGGCTTTTTATTACGTCGCTATTATATTATCTATCTTAGCATACTATAGACTAATTTAACGCGCCTTAGACTTAGATTTTCGCGTTTTTATAGATTAGAGATAGTAATAGTAATATTAGCTTTAGTATAGATCTTTAGAGTTTAGTATTATTAAGATATTACGCGTTATTATCACGTAGGTAATGTCACGGCGCTGTCTAACATAGCAGCGGACCGGCAGCTTCTAGGTGCCTAGCGAGGCTGGAATCCCCCGGGTGGCCGTTAGGGCTATAGCGCCAGCGAGGCAGCTAGCGCGTATTCTTCTAATTAGCTACTAGTAGATTCTAGGTGCGGGCCTAAGTACCTAGATTCTATAAAACTATAGCACTATAGTCTAGAGAGCTCTTTAAGCTACGTTCTATCTTCTACTCTTACTATCTATAGTAAGAGCTTATTAATTAGCTATAGTAATAGACTCTATATATATACTTATTCTTTTTATCTATAAATCTAAACTATAATATTACGTAGCTTCTCTTTATAGATACGCGTATTATATTACTATAAACTACCTTAAACTACTCTACTTCTCTAAAACGCCTAAAAAGCTTACTACTAGCGTAATAGTATATTCTAAAGAGTAGTTAATATATCTTTATAATACTATTTAGTATTTCTAGAAACTTAAGAAAAACTTTATTACGTCTTAAGAGTATAAATAGTCTCTATAAATCTAAGTTAAGAAGAGAGAGGCTAATATTTAATACTAGAAGGAGTAGTTAGTAGCTAACTAGAAATAGATTACTTAACTTAAGATTAAAAAGACCTAGCTTACTATAGCGGCTATATATATACTACTAATAATCTCTACTATTACTTTATTTTTCTCTATCTCTACTACTATTACTAAGACTACTATAGATAATCTAGCAGAACTATCTACGCCTACTACTCTTCTAAGTTTCTAAACTTCTAGCCTTAGTAAGAGAATACTTAACCTAAAGAAATTTAATAGACCTTAAAGCGATTTATACTAATTTATCTAGTAGATTTATAGTAAAATAAATATAAATATAGACTAATTTCTATAAGCTACTAGATATATACTATATATAGTAAAATATCTTACTAGAAAAATATATATATCAATACTACTAAAGATCTAATATAGAATTCTCTAGCTTATTAATTACTTATAGATACTAAAGTACTTAGAAAGAGTATTTAGTAACCCTAACTATATTTAGAATATCTAGAACTATCTTTTTTAATAGAAGTAGAAGAATCTAGACTTTACTATTTATTTATTAAAGTTCTAAAGTTTAGCCTTAGAAGTAGAAATACTAGAGAGTATACTACTTCTTTTATTATTCTAAGAGATCTCTTATAAACTCTAAGATATACTTCTCTATTATAATAGCGCAGATAAGACTACTTAGATTAATATTAGTAGCAGTGTTACTTAGAGGTATACAGAAGTGCGTAAGATATCAAATAAGCCTTAATTTAAATAGATATTTATAGACCTTATATAAAAGAATATGAAAAATCTACTTAATAAGCTATTATAGTAGTTAGGTTTATACAGTCGTTTTTCCTACTAGGCTGAATCGTACCCTAGTTCGGATCCTGTTCGGATGTATGTAGGAACGGGTGCTGAGCCGTTACAAACCCGTGTGATGCACGAACCCGTGAGGTACGTTATCTCTTCTTTATATATAGACTTTCTCTTATAAACTCTAGATATAGTAAAAACAATTTACGTACTTAAGTTTATTTAATTATACGCTATTATAGTAACTAGTGCGAAAGCGTAACAGATAGTGATGCGAAATAACTATTCATCTATCGACATGTTACATTGTATGATATAGTCGATGTACTAGCCTCTATTATCAATAGACTAGTAAATAGGTCTCTAATATAAGGGTCTGGCGCTCTAGAGGGCAATCGCGGAGTATATAAGAGGTTGTATCTGATAAGGAGCTATCTACTCTATTTGCGTGATGTTTATTTACTTATTGGAGAAAGGGTATGGCGAGTGTCGGAGCGCTGCTCGAATGGTAGGCAGAATGCAGCTCCTCTAGGCGACGCCTAGATTCTACGCTCGCAATCTGAATGTTGTTCGGATGCTGCGCGTGTAAAACCCGAAATTCCATCGAGGAGCTATTCAAATGGCGTTCACCCCGTTACAAGAAGTACTCTCCTATGTGCTGTTGTTGGTTGTCTTGTTTTAGGTAGCTTGTTCCTCATTAGTCTTCTTGGTCTTTCCATTGCCTTCTCTAAGAAAATGCAAGCCAGTTTTGTACTCGCTATGCTCCTGAGATAACTTAGTTTGCCTAACAAACAAGCTGATAAGAAAGCCAGCAAAGCTGACACAGGCATACAGGATAAACACCTTCTGCAACACATCCCAGTAGACAGCTCTAACAATCTGCTTTTGATCCGTAGGAAGGCCCGCAATCTTCGGGATACTGGCGGAGGCATCTTGGCCGTTGAATTCTGAGGCGAGTTGTGGGCCGATAGTGGACCTTAGACGGCTTTGCTTCGAGCTCATGACATTGTTAAAGATAACTCCGCCAATGATGACAGAAATAGAGGTACCAATTTGACGAGCTAAAGCGTAGGCAGAAACGGCAGGCCCAATATCTTGGGGCTCTATAGTTGTTTGAAGGGCGATTAGGGGCGCTTGAAAGCCGGTGCTAGATCCGAGTCCAGCGATGATCTGAAAGATGATAATCCGGTCCCAGCGAGGTTTGTCATCGAGATAGGTCAGGAGGCCAAGTCCAATGGTCATAATAAACAGACCACTAACAATGGGCCATCGGAAGTGTCCAGTTTTCTTAATAAGTATGCCAGCGCCTACCGAAAGGAACGAGGACGAAACAATGTACGGCAGCAGGTACACTCCAGACATGAGTGGGCTGGCTGCGAGCACAGCCTGGAAATACAGAGGCAACCAGTACGTACCACCGAGAAAAGCCATGGCATGCATGATACTCAAGCTATAGGCGGAGATACTGTTCCTGTAGCGGAAGATGCGCGGAGGAATGACAGGATAGTCGGCAAACCTATACTCGTAGATGTAGAAGAGTGTAATGGTAACCGTGCCAAACACAATGAGGCAGATAACTGTGGCGGATTTCCAGGCGTATTCAACACCGCCAAACTGAAGACCCATAAGCACCATGAGCGTGCCACCAATAACAAGTAGGTTACCAACCCAATCGACGGCAGCAAGGCCTTCTCTAAGAGGCGTGCGGGGATTGTGCAGCTTGAGAAAGAAGACCAAAACAGCAAGAGAAACCCCGCCAATGGGAAGGTTGATGTAAAAGCACCAACGCCAAGAAACTTTGTCTGTGAAGACACCGCCAATTACAGGACCTATGGCTGATGCCAAAGCCCAAACACTGCTTAGCAGACCAAAATACAAGCCGCGCTCCTGTAGAGAAAAGAGATCGGAAACACACATGTTAGGCAACGCAATAGCACCTCCACCACCAACGCCTTGGATAGCCCTGGCAGCGATAAGCATACCCATGCTTTGACTAATTGCACAAAGAAGCGACCCTAACAAGAATATGCTGACTGCGATGAGCAAAATCTGCTTGCGGCCAAAAATATCGGACATCTTTCCCCAAATGGGGACGATGGCAGCGTTGCCAAGAAGATAGGCACTACCAATCCAAACGTAACCAGCAGGAGCGTTAAACTGGTTGACAATGGTGGGGACAGCAGTTGTGATGATGGTAGTGTCCAGGGCGGAAAGGAAGAGGGACAAGGCGAGAGCACCCATGATTACTGTCGTCTCCAACTGGGTCCTGCTAGGTTCGGGCAAGTTGACGGAGTCTGCCGACTTGTCAGTGGACTTCTGTGTGCCTTTCCGACAGTCATGAGCAATCTCAAGGGAATATTGTTTTTGTTGAGTAGCATCATGGGTAAGAGTTTGGCTTTCGGTGTTGGCCATTGAACTATCGGGTTGGAACATGTAGTCCAGTGTCGAGTGTGTCATTATTTCGGTTTACCATGGAAGTAGTCCGTCGCTAGGCTGGGTGATGTGTTATAACATCTCTCGGACAAATCTCGTGCTTTTTTGTCAAGAGCTCGGACTGCAGATTGCAGAAGAAGTCGAGCTGATTGCGGAACTATACGTACATACAACCACCGCCTGTTGTAGGGAATACTAGCCAGTCGGGTGTCCTGCTATAACACGGAATATTTGATAGTTGACAGTTCTTTACCGAATAACAAAGGCTAGGCAACCCGGTAATACGGGGTTGTCTGACCAGTCTACAGGGTACAATGCTAGTCACCTGAGCGACTATCGGGCCGATAGAATCTATCGTCTGAACCTTGTTCGGGTAATATAGAAAGAATCTGGATACTCTAAGTAGTACCCGAATTCTGTAAGTAGACGGAGATTCTATTGAGAAGCTATCTGAAGTAGCGTAGTAAATCGTGGGTAGAGGGTAGGCAGCCTAATAGCTTAGCGAATACTTCTCCAAATCAGGTAGGAATTAGCTCATTTTAAACCTTAAAAATTCCTCTATAACTAACTAATATATTATTTAGTCTTACTCTAATAGTACTAGTGTTAGAAGTTAAAATGGATATTTTTATATTAAAACCTAACTAGCTATTATATATACTTAGTGCGTGTGATAACTTAGCTTATATTATTCTATCTACTACATCAAAGTATATATCTACTCTTCTTAATATATACCAACTCTACTACTATAGTAGCTTCTATAAAATAATTATAGTATTTACTTTATAGGAATAATAAGCCTAACTATTATATTATATAGCTTCAAAGGTATTTATGTTTAATAATACAATACTAATACGCTAGTACTAAGATACTATATAGTTAGACACTATAGTTAGCTAAAAGAAATATTAATTTTCAACTCTTCTATAAGGATTATAGCTATAAGCATATATAAAGAAAGTATTTAAGTATACACTATAATTTTATTAATCTATAGTTAAAGGTTATATATATATATGTTTATTAAAATAGAATATAAGCTTTTTAAAAGTTTAATTTCTTATTTAATATATGATTACTATAATTAATATTATATTAAAACGGCTAATACTATATTATTTAGATATTTTGTAGCTGATAGTTTAGCTGAATACTAATTATCTTTTTATATTCTCTATATTAAGATAAATTAGTATTAACGTATATTATAGAGTATTTATACTATATGTCTAAGAAATACCTTTATATAAATATATTTTACTATTTAAAAAGATTTATTCTATAGCTTAATAGTAATATAAGAAAGTAAAGTATTAACTATTAAATAGGAATTAAGATTAATATATATTTATTAACTATATCTATACTAATAGAAGCTTATAAAATTATAAAGGTTTTTTAAATATAGTAACTAATTCTTTATTTAATATAGAGAGAGCTTAAGTATAAAAGAATTTTAGATTTTTATTATAGTATTATATATAGAGAGACTAATAATAACTTAATACTTACTTAATATAAGAAGATATAGAATTACCATATAAAATGTTAGAAATTCAATTATTATATATTATTAATAAATTAATATAATTAAAAGTTAATATTTATCTATAATATATATAAATTTCTACTTAAAAAGGTAACATCTTATATTATTAATTATTTTTAACTTCTATATACTCTTATATACCTATCTCTTATAGCTTTATATAGTTATTAATTTTTTAATCTACTTAATAGAAATTAAGTAATTCTTAATATATAGAGATTTTTATTTCCTAGATATTTTATATTCTATATATATTTATCTTAATAACTAATATAATATTAAGTAAATTTAAATCTAATATTAGAATAGAATACTATAATACTCACTACTATAAGTTACTATAGATCTAGATAGTTTTCTCTAAAGCTTTAATATTAAAAGAAATATTATATAATAGCTATAATATAAAGTCTAGAACTAATAAAAGAAACTTAAATATCTAATATAGTAGTATAATAAAAAGAATATAAAAAGATTAAAAAAGGAATACTAAAGAAAGAAGTTAACTACTATAGCTATAAATAAGTATATAATAAATATTATACTCTGCTAATAGATATTAATAAATAAGAAAATGAATATTATATAATAAGTTTAATATAAAAGCTATATAGATAGTAGGTAAAACTATTTTACTAGTTAGAAATAACATTTCTATAGCTATATAACAATTATATAATTAAGAAAATATAACTAAATAGAAAGTTTTATAAATTTAAAGTATAAGAGAGTAATTATAGTATTATATAGAAGAGACTTAAAGTAGTAGTAGTTATAGTAGTAGTAGAAGTATTAGTAATAGATCACTACTTAAATTACTGTCTATAGCTATAATTAGTATAGTAAATAGATAGTAATATACTTTTCTTCTAAAGTTATTAACTAATTTTCTACTAAATTAAGATAAATAAGTAGTAGTATATTTTAGATAGCTAAATAGGTATATTCTATTATATAACACATTACTAAGCTTTATCTCTTTTAGTAAAAAAGATTATTTTTATAAACTTTATAAAGTTAAATAATTTTACTTTATATATTATTTTACTTAATAGTTTCTATAATAAGTATATTTTAATTAGATAGTTAAATTAATATTTATATAAGCTAGACTATAGCCTAATATAAATTACTTCTTAGTTTTACTAAGTTCTAGGTTTATAAAATTATTATTATACTATATATTATAAATAAAGTAATAACTATCTCTATAAAAAAAGAATTTATAATATAATTTAGAAATAGTTAATAGCGCTAGTATAAGTATATAATTAACTATTTAATAGCTTTTCTATACTTAATTTTAAATCTACTTATAGATTTTTAATCTTTTAATATATTATATATTATTAATAAGTTACTAAAAAGTTATAGAGACAATAGATTATAGATTTAAAAACTAGATATATAGTATTTATAATATTTATAATAAATATAAAGTAGACTTAAAGATAATTAAGTTTATTAGCTTTCTATAAAAGAAGCTTAAAGTCTTTAGTTAAGTTATTACTAAGCTTATATATATCTACTTATAATCTATCTTATATATTACTTAGTTATTTATAACTACTACTATTTATTCTTATATAAGCTATCTTTAAAGAAATAAAGTATCTTCTTAACCTCTCTACCTTACTTTATCTATAATTTTACTATCTAGTTTAGTTTCTCTAGTAGATAATTTTATTTTCTCTATTTAGCGCTAGTATTACTTAAGTTAGATAGAGATAATATAAGTTAAATGTAGAGAGAAGCTTTAGATTTTGGATACGGTGTTAATTATCTATCTTAACCTAGTACTCGCTTAGATATTTCACTATCTATCTACTACTTAGATCTACTAGCCTATACATAATATAAAGTTATTTAGTAAATACTGAAAAATCTATTTTAAATCTTTAAATATACTAGTACTTTATCTAATTTATCTTATAGTAATATATTTATTATTAATATTTAAAATCTTAATTTTTAAGTAGATAATTATATTAGTATAGTATTATATTTGCTAAACGATTATAGCTAGTAACTAAACGTAGTACTTTATAATAGAGTCTTTAGTATAGTAGAGATATCTCTATATTATAATCTCTAAATTATACATATCTTAATTTATAGTAGCTTAATAAGAGAGATTATTAGCTAATTTTATAGTTCTATAGTTAAACTTTATTTTTACTTAATATTATAATAATATAGATAAAATAGATGAAGAGATATCTAGAGTTATAGTAAAAGATAGAGACTTAAATATTATAAGATAGATAGACTAATAATTTTTAATCTAATAGAGCTAATCTTTTTACTCTAGAGTATTAGATACTAATCTCTTTCTAAACTTAATCTAGATTAGAGTATATAAAATAATATAAATAGATTTATAAGATATTTATCTAGTTATATAGTATAATAGTGTACTTAGATACAAGATAATAAGCATTTAATTAATATTTATCTATATTAAATTCACTAACAAGTATTTACATTATAAAGTTAAGTAGGAATATATAAAATATAATTTTTATTAACTATAATAAGAGTAATAATAAAATATATTTATCTTTATATTTGTATTACTTCTAGTTTTATAATCGTTTCTATTTTACTATAGTGGATTATTTATAATAGTACTAAGATTCTATTCTATACTACTATCTTAGATAGCGAGCTTTAGTGAGATCGTATATTACGTAACTTTAAGCCTTGTGATAATTATCTTATCTCTTAGAATTTTAAGTATTTTCCTAACTATTCATCGTTATACATAGAGAGAGGATCTTGCCTACTATTACTTACAACACTATTAGTATATTAGATGTAAACAAAGTTATAATATAGGGCTACAGAATAAGCTACTAATCTTCCTAATTAGGCAACCTTTGATGGAAATACTCGTGATTTGAAGATCCCGATGTGGAGACCTATTCACCACGTTACGTAACTTTGCGTGGGCCCAAAACATCTTTATTAGAAAAAAGAACCAGATAGGAAACTATAGTATATTTAAATAGAACTTGGTCTCTCGCAACGTCCACTAACTTATTTCTGTTGATTATCCTACCTATACTCTTCTACTGTTCTTATACATTGTTTTTATATCTACATTGATAAAAATGTCTTACCATCTCCTAAAAGACACACGACCAGCTGCTCTGGACGAAGTGAGCGTGCGCCGCCGGAAGATTTGTGTCTTCTGCGGATCGAGTAGCGGTGCCAATCCTGCATACATCGAAGCTGCTCAAGCTTTAGCCAGAGCATTGGCTGAGCAGGATATTGATCTCGGTATACTTTCTTCTAATACCTCTATCGAATATAATCCTCTGCTAAGACTATGAAACTACAGTCTATGGGGGGGGTACTATCGGCCTCATGGGCGAAGTAGCAAAAACACTCTGTTCGATCAAAGGGCCTTCAGCTGTCCACGGGATAATCCCTCAAGTCCTGGCTGAACATGAGCGCACTGACGGATATCGAATTACCAACACGGGGCTTTACCTTCCGGACGAATCCACATACGGTCGCACAACCGTAGTTCCGGATATGCACACTCGTAAGACAATGATGATGAAAGAGGTTCTTAGCGGTGGTCCTGGGAGCGGGTTTATTGGCCTCCCTGGCGGCTATGGCACCATGGAAGAGCTTTTCGAGGTTATCACGTGGAACCAGTTGGGGATTCACCGGCTGGGCGTCTGTTTACTTAACTTAGAAGGATACTGGGATCCAATCGTGCAGTGGGTGAATAGCGCTAGTAATAACGGATTTATAAATTCGGCGAACAAAAACATCATGGTAGTAGCTAGGGACCCAGCGCTAGCGATTGAAGCGCTACATAACTACAAGGTGTCTCCGGCTGTGTTTAAGTTGGAATGGGCTCACTTGTGATCTACGAGAGCTGGATTCATTATGATAGGAATTAGCATAGAATAAGTCATTTAGTTCTATCGTGTTTTACAAGCGAGCGGCGCACGCCGCCAACTTTGCATACTTCTCTCATCTTATCACACTATCGCTCCACGCAACGTCAATTAAATAGTATTAAATAAAGTAGATAGATAGCTTACTATCTTCTCTACAGTTAGTAGATAGATCTAAAGTAATAAATATACTATAGTACTCTATAGTATAGCTAAGATAACGCTCTATTACTAACGTGTTAGTAGGCTTACTTAACATAACTACTAGCCTAACTTAAAGAAGCTTACTTAGCTAGAAAAGTAGATAATAGTTAATTATATTCTTAATCTTAATATACGTAGACTTTCGCCTCCCTATCTAGCTATACGTAATATAGCTAATAGACTACTAACTACGCGTACTACTAGTTAAATTAGTATTTACTAGCTATATAACTTTATCTTACGTATAGATAGTCTTATAATATGTTATAATTAAGCGTATGATAAGTAGAGAGCTCTATATAAATACCTAGTTCTAGTCAAGAGCTAGTTTAAGTATATAGAGTAAGTAAAGGCTAGCTATAGTATCTAAAATAAGAACATCTCTAACTTTACTAAAACTAACTTTATAATAAATAAAATTATAACTTAGCTTATAATTATTTAATTAGAGAGAAGAGCATACCTAAGATCTATTGAGCTAGATATTTATAAGTTAATAATACTAATAATAATAGTTAATATAGTTATTAGAGCTACTATACTACTTTTTTTAAACTTTATTAATAGGTATTATTAATCTACTTACTATAAGAAGATTTAAATCTTATATAATTAGATAACTATAGATATTTCTAATATTTAAATAGAGGAATACTCAAAATTTAAGTAGTTATCTAAAAGATTTTATTAAGTATTACTTTAAGTAGGTCCAGAAGTTTAATTATATATTTTGTCTTATTCACTAATTTTAATAATTTATAAAGAAAGTAAAATAAATAAGTTAAGCTAATATTTACTATATATACTAATAGCTTATAAAGAAATAAATAGAGATATTTATTAATAATAGAATAATAAATAATAATATAACTCTAGACTATAGAATAGTTTTATAGAAAGCTTATACACTTAATTAATATATTAGTCTCTTTTATAAGTAGTATACAGACTACTAATACTAGTAATATCATCTCTTAATTTATATTCTATTATATTTATTGAGTAAAACGAAAATTATCTATAAAGTTTAAATTTATTTATACTCTGATAATAATGTATATAATAACCACTTTACTTTTATAAAGTTTTATAATAATTGTGTAATAGACTTAGAATTTACTAAGACAAAAACAGTAATTAGTACTATGCTATAGTCTAGTTTATATTAACTTCTATTAGATTATATAATAGCTATACTCTTATTCTAGCAACTATTAAATAATGTAATATCTAAGTTATATTATTTAACTTATATAGAGCTTAAATAAATAATACTTTTATCTATATTATTAAATAGATAAATATTATATCTACATAGTAATAGCTATATATCTATAAAAAGAAGTAGTATGATATATAGAATGTATGAGCGAGTTGTATAGCTTGTTAGAGAGTATAAGCTTAAGTCTAATATAAATATATATTTATAGCTTCTAGATAATAGTTACAGAATATATTTATAAAACTACTCCTAATATGTATCTAAATAGAAAGAAAAAAAAGTTAAATATTGATCTTTAGAGTAGATAAAGTAAGAAATAGATAGAGATAATTTTATAGTTCTTTTAGGATAGACTGGCTGTTAATAGAGAGATCGCTGCGGCGGCGGTAGAGTGGCACGCGCAGGTGTAGAACAGAGTCGCA
Source organism: Bipolaris victoriae FI3 (assembly GCF_000527765.1). Taxonomy (NCBI): domain Eukaryota; kingdom Fungi; phylum Ascomycota; class Dothideomycetes; order Pleosporales; family Pleosporaceae; genus Bipolaris; species Bipolaris victoriae. The sequence goes on along the minus strand of NW_014575363.1, from coordinate 291,500 downwards.
GACATATCGCTCGTGTTAGCGCGTAACAGCATCGATAGGTTGCAGGCGTAACCGCATCGATTGGAAAAGCGGAGAATAAGTGCGCGCAGTTACTGTTTCACTTATTAGTTCTAGTAAATGTCTGAATTTTTTTCTCTCATAAACTTCGCTAAGAAAGGCCGGAGCTAAATTAGTTAGGATACACATATAACTTCTCCACTCACTAGACAGAGTACCTAGCCACTAAGTAGTAGTAGGCGCAATATTGTAACGGGCCGAACGTTCTTTAGATAGCTTCTTAATAGAATCTCTATCTACTCGCAGAATCGGGGTGCTACTTAGAGTATCCGGATTCTTCCCGTATTACCCGAATAACGTTCAGACGATGGATTTTGTCGGCCCGATAGTTGCTTTCTAACGGACTCTGTCATCTCCATCACTATCTAGACCAAGTGGCAAAAATTACGCCTGTACGCTGACCGATATTCCTGTAAACAGCTACTAACATTACCTATTCTCTAATCTCCGTCGCTTCGCTCGGAATTGATAGATGCAGCAATCTAACCGTGACTACTTAGTTCAGCCGGGCTTATGTTTATATGTTAAAAGGTAGTTTATTACCTAGTAATAGTACTATAAAGCCCCCGATAGTAGTTATTTCTCCCTTTCGTGCAAATGAACGACTGATTGTTTTAACTACCTAAGAAAACAACCCGATTCACTCAACATGAGTCATTCAACCGGACCCACAGCGTTTTCTGCAGCAAACCTTCCAGTCATAGATTACTCAAGAGTTAAAGCCTTTTTCTCTAACAAAACACCCGAGAATGTGGCGGAGAACGAGAAGCTCCTAAAGGCTGTCAACGATGTCGGCTTCATCTATCTTAAGAATCATGGTATTACCGACGATAGAATGAAGCGTCTCTTTGATTATGCGAAGGAATTCTTCGCTATGCCCGTCTCAAAGAAGGAAAAGATCGAGTCCTGTGAAAGCAAATTTTTCCACGGCTGGTTTTCGCCGGAGCGGACCTCGAAATCGGCAATCGCCGACCAGAAAGAAGCGTTTGATGTTGGCGATGATACAAACCTTGCCCGTCCTAACCAATGGCCCGAAAACTGGCCTAGGTTTAGGACTGACATGAATTACTTTTTTCAGAAATGTCACGAGATCCATGTCGATCTGCTAAGCACATTTGCAGAAGGCCAAGGACTGCCTAAGGATTACTTCAACCCATCTGTGGATCGAAAGGACCATTACCTCCGCCTGCTGCATTACCCGGCTACTACACCAGACTCGATAGGAAGTCGTCTGCGAGCCAGCCCTCACACAGATTACGGCACTTTGACGCTACTATTTAATGACAACAGTGGCGGCTTACAGATTCGCGCCAAGGATGGTCAGTGGTTAGAAGTACCCCCCCTCCCAGGCTACGCAATTGTCAATAGTAAGTACCTGTCTTTCGCTAGAGACGTGGTTTTTTGCAGTTCCCTAAATAACGAGCGAAATACTAGTTGGTGACCTTCTTTCTCGCTGGTTCAATGGTACACTCAAGTCCACCGAACACAGAGTTGTTCAGCCCCCAATTGATAAATCTAAGTTGGACGCTGAGGGAAAGCTCCCACCCCGATATGCTCTTGCGTGGTTTGGCAATCCAAACACAAATGCATGGATTGAACCTCTTACCTCTTGTATTGATGCAGAGAACCCTAAGCGCTTTGAAGGTGTATGGGCTGGTCAACACGTCGCAGACCGGATTGCCAAACTGCATAAGGATGGAAAGGCTCCAGAGTTGTGGAACGACTCTATGTATAGAAATAGGCAACACGCCGTGGTCTAGGCCAAAACCTTACGAATTCTTCAAGCTCAGCTATTTGTGTACAAGTCGCAAGTTCAATCGATTATTAGTTGAGTGCATCTAACGGAGGTCCCTTTCATAAGTTGTGTCCCGTCAAAAATAATTCAGCTAAAGTCTAGCCGCCATCTCACTTAGCGGTGAATGGGTCTCCAATTGAGTAGGCATGTCGCCCGACCGTGGGCGACTAGCGCTGCGCCATATAAAAAGCGCGATGCTTAAGATAGACCGCGTTAACCCACTATAATTAGCGCATCCTACATATTATGCTAAACGGAATTTTAGTCGGATAGCGCGTTTTATTCCTGTCTATCTACCCACTAGTTCGTAGTAGCTAGACTAGTTAATAGGTACCCCTCTACCTCTAGGTAGAGTAGAGGTTAAGCAATAGTCGCATAGACTTAGATAGAGGTTAGATAGAGTTAGATTAGAAAATATAACCTTACTTAACTTCTACTTAACTCTTAGTAACTCTATCTAACCTTTACCTAAGGCCTGTATAACCTTACCTAACCCCTACTCAAGTCTGTGCGACTATCGCCTAACCTCTACCCTACCTAGTTTAGACCTTATTTAGATATTAGTTGTGTTGGTGGCTCAGCCGTTATATAGCCTAATCAACTAATTTACTCTTATCTATACTATATAGAATAACTTTAGCTATCTTTAAGTTACGCTATAAAGATAAGTGTCTTTTTTAGCTAGAGGCTCTAGACTAGCTTAACCTCTTACGTATTTTTACTCCTCTAACTCTTTTCTTATCTTTCCCACTCTTCTTATTTTAATTTCAATATAACTACTTATTTTAATAGATTGTTAATAAGAAGTTCTTAATTATGTTTTTACTTATAGCTCTAAAGTATAACTATACTAAAGAAGTTCTTATATAGTTGTTTTTGGAAACTCTATTATTATACTATATATATACGCTAAGGCTATAACCAGCGTGTTATCTAATAGAGATTTAATAAAATTCGTATTATACACTACTACACTTAAACTACTCGGTTTACGCTTCTTCATTAGGATCTCCTCATCCCAACCCATCAACGATGAGCCATGCGATATGCTTTTGGGGAAGAGGCTTATAAAATGTGTTCAAGAGCGTTGCACCTCCCACCCGCAACGATGTTTCGACGACCTCCGCTTCCCTTACACGTACGTACCCCAGACCCGTTCTACTATGCATGCAAAGATCTCCTCGCTACACTAACCTTCTCCACACTTCTCCAGCTTCCTCAAGGACAAACATTATTCAGGACTTACTCCACAACACTATCTCGCACACCCCTTGTAACGAACCATTTAAAAAAAAAGGGAGGTATGGGGGTAATATGCAATGTGAAAAAGGACCGTCCCGCCAAATACTGGCAACTAGCGCCCTTAGTTTACCAGAGCTGTGTGTGGTTCGCGGCCCCCCAGGTCTAGATCTGTGGCTTTTTTTTGGTTGGGCGCAAAGCGAGATATGTGTGGGCATGGGCCAAGGGGTTGCGAGGTTTCTATTTTTGTGTTAGGGTTTATTGGAATTTTGGGAAGGTTTGTAGGATCGCTTTTGATGGAGTTGGTGGGGGGATAAGGAGGTAGGGAGGTAGGGAGGTAAGGGGAGGGACTTGGTGGGCATGTTTGCATGTGGTGTCGGATTGATAAATGCGGGTTGAAGGGTTTGGGGGGTTTGAAAGATTGGGTACGGGCAGGAAGTGAATCAACTCGGCTGTAGAGTTGTGAGTATGGTTCAAGTTGATGCATTACTAGTACAGCAGTTCGAGTCACTGCAAGGCTACTCAATCACTCGCATTTGACCGTTTTCTCACAATGTGGGATCAGGACGACGATCAGTTGCTTACTCGCTCTGTGCGGCTTCCTCTTGCAAAATAGTCTTAAGACCATAGGAAGAGGTAACTGCCAAGTCGGTGTCAAGTATGTAGGACGAAATGTGCCAGTGAGACCCATTGGCTCCAGGATTGCTTGAACATTCGCCACAGAGACTAGCAACGTTGACACTGATGAGGAAAGAGCAAACTCCACCAGGGTGGCAACACACGAATAGAGTAAGATGTCTTTACCCGCAAACCGCCAATCTCACCATCTCGCACATCGAAAACGGGTATATCAAGCGGAAAACTCCACTATCATCATCGCCTCCGAACACCCATTTAGCCTACAAAATCCCTAGACCGCAGCAGTGGGTCCCGAAGAATCAAGCCTTGCTGCATCTCACGCAGAGATTGCGCTAAAGATTTGCCCCCCAGGACGCCTCGTACCTGCACGCACCAAGGTGGAGATCAGCCCTACAAGTGACCCCGTTGTTACTAAAAACCTTGGCTCCGGCGAGAAAAGGCTAAGATAGATACATGGGGCGGGCGGCGGCAAAGCGGTGGGGCAATGTGTTCGCCATTTTCAGATGGGGTTCCTGACAAAATAAAGAAGGTTATGGGATTTTTCGCGGAATTCCTACTCCAGATGGTGGGGAAGGGGGTTGCAGATGGAGGTGAAACTGGCAGTGCAAGGTGTCAGTGTCAAGTTTGTTTGCGGAGACAATGGTGTGGGTAGGTAGTCGACATGGTGACAAAGAACAGTCAGTCATCCCTTTGGATGCTGCACAAGGGCCATTACGGCCACATGTTTCTTTCCAAATATTGTCTAGAATTTGTTTCTGTATATGAATTTGTCCGCGTTTGATACTGATTGATGATGGGTAATCTCGGATGTCTCTGGAAGGAAATACTGGCAGTGAGCAGGTGACTGTTGTTCGGTGGGATAGCACAATGTAAGTCTCGGATTCCGAAAGCAGGCGGTGACAATGCACCGAAGGTGTGCAAGTAGGCTGGGCAATTATGCCGTGGGGTAAAGGACAATCTAGTATGTAATAACTCCGATGGGTGCATACGTATCCAGACCATGCACATGGGCTTGTGGAAGGCCATGTTATGGTGGCATCATATCATCCATGTGCTCAACGAAATAAGGCTGGAGGGCGGGCAAAAAGCCGATTGGGCGTGGTGAAGGGCAGGCATGTGGGCGACACAACGTGTTCAGTGAGACGAGTCGAGGGAATGACCATGACCCGGGGCGGCGGGACATGCAGCGAATGCCGGGGGGGTAGGAAGCAGTCACGAGGCATGTCGAGCCAAGAGATGTGAATAATGGACAAGGTGTTTTTGGAGCTTGGATGAAGGAAAAGAAAAAAAGGAGTATGGCACGGACGCAGTCGGATACGGGGGGGAATGGGGGGACGCGTAAGTAGCGAGTATTGGAAGCCGTGGGGAAGTCCGCAAAGGCTATTGGGCCGTCTGGGGGTAATTGCACACAGTCTCAAACGGGCATCGTGAAGACGAGTGTTGTCGGGGGGTGGATGGGTGGGATGCTTATTGCTTGGTAGCCAGAGGCCCTGTGCTTTCCGCGAACCCCAATGTCGCGCGTGATGCTGGACACGGGGCGCGTGCGAGTCCAGACGGCGGGTTGCACACAATATGCCGAGACGATTGCGAGCTCCTGCCATGTTCGAGGTGTATTTTCCGGCCCAGTCCCGCTGTTGGCATGGCCGGGGCCAGGGGAGGGAGGATGCGGTGAAGCAGAGGGGGGAGCACTGTCAAGCAGGAGTGTTGCATGTTGCTTCTTCATCCTGTAGCCGCCCTCAACACATGTAGGTACTATTAGCATGCACATGCGTATGGAGACAAGTGGAAGGGAGGAGTAGATGGGTGTATAGACTATCCCAAGACGTGGCATGGTGTTGCAAGAGGTGGATCCCCGCGGCGGGCCAGTATCAGTGTCGGGTGGCAGCGTGGGGAATGGATCACCATGGCAGCTTATCTGGGGGCCGGGTAAGCATAAGCAAGCTTGCTCACAGTGCAGGTATTTTGTTTTTGCTTTCTTTCTCGAAGCCGCCAAAAGTGGGATTTGGGGCTTCGAAGGATGGGAAGGATGGGCGCTTGCAAGGCCCCCCTGAAATGGGCCCGTCTCGGCTTGTACCGACTAAGTAGTCCCGGTGGCAATTGACGTCGTAGCGCCAGAGAATTGGAGTCGTCTAGAGCAGCGGCGACAAGGCCGGAGGGGCGGTGTCGCCGCCGCTCTCTTTGCCGATCTAATAATAATAATGGGGAGGGTGAGGAGCATGCAGGCCAGGTGCAGCACGACTGGAGCACTGGCGGGGATGATGTGCTGCCCAGCGATACCGCATGAGGCTCAGCTGCAGGGCGCACAGCGCAGATCCCTTTGGTGGCCGTTGTTCGCATTTTGGGCCATGGCATTGCACATGCGCACACACACACAAGTCGGTGAACGAGTCGCGCTGCCATTTGTCTGCCCTATCTCTCAACGCAATCCCTAGCTGCGTCGGATGCTCTCTGGTGCTTCCGCTTTGAGACGCCCTCCCGTCCCAGCTGCAGCCCATCGACAAGGCCATGCTACTTACTATGCTGAGCCCAGGGCAGGGCGGCCAGAGCTGTCGCTGTCGCAGTGTCGTCGCCGCCCATGGCATTGTGCTGCACGCCATGGCAACGCCAAGCGCGGCCTGGCAATGTGATGCGGTCAACAAGAGCTACAACACCATGTATGGCTGCTGCAGCCACGGGCATGAGTGATGAGTGCAGTACAGTACCTACCTAGTCCTATTGTTGCTATCCTCGTCTAACCAGCCATGGGCGCGAGGCGAGCAAACTCACACCCTCCCCCACGCCATGCCACGCCACGCCACGCCCCACGCCAATAACCTCCGTCCTCTAGCTGTATCCCTATCACCACTTCTCAACTAAACACCTCGACATACACACTAGAGAGCGGCAAGCCACAGCCTTCTGTCAGTCGCATCGCATCACTCGACCCACGCCCCGCGTCATTGCACATTCTGCTTCTGATCGCACAAAATCGCCAGCAAGCATCAGCACTACCCTAGCTCACCGGCCCAATTGTGGCTCCTTTTCACTCTCTTCACACCGCGGAGGCGGCAGCTGTAAAAGTCTGAAACTTTTATCCAGTCTAAAAATTGGGGCTCCGTTCCAAGAGACGCGTCAAAGGCCACAAGAAAAAAAAGCCTAATCGTCCGGTACCAGCCCGCCAAACTGTTCCTGCGCACCGGTCACCTACCCCCTTGCACGTACCCATCCCAGCTCGCCACCCACCGCCCACCGACACAACACAATCCAAGCCGCAGCACCCGTCCCCCCGTCTCCCCACCCCCCCTTCCTTTGGCGACTGCCCACGTTTCCCGAAGCACAGGCTATCAGCCTTCGTTTCCCGACTCAGAATCCACCATGTCTAGACCCTCTGAAAAAATAGGGGCCCCTACATACGCTATGGCGACTTTTTTTTTCCCTGGCACCATGCTTACGAGACATGTACACTCGAGCCCACAAAAAAAGACTGAGTATTCTCTTTATAAGCCATTGACCCTCAGCCTTTGTTCGTTGCACATCCGTATCTTTTCTTCGTACCTTTTACCTACGTTACTCTTGCACACATAGCCATGCCTCCCCAAATCCCAAGGAACCTCCTGCGAGCAGCCCGCGCTCGGGCTGTCTTCCAGTCCACCAGGCCCTGCCACCGCGCCTCTCCCATCAGATTCCAGTCCACCGAGGCTGTTCGGCAAACCCCCTCAGAGGGCAAGCCCATCTACAACGCCCCACCCAGGGAGTTTACTCACCGCAAAGAGGAGAAGATCCCTTCCTCCGCCTCGACACAAGCTCGTCGCGCGGTAGCATCCCCTCTTAAGCTCAACACCCAGAACCTTGCACAGCTCCAGAATGTCTCCATTCCCACCTACAACCGACAAGGTGTCAAGCAGGGAATCGTCCACGTTGGTGTTGGCGGTTTCCACCGCGCCCATCTTGCTGCTTACGTCGACACGCTCCTCGAGCAATTCAACGTACAGGACTGGTCCATCTGCGGTGTTGACCTTCAGCCATTCGCCGCTCCCATGCGCGATGCCCTGAAGCCCCAGGACAACCTCTACACCATTATTGAGCGCGCCGCCGAGGGCAGCAGCGCCCGTGTTTGCGGTGCCATTACCGACTACATGTTTGCTCCCGATAACGCCGAGGCTGTTGTCGCCAAGATGGCCCACCCCGACACTCACATTGTTTCCATGACCGTCACCGAGAGCGGCTACTACATGAACGAGAACACCCACGAGCTCCAGATCGACCACCCCGACGTCGCCGCCGACTTGGCTGGTGGACAGCCACCCCGCACCGTCTTTGGTTACCTCTACGCCGCCATGGCCCGCCGCCACGCTGCTGGTCTCCGACCTTTCACCGTTCTTTCTTGCGATAACATGCAGAAGAACGGTGACATCAGCCGTGACATGCTTGTCTCCTTTGCTCGTCACTTCAACCCCGAGGTTGCCGAGTGGATCGCCAGCAACGGCGCTTTCCCCAACTCCATGGTCGACCGCATCACTCCCCGCACCAATGAGGAGGACAAGATCAGCCTTGCCCAGCAGTTCGGTGTTGAGGATGCCTGGCCAGTCGTCACCGAGCCCTTCCACCAGTGGGTGCTCGAGGACAAGTTTGTTGACGGCCGCCCTCCCTTTGAGAAGGCCGGTGTCCAGATTGTCCCCGATGTCCACAAGGTCGAGGAGTACGAGATGATCAAGCTCCGTCTCCTCAACGGATCCCACTCTGCCATGGGCTACGCCGGTCAGCTCGCTGGCTTCAACTACATCCACGAGGTCATTGGCCACCCCGTGTACCGCCAGTTCATCATCAACATGATGCAGCAGGAGGTTAAGCCTCTCCTCCCCCAGATCCCCGGTGTCAGCGTCGACGACTACTGCAACACCCTCCTCGGTCGTTTCTCCAACCCCACCCTCAAGGACGAGCTTCCCCGTATCTGCCTCGGTGGCAGCGGCAAGATCCCTCAATTCATCATGCCCAGCATCGCTGAGCAGATCATTGCCGGTGGTCCCCTCCGCCGCCTCACCCTTGTAGCTGCCGCCTGGTTCCGCTACAACAACGGTGTCGATGATGCAGGCAAGGCCTTCAAGGTCGACGACCCCATGGTCGAGGAGCTTCAGGCCCACGCTGCACAGGGCCCCATGGCTCAGCTCAACATCAAGAGCTTGTTCGGTGACGATCTTCGCAACGACAAGCGCTTCGTTGCCGAGCTCCAGACTGCTCTCGAGGGTCTCGAGAAGCACGGCGCCATGGCCATGATTGAGAAGTATGCTTAAGTGCAAATGATTTTACAAGGAAAGAAAGAGATACCCATTATCGTCACGACACTTTTTTATTCTTTTTTACTTAGAATCCAAGGATCACCAATGGGATTGGGAATGGGAATGGGAAACGGCGGTACTACTTGCAAGGAGTCCACACACAACATGCGAAGAGCGGTGTGTTGTGTTTTTTCGTTATCAACATCACTTTTGGGGCGTTTGTTCGTTTTTCTCGTGGAAACCAAAAAAGAAAGTTAGAGCGTTTTTTTCTGTCTGGCATTGCATCTACTTTATCATCTAGCAAGCGATCTTGTTTTTCTCGAGCCTTTCTTCTTCCAAGCACATCAGACATAGAAGACTTTTAATTCAAGAAGATGCAACTTTTTACTTTGACCTTCAATTGAAATGTGATGGATTTCTTTTTAATGTTCTTGCAGGATGTAAGAAATGAGTTGTGACGTAATTAGGAATTACCTATAGGATGTCAGTCATAGAAATACTGTAGTTAAAGTCTTTGGCCAACGCAAAGTAAGCAAAGTGGAACTTCGAATACGTCATCCTTGCTCAGATAGCTACCATGCATACACACACTTGTCTTCTCGCCACAGCACGATGAATCCAAGCTTTATCACAGAATGTCGTTTTCGCAACTCACATCTCTCTCCTGTCTCATCACATTCCACAATCTTACTCCTACAGCCAAGGACACCCTATCAATAACATTTGCATCACCCATCACCACTGTCCAAATCTTGCACACCAAAGTCACAATCATATCCAGACAGCATCCAACACAAAATTTTGCATCCCAAATTTTCATTATTCGCAATATCTTCATAAAGACAAGCGTACGAACAGTCAAAGCGCTCCTCAATCACCCCTACTTTACAAACAGTTTCCATCATCATCTGCATCCCTAACCTCCATCCTTCCCCTACTTTCTCATCTCCTCTTTCCCACTTCACAAACACACTCTCAATATACCCTGTTCATTCCACTGTCAGCAACATTCTCACCTCATCTCCTTTTTCCCTTCAAACCACACAAGCACAGTCCACTTACCAAAAAAACTGCTATTGGCACGGCGACGAAATCTGCCTCCACCCACCCGTCGTACAAGTGTACAAGATGCCACCAAAGCAAAGTGGCGATCCTCGATTTCCATCTCCACAGATAGCCTGGCGCTTGGTGAGGGCGGCACCAGTGAGGTCGGCGGTTGGGGCTGCGAGGACGAATGTGGCGCTAAGGCCGAGGGAGAGTAATGTGAGGAATTGCATTGTCCGGTTATTTCTTCTTGGTATGTGATATGTGGTGGTGGTGGTGGTGGTGGTGGTGTTTGAATTTGTTGTACAACGAGAAGAGGGAGACTGATGGATACGTGGAAGGGGCATGAAGTATATATACACGAACAAGGTATCCACAACAACGACTAAGGTACTCGTACACAAAAAGCTTACGCTTCCTTCGAGAATCGCTAGTTGCTGTAATTGCAAAGCGCGTGGTGGATCCAAAGGTCCGAATAACAAGAGCTACAAGCAGCTTGGCTCATTATGAGGGAAAATGGACAGGGGGGGGTCCGCTATCGCAGTACACAGTAAACCAAGTCCATTCAGTTGTTTCAATCTTGTCTGATAAACATATATACAAATCATTCGAACATCTACTCTTGCTTACTGTTCTACATACTATACGCTTACCCCTACCCTACACCCAAACTTTCACCACAACGATCTACGCGAAAACAAGCCAAGAAAAAAAACAAGTGACGCAATCCAAGAAAAGCCAACAAGATAACGCAAAAAACCTAACCTTTTAGTAAATTACATTGTACCGCTGAGTAAATCCAGACTCGTATCTACATGGCTACTTGTATGCGCCCCCCCGAAGCTATCCCGAAGCCCTAAGCCCCAAGCACCGCCCCTAAAAGCGCTGATCTATACTTTCCCCTTTCCCTTCCATCTTCTCAAAACTCCCTCACAACAACGTCAACCTACTCCCCAACAAACTTCATCACTCTCCATCCCACAGCCATACTCCACATCATACACTATTTTACCAAAAAGAAAAGAAAAGTAAAACTGCCTCTACAATCCGCACAGCCGCACCTATTAGCACCACAGACCCACAATAGGCTGACGTGAGATTTATACCCCCAAAAAAGCAAAGCTTCGGACGGGTATCTTGCTATAACTGCCGCATGTAGCATAAAGTAGGGCGGAGGATAGTTAGAAAGGAGGGGGGGGGGGTGACTAAAATCTTACGAAAGACTGTACTAGGGAATCTGGAATGAAGATTTACCCTGGATAAAGTAAAAGCGATTTTACTGCATATATAAGCAGTAAGGAAAGAGGCTAATGAGGAAGAAAGAAACAAAGAAGAAATTAGGGGTTTGTCCGGTTTTACACATGTCTTGGTAATAGTTTGGTACTTGGATGGAAATTTTACATGGGTTACCTCTTTTTTCGAATTGGAGGCGATGATGGTGTACCTTTTATTACCAATAACAAGAGGAAGATGGCCTATTGTTATTCATTTCCTACTCCATCGGACTTTTTAATTCTATTTTTCGAAGACAGAAATAGTATGACACGTCTTCTGCAACCACACCATCATCACGCTGAGCTGTTTCACGCTTATATAGTCGAATTATGTGCCTATGTCTTTGCTTAATTTTGCTAAACGAAGCGTCAGGGAGAAATTTAAACTCCGAACCACTTAGTATTCTAAAACCCTGGTATCATTAACCCATGTCCCCTTTTTTTACGTCGATTACTTCATTTATCTCCAATATCCAAGTCTACTTCATCACTAAACACACCTAACTCAGATATGCTGCCAATGCCTGCTTCGAAGTATCATCAAGTCGCTCCTGCACAATCTTGACAATGCGGCCTCCGTGACGCGCATCTGCGTCCTTGAGATACTGACTGACCCACTGCTTGACATCGGCAATCTCAGGAAATGGGTCACGAGGTGCCTTCTTGCACGTGTTGAGTTGTGTGAAGCCAACACCAAAACCAAGCTCATCGACGTCAGCGTCCGGGATAATATCGTCCGCGGCTGTGGGGACGGGTGGATTGACCAAGAGCTCAATCAACCGCTGAGTCGTAAGTGTCCAACCCTTGGGGTATCGATCGACAAACGCTTGCGAATCACCAAGCGTCTTGGTAAAAGATACCACGGCAGTTTTGCGGTCAGTGGGACGTGCAAGTTTCTGAGTATCGGGCAGGATGACCGTCAAGTAGATGGGTTTGAAAACACTATTGTAAAGTTAGCGACCGTATCAATATCTTAACAAGCGCACGACTTACTCATGCTGAATCTGGTCAGTGACACTGATGAAGAAATCAGTGCCAAGTCCCTTGTCCAGTCGGGCCGAGACAAAGTGGTAAAAGGCAATGAAGCGCTGCTGGAAGTTCTCCGTCTTCATGTTGGACAACCTCGTCAGCATCAGCTGGAGAATAGTGACAAAGTATGGCTGGAGAGCATCGGCTGGGATATTGGCCACAACCGACTCGATGAGCTCAAACGAATAAGTCTCGTGTGCCTTGCTGGTAACAAGCTTTTGGAAGATACCCAGAATGGGTTCCAGGTGCTTGTTGGCGACAATGTGCTGGGAATCACGAGACACCATGGCGCTGAGGAGACGGGCCAATGCAGGTACGTTACCACGCTGCTCCCAGACCGCACCCTGGATGATGATTGCAAACAGGCTTCTGTAGTATTCGCTGAGCTCGCCAGAGGGGTTCGCTTCGAGCAATGCAGAGAATATTTGGAAAATGTAGGGAGAGAACTCCTCGACATTAGCCTGCAGACAAGCCGCAAACGGCTCATACAGCTTCTCCTCGAAGAACTGAGGGTGCTTGGGCGCACCAAATCGGACGAGCGCGCCTATTCCCTCAAATAGGTAGTACTGGAAGCGGGGATTGCTGGGGTTGTGCCTGATGACTTTGACAATATTGATGAAGTTCTGGAGAACTGTTTCACAGATTGGCAAAACGCCATCGCGCACGAAAATGAGCACACGCATGACACACTTCATCAGGAACTCATTTTCTTGAATCTTTTCAGGGGCAGAGTTCTTGGTGATGAGCTTGAACAAGTGCGCCAGGAGATCCTTGGACGACGCCACCACGTCGGCCTTGGGGATGATGGGCTGTCGGTTGGCGTCGGTCATGAACAGAGCACGTTCTACAGCAATAGCTGCATATGTGTGGATGACATAGTTTTCGTCGCCTAGTTGGTTGACAAGCAGCGGGAAGGCAGCACGCCACAGGTCGGGTGACAGCTGACTGCGGAAGACGTAGAGGAACTTGATGGCGTCGACTTTGAGGATTGGTGAGGCACCTTGCGCTTGCAGATCAGCGGCAATGTGGGCTTGGAAGAACTCGAGAATGTTGACATTTTCGTTGACGCTCATTACACCCTGACCAGCGGTCGCGGTACCCTTTGCAGCAATAGCAGTGAAGAGGTAGACTGCAGTGTCCTTGGACTTCCAGTTGTTGGCAGTGTCCTTGGCATAGTCCTGGAGGTAGGCATCGATATAGGTCTTGGAGGTGCTCGTGACAAGTCCTTCAAAACGAGCCATGAGTTGGCGCAAGAAGTTGGTCGCAGCGCGTCTGCGGGTATCGTTGTCTGAACCCTCAAGATCTCTCCTGATGAACTCAATCGGCTCGTCCTCGAAGAGTTCGATATCAGATTCGCGCAATGTCAGATTGGGCAGAATGACCTTTTCAATCACCTGGACCAAGACATCCTGGTTGTTAAAGGCGGTGGCGTGTTGTGTCGAGGCGACTGCGGTGAGGAACTGGAGCGCCTTGCTAACCAGAATATCGTACTTTGTCTCTAGCCCAACGGACATTAAGAAGCTCCAGGTGCTCTCGATGAACTGACCCAGATGCGGGCCGAAAACATCTTCGTACTTTTGGATGTAGAGCATGAGGGCTTCGAAAATGCCGGCGCGTACATACTCCTGCGGTCCCGACTCAGTGTCGTCGTCTGTGTGTAGGGAGGGGTTGTCGTAGGTGAGGTACTTGTGGAGAAGTCCTGAGATGACGGTGATGTGGTCTTCAAAGACGGGAGGCAGGTCCTGGCATGAAAGATCATAGAACAGCTTGATCAAGAGATCGAGCGTGGTAAAGGCATTCTTCAGTGTCTCGGGGTTGCCCTGCGAGTTTGTGATGAGGGCGTCGGTGTTTTCGAGCAGCTGGAGGAAGGGTTGGCCGAACTTGGACAGGACGTGGTTGATCTCGGTGAAGAGATCGTCGGAGCGGAAGAGGGGCCGCCATCGCTTGAAGATGGAATGTGCGACTTGGAGTACGCCGTTGTTGACGACGGTGTTGTCGGGGGTGAGGCGCGAAATCAGATCGTCGACCAAGGTGTCCCATCTCTGCCAGAAGTCGCTGTCTGCAATGGCGCTGATGGCCTCACCAAGCTGGGCCTGCAGACTTGCTGGCACTGAGACCATGAGACCTATGAGCTCTCTCTTGATTGCGACGACCTCATCCTCGGGCAGCTTGTAGTTGCCGTCTTCATCGACCCAATTCCGCTTTATGAAGTTCTTGAAGTAGAGCGCGGCGGCTAACCGTGTGGTCTGCGGGTTGGCGTCCGAGGCGACAATCTGGAGGAGGGTGAGGGAGAAACCGGGCTTGGTTTGTTCCTGGGCAATGGCTGCTTCGGCTGCGAAAAGTGAGTATGGTGGGAGGCGATGGAGGGGTGCGGTGAGAGGAAGTGATGCAGCCACACACGGCGCAGTCGTGCGGATACACTTATTCTGTATCATCTACATAGTGCGGACAGTTGAACCAATGCGCATTGCTTTGGCTGTCTACATGCTGCACTATGGTAAGGATTGAGATAAACAAAAGACGGTACTTACCCTGCTTGTTCTGGCGGGGGTCCAGACTGGCCTGGAGAAGTTGTGAGAGAGTAGCCATGTCTGTGGCCATAGTGAAGAGAGCGGAACACGGGAGTAGCAAGACACAGGGGGGCGACGAACGGGCGAAGGCGAGGCAAAGGGCGACGAGGAGAAAAAAACACCACGACAAGTGTTTGGCCGTTGGTTGCTGTTTGGGGCCGGCCACCCACTTTACTGCGCTAGTGGGCGGGAGCTTTGGCGCGCGGAAGAGACAGGGATTAGGTACCCCAGACGATGATTTTCAGCCTGCCATAGTCTGCTCTGCCATGCCATGACAAGACGCCCTCCCTTCCTCTCTCCTCCGCTCCTCACGCCCCTACGACCCTCTCACACCACCGCCGCCCCTTGGCCGAGCCCTCTCTCCAACCCCGCCTCTTCGTTCACTGCCACCCCGCCCCCCCGCTGCCCTCGCTCGCCCGCAACAGCAGATGGGCACCGCCAGCCCCGCCGCCTCGCCTACCAGCCCGGATGATAGCCTCGATGAGTTTGCGCCACTGTCATAGCCCTCTCCTCTGCCTCTGTCCTTTGCTGCAATAGTCGCCTGCCGTCCCGCCAGCCCAGGGACCGCATTCACCACCGTCCCTCTCTCCCACGACGAGCCGAGCCCCTCTCGCGACACCGAGACGCATGTCTCCGCCGTTGGACCATGCCGCCCCAGACCGCCGCTCCTCCACCCAGGCCCTCTTCACGGCCTTTCGCTCCCTCACTGGCGGCCGTCTCAAGAGCCCTACCCCGCCGCCCTCCGTCTCGTCGGCTACGAGCACACCTGCGCGCACTCCCTCGCTCGGCACCATCCGCTCCCACTCGCTCTCTAGCCCGCATCCAGCCGACAGTACCCTTCAGCGCATCAGCCAGGTCGCCGGCCAACGCGCTGTGAGACCCGTAACGGGTGGGCCTCCAGAACTCGACGACCTTGTTGGCCAGCTCGACCGGAGCCACCCGTTTACGGACAGGGCCGCGGTTGTGGAAAAGATATGCGCCATCCTCCATGAGTACCCTGTGCAGAACGTCCTGGCCTTGTGGTCCGTGGCCAGTGACCTGCTCCTTCCCGAGCAGCCAGACGATGTCGCTGAAGTGGGCTACAAGCTCCTCAAGGCCTGCGCCTCACTCGCCAACTTGACCAGCATTGAGCGCACCGTCTTCTTCGACGCGGCCTGTTTGCGTAAGAACGATCGCTTTTTCGACAAAAGACTTGAGGTTGTCACCACCCTCACGCACGATGGTCGCGATGTGGAGTCTTGCGAGGCGGGCATAGTCTCTTTTGTCTTGACCTCGCTAGACACTTGTTTCCTAGCCAGCAAAGACGCCTTGAACGCCCAGAGGAGCAAATCAAATGGAAAGAAAGCGGCTGCGAACCCACCGCAAGAGGTCGCCAACATGTTCCGCGCATTCCAATTTGCCATTGACATTTGTAAATTCAACGCCAAGGTCTTCACCGACGACGACCTGGATCTTTTGATCAGAAGAACTGTCGCCATTTGCAAAGCCACGTTTTACAGGCCTGACGTCGAGTGTGGAATCAAGCTCTTTGACACCATCATCACCTACGTCCATGTGCCCACGAAGTCACTCCATCCTTGCTTACAGGTTCTGAGCGAAATTCACAAGAGGATCCCTGGGTTTCAAGACCAGGCGTGGAATACTTTAAGCAACCTTTTTAAGTCCCATGTTGGCCAGGCTGCGATATCTGTCTTGTTGCATATGCTCTTGGATGGCCCCACGCAGGACAACTTACAGGATGCTGACAAAAAAAGGCTCGACAGCATGTATACAGGCACTACCCTAGTCCTGCGTCTTCTTCTTTTGGAAAATGGCCGCAATGAACTGCCCAAGGTGCCCATGTCATTACTATTCCCTGCGCTGAAAGCATCCATCCAAAGGCCCAATACCGATCAGGAACAAATCATCATCAGCTTGATAGACACCGTTCTCGATCAAGACGGTATGAGAGACTTACTCCTGGCCGAGAGCGACTTGGGAGACTTGCTCGAGGTAATCTGTGTATGTGCTGAGCGTGATGATGACCGCCTTCGCGCCAAAGATGCCAAGACATCAGATACCCTCAGTATCGAAAAGAAAGCCTCCTTTGACAGACAACTATCTCTCCCCGATGACAACAGATCGAGCAATGGACGTCCTATGGCCCGGCATCGGTTTGCCTCGTACTCGCCGCCTATTGGCGGAATGGAGCACGATGACGATATAGGACCACACGATCAACGTACGGCATCACAGCACGAGTTTTCGCGACGAGATGCTGCAGACGGCATTTTCAAAGTATTGGCTAAGCTAGACCATCTCAGCGACGCGTTTGATTTTGTCCAGCGGGAAGCGGCCATGAATGTCTTTTTGCGTCTTGCACATCGTGTGAGCGACGCAACAGCGGAACGAACCATCCGCTACTTTGCAGACGAACGCTATCTCAACCCCTCAAACGAAGATTGGTTGCATCTTTGCCAATGCCTTATTACAGGCATCTTCAGCGACTCTAACCGGCCACGCTCACTTCGTACCTTGGTGATACAGGTGCTGCGGGAAACTTACAGTACCGTAGAGTTGTTGTGTGAGGGTGATGCCGTGTTTCAATGCCAAGACCTTTTGCTCAACCGACTTGAGCCCGAAGACGACATTGAGGTTTTGCAGGAACTCGTAGACTTTGCCCTGTACGTTGCCGATCAAGCGTCTTTTGATCGTTTCTCCCATGTGGTCCGTCTCTTGAAGAAACGTCTGGATCGCCCGCAGCCCGCACAACCAGTTCCGTCCGCACCGTGGCAGCCCCATCCATTTTCCACAAAAGATGACGGATGTTCCCCATGCAATGTAATCACTACTGTCTATGTACGGCTGTTTACTCGTAGCGTTATTCATTCAGCGCAGAAGACCCGCCTTCTCTACGAACTGTTGCGGGAAATTGCTGGCAGCGATAAATACGCGCATGATGCACGTCTAACAGCTCTCAAGCTATTGTTCCGTTTGCGTGCAGACGCTCGCTTTGCTCTCATAGTCAACTCTTCATCCGAAGGCCAGAGGATTGCTGCCGAGTTATGCCGCACAGAGGAAACAGCTGTTACTGAACGGATCGATGAAACTACGCCGGGGGACCACGCTCGACCGGAAGACCACCCCTCCTGGAGGGAGAATCGGAAAACCTCTGGAACTAGTCCACGTTCTTCTCTCAATCGCCACTCTGGGCGCCAGGTTGCCGCTGCAGGTCGCGTATCAAGGCCGATACCACCTCTATGGATGTATCCTGGTCCGAGGGGCCTTCCCGAAGAACCATCGCACGAATCCAGTCGAGTTGTCTTCTCACACATAGATGCCTCAGAGTATCCTCTTAGCGAAAATATCTTGGACATGGAAATCACATTGTGGCTCGAATTGATCATCTCCCTGCTCCAAAGACCGCCTGATTGGGAGATATACTCTTATGTTCTTACACATCTTGGCCCTCAACTCTCTAACCAAGCATTAGTCCGCAGTTGCGTTGTCCAACTTCGAATGCTACGAAATGTTCTTTGTGAACAAGTACGAAACGCAAGCTTCCACGAACCACCACCCCACACTCTTCTCAAAAAGGCCGACGTAGCGGTTTGCCTGTTTCACGCTTTGACGGTTCTCATCAGTTACCACGAGTACTTTGAAAAGAGCGAGGAAGATGATCTGGTCAAAGCATTTCTGCAGGGCATCGTACAGTGGGACAGAACATCAAAATGGTGTATCCACGCGCTCTCTGTATGCTGTTTTGAAATTCCACTCTCAGTCAGCAAATCTCTCGACAGCATCGTTCAGAAGATGTCGCAAATCATCACGAAGCCAGCTACAGCGATACACATCCTGGAGTTCTTGGTATCCATGGCTCGCCTTCCGGAGCTCTTCAAGAACTTTCGTGAAGATGAGTTCAAGCTTGTCTTTGGAGTGTGCTTCCGCTATTTGCAACACATCCGCGATCAACAGGGCCGCACGAATGGAAACCCAACCCAAAACGGCCATCGGGCTCTGAGACACAGCGGTACATCAAGGGACTTTGCAGCAACATCAGACTTTGGCGCAACGAAACCAAGAAGCGTTGAGGATGATCTTCCTCAATACCTGAATTCGCTCGCCTATCATGTCATTACGTTCTGGTTCATGGCCTTGAAGATGGAAGATCGGCCGAAACAAATACCGTGGATCACCAAGAACTTGTACTTTACAGACAGCTCTGGCCGTCCAGTCATGGAAGAACAAGGGCAGGTCATTGTAGATATCATGAACATGGTAGCATACACAGACCGCGATGAGACGACACGCGAAGAATTCTCTGCCAAACCTGGAGATGGCGAGATTTGGAAAAAGACTTGGATTGTGGGCAACAGCATAGTGACAATAGAGACTGCTGCCAGGACCGGCACGTCTCTCGTAACAACGCGCCGACCAGTAAGTAACCCCTCACCATCGAACAGATCAGAGCAGTCTGCTAAATGTCCTTAGTGCGGGACTAGATACATCAAAGTCCGACCACTGCTTACGTCACCCCCACGGCATCAAGTACCCATCACAATTGGTCTTGCTTCCGAAGCATTTTATTCCGACTCTTATGTTGGCATTCTACCAGAAGACATCTTTCAATCTTTCTACGCACCTCTCGACCTCACTAATCCGCCAATTCCTCTACCCGACGATGAGCCAACACGCCGTGCTATTGCTTCTTTTGACAGAATCGCAACGGTTGACAACTACAAAGTAGGAGTCATCTACATTGGTGAAGGGCAAACAAACGAGCGGGAGATTTTCATGAATGATATCGGATCGCCAGCATACACATCATTCCTCAGTGACCTAGGCACCCTCTGCCGCTTGAAGGGCGCCAAATTCAACACTGGAGGTCTCGACACACGCGAAGACATGGACGGCGAGTTCACGTACTGTTGGCGTGATCGCTGTATGGAACTCGTTTTCCACATCCCAACAATGATGCCTACGAACCGCGACGATGAAATGACTTATCCTAACAAGAAGCGCCATATCGGCAACGACTTCGTCAACATCATCTTTAACGACTCCGGCCTACCCTACAACTTTGATACCTTTCCCTCGCAGTTCAATTACGTACATATTGTCATTTCCCCAGAGTCGCGAGCCAGCTTTGTAGACCGCCGGCTGGATGCAGACCCAGAGGGCAGAAATCGGTACTACAAAGTACAGGCTATTTCAAAGCCTGGCTTCCCCGACATATCCCCTGCTGTTGAGACCAAAATTCTTTGTGGCAAATACCTTGCAGACTACTGCCGTCTGATTGCAATCAACGCAGTGGTCTTCTCTAGCGTATGGTTCATCCGCGAAGGAGGCGAATCAAGCTCGTCCTGGCGCAACAGATTGCGCGAGATCAAACGTCTCCGAGAACGATATGGTGCAAGCAATGCTCCACCAAGCTACCCACCACCAATATCACCACCTGCAGGTCAAGGCCTCTCGAGCCCACCGTCCAGAGAACAGAATCTGGTTTCGCCGTTTCAGCGGCTTAGCATCGCGACTCATGTTACTGATGGCACCAGCCGCAGCTCCATTAGCAGCTCTTCACACGACGTCTGATGTTGCGCACCAAAAGTTGTTTGTTGTTTGGTGTTCAATCGGCATTGAAAAAAATATACCCAGGGTTTTGATTACCATACACACAAAAGTTTTGTTTGATTTTTTTCTCTGCAAGTGGGGGATAAGGGGAGGAACTTCCTGTTGATGCATTTGCATGGCGTTGGCGGAAGTGCAAACTGCTAAGTGAAGAAGTATTCATTGCTAGGGTTGGAATCTACGACGGAAAAAAGGAGGCGATGTATGAAAGTGGACGAAGCTTTTTTCTTGTATCTTTATTTGTATTGTACTTGGGGTTAGACGTCATCCCTGGCGCACTTCTCGGCTCAATTTACAACGTTATCATTACAACAACACCTTACCTGTTCCTCCGTCGAATCTGAGGCTGAAAGTCAGTGACTGGACCACCTGTTATCTTATACCCATTTCTCAGCTTGTAGAACTTAGCAATCTGCTCACGATCGGTGTCCTGCATCGTGGGTGGGAAGTTGCAGCTCATAATCGGCTTAGGGTCTTTCGTTGGGCGCGATTCAGGTCCCATGAACCGAACCGCGCCCTCGCCCTCTGGCGGGAGACCGTTGCCCGCATCCCCAGTAATGGCGAACTCATGGCGCAAACCGAGTATATGCCCTATTTCGTGCTGGAAGATGTTCTTCAAGACGTGCACGGCGTCCGCATCGAAGGCGCGCGAGAAGACAATGACGTCCTGGTCGACTTCATGCGGGAAGAAAGCGCGCGCCAGCGTGTTGCGGCCCGGTCCCACGGTAGGATTGGGCTTGTACACGAGGTAAAAGTGTGCGGTATCCTGATTGTTCGTCTTGGAGATGGAGACGCCGGGCTCGAGCTCGTTCCATGTATCAGCGGCTTCCTGGAAGGCTTTAGCTGCGATTCGCGCTTGCTCGGGAGACGTGAAGGTGTCTTCTTGCACAAAGTATTGGAGGACTCTTCCCTTGGTGGTACGGATATCCCAGCGGGGAACAATGGCGTCGTAGCCGACGACGATGGAGTCGGGCTCGTCTGTGTTGTTATCGCTGGTGGTGCCGGCTCGGTTGGAGATCGGGACAGGGCCTAAAGAAGGATCTGTCTCCCCCTGCGTATCGCAGGGATACTTGGTGAGTTCTGAGACGGGGATGACTTTATTATCCGCCATTGGAGTGACACTAGGGTTGGTTCGACCGGAGGTTAGTGCTGTGATTGCACGTTTGTTGATATCACCACACCAGGAATCAAATTTAAATGCTTCGGCCAGTTTGGCAAGTAAGAAAGGATGTTTAGGTTGGGGACTGATTGATGACTATTGCCTTGGATTCTCTTCATCTTATATGATTTCTCAAATCTATAATGCTTAAGTCCAGGCCCTTGAAGTCTTGCGGTTCGATCCTTGATTCTGCTTTAGCTTGCTGCAAGACACTGTATATAGTCAGCTTTCCAGTCTCTCAGCCTTTCAGCTTCTCAGCCACTCTACAAGGTCATTCGAGAATGACAAGGCTTTGGAGACGCCATGAAACTCAAGATACGAGATCGGCGAGGGTCTACTCTTGATGTGTGTGGGATGTCGTTGTGTCAGAGCTACCAAAGGGGAATTTCAGTTTGTCAAAGTTGATGCAAACTGTTGCATCATGCGTATATCACCTGCATGGCGTCGCTTAAGTTTGAAGTTTATGAGTACAGTGGTGATCGGTGACGCTGTGTGGTTCCGAACGTGATTGGTTTGTGTCGTTTAGAGCGACAGGCCAACGAACCGTCCCGCTTGCTACTTTGGACGATGATTAATGCACCCATTAATCTGACCAGTCTAGCTGCACCAGATGTCCATTGGTCTAGCTGAGACGGCTGGGGAAGCGGGTACTTGGAGTAGTCGGAGCAGCCATATCAATGGGCATTTAGTCCAGTCAGCTTGTCAGATCAGTCATACCTATTATATGTGGTAGCTTAGCTGGATTATTTGTTCAATGGGCATCGAGAGCGGACATATCAGCTAGCTGAGCTAGATTATACTAACCAAAACCACATATCTCATAGGCTGGTCTTGTACAGAAACACAGTGCCCAGTTCGGCAATATTTGGATGACTCTAAAAGATAGACAGGATGAGATATAACGATGTCACGTTCAATGCCGATGTGATCGTTGGTATTTAATGGCCAGAGCTGCTGAAGGATGCACAAGAGGTCCTCTGCCTGCTCAACGTCAACCCTCATATCAACATTTCTGCTGTACTTGGGGACCGCGGCGCCGCAGCAACAGCAAAGACACTCTTCGCGCTCGAAGCTCTAAGAGGGGAAGATAACGATGTGGACGCCTTCCAAGGTCAGATCGAAGATCCTATGCAACTCGCCATACAAGCCCATCCAATCATGGCGACCCAGTTGGCGGATGGGACTGAGAAGACTTGTCAGTTTTTCGACATTGTAAGAGCTAGCATGGTCCTACCACATGTGCAGGCGCTCAAGGCCTACAATAACACCCATGAATCATATCATTTACACCCAGGCATGGCTGAGACGGTGGTAATGTAGGTCCAGATATTTAGGTCCATCTCCAAGGCTGTAAACCGCATCGGTTCCGCAGTCTTGGTCTAGAGTCACTGCGTCAAAAGGCTTGAAGATAATCACATTCGTTGGGAAACTTTCTATACGGGCACGCAGTAAGCCATCATCTATGCGTCGTGATATGTCGGTGCTGCCAATGATGACCTTGAGAAGTCATGCAAGGAGTTGCAGGCACTTTTCCAAAAGATCAAGCATGACTGTAACGCCTGCAAGTTAAAGAGCAAGCCAATTGACGAGCTGCTTGCGGCCAAGCGAAAGGAACTCAAAGACTACATCTTTCGACTGGCTGCTGATACTGCCGCCGTCATGTTTGTGGGTGCGGCTGCAGCCCTGACTGTTGGAAGTGGCTCAGCTATTGCATTCAAGAACACGATCAGGGTTGACGGCTTGGTGCTTAGAAACACGTTCAAGACGTTCTACAGCAAGATGGATTGGGACAAGTTCCATGACAGCATTGTCAGCCTCAGCATTTTGCGTGATTCGCTCACCACGGTCGTCAACTTGTTCGACACGATCCTGGCCACTTTCTCAGATACGCTAAACTATGGACAGGATCTGCAAAGGCATCTCAGGTAGTCTCAGAGGCGCCTTGAGGACTCTCAAACCGACCAGCTAGCTCGCGTGGCGGCTGTAGAGAAGCGTAGAGAAACGAAGGTTGCCGCCATGGAGCGGTATATCAAGGAAGTGGACTTTGAGGAAGTTATCAAGAGTTGGGGTGCCGTAGACGTTGTGCGTGATATACGAAATGACATATCCTGTGCGCAGGGATATTCGTTGCCTGCTGACTCTGAGTCGAAGTAGGAGCTCAAAAGACAGCTATGTGAACAAAAACTTCGAAGATTTTCTCCGGGTTTACAAGTTTGCTGGTACAAACTCATATGTGGTGTACAATTTTATCTCTTCGTGGTTGTGCAATTTAAATCGAGATTGCTAATGTGGAATTCGACCTGTGTTCATCCATGCCTGTAGCTTCATAGAGCATTATTAAGCTCTAGAGATGCAACTACTAGTGAAGATTTTAGAATAACTTCTTTACATAGTAAATGTGGAGAAAATTGTTAGCGTTCAGTAATTCAAGGTTTGGTTTTCGCGGGTTTAAATTCTAACCTTTGCCTTTGAGGGGAATCATTTCCCGTCAGATCCCCGCTACGCTAGCTGTCCCTACATCACCCGAAATGTTGAAATGACGAAATCACCTCCAAAGTTTGAGCTCCTCTGACTCTTCACCAACAACATGAGCGCACCAAATTTGCCGTTTCTGTGGCCAACGCTATTCAGGCCAGTAAAATCGGCACGCACACATGCCTCTAGAGTAAAAGGAAACGCGCCTCATACGCGACAAGCACGGCGGCATCTGACTACAACGCCATGTCAATTGGAACAACCCAGCACACAGAGATATGGGAAAGCCTATGAGCATGCTGCTTCAGGGCAGCAAAAGCCCGCGACATGCGAGACCCAAGAGAAGGGATCAGCAACCGCTGGAAAGCCTTCCCAAGACCAAGTTCCTAGCAAAGAAGAAGTAGAAGGCAATGCGCCAGCAGCAACATCCAGCCCACCAACCCCCAACAAACCCAGCGCCTCTGAAGAAAAACCCATAATAACGCCTCCGCCTGAGCCCCTCAAGACCAACGACACCAAACCCGTCGACAGTGTCCTCCACATCCCCACGGCCGCCGAAGAAGAATCCCACAAACCACCCCACCTCAAAACACCCCCCTACGTCCACCACTTCGACACCTACGGCCTGGTGCGCAAACTCTCCCAATCCTCCTACACCCCAGACCAATCCATCACCATCATGAAAGCTGTGCGACAAACCCTCCTCTCCAATATGGCGCTCGCCCGCGAAGGCCTTGTCAGCAAATCCAACGTCGAAAACGAGACCTATCTCTTCCGCGCCGCGTGCAGCGAGCTGAAGACTGAAATCGGGAATGCACGTAAAGGAGAGATGGAGCGCATGCGCCAGGAGAGAGGGCAATTGCAGCATGAAGTTGATATTCTGGGGCAGAGACTGAGCCAGGAAACCGGGGGGTTGAAGGATGAGCTCAAGGGACTTTTTGATGATAGGAAGATGGCAGTGAGGATGGAGCAGAGGGCGATGGAGACGAAGGTATGTTTTGCTTCTATCCTATATTTTGTTTTGAGAGGATACAGAACATGTGGCTAACGTAGCTTTAGATCCAAGAACTCAACTACAAAATTACAGTCGCGCTCAATTCGGATGCGCGCTCGGAAGTCGAGGCGCTACGCTGGGTGCTTACGAGGCGCGCGGCGATTACAGTGGGAGTATCGGCGTTTATGTTGTTTGTGGCGCTGCGGTATACGAGTTATGTGCAGCATCAGAAGCAAGAGGAGAAGAAGAGGAAGCAGAGTGCGCCGCCGCCGCATCGGCCGAGTCCGATGGAGGAGTTGGGGAGTGAGCCTGTGAGTCCGACGGCGAGGGATGCGTTGGGGGGAGAGCTGTTGGCCACGGAGGGGGTGTCGCTTGGATAAGTAGTGAGATTCAAGCAGTAATCATTGGACATTTTTTGATTGCAAGAATTGTTCTTTGCCTTGAATCTTCAACAGGTCTAACAAACCAGAAGAGAAAACCTATAGCTTATGCTTCTTCTCCCCCGACGCCAACTTCCTAAACTCCTCCTGCGGCACACCCTTCAAAAACCTCTTCAACCCACCCATCACTTCCTCAACTCCCTGCTTATCCAGTGCATCCCGCATCGGCTTCTGAATCAACGCCTTAATCTGCACCAGACTCTCCCTATTCAAGTGATCCCCCAGCCTCTCCTCCACCTCTTCCAGCACCTGTCCCAAAAACCTGTCACTGTATCCTTCATCCTTCACATTCCCCGCATCGAACGTCTTATTCACAAAGCCTGTGGCTAGTAACTCTTCGTTGGTGATGCGCTTACTCATGATCAAGGCTTCATTCGCTTTTGCGAGACCGAGGCGCCGCACGAAGCCGATGGAGGCATTACCTTCTGTGACAAGGCCGAGAGAGGAGAAGGGAGTGAGGATGAAGGAGTGTGGGGCGCTGTAGATGAAGTCCGAGAAGCTGATTAGAGCGGCGGACAGGCCGACGGCGGGGCCGTTGAGGGCGGTGATGAGGATTTTGGGGTGGGTGTAGAAGGCGTGGGTTATCTGTTTGTGATTTGTTCAATTAGCTTTGCCATAGCTTTTTCTTTAAGATTTTTTTTCTGGATAAGGATTTTTGGAGAAAGGTCGAGACGTACAAAGAGGTTATTCGCGACGAAGCTCCGGAGATACATTTGTTGCTCGTCTAGTGCTGAAGCGTCTTTTTGCGCGCCAAAAGCTACGTCTGCGCCTGCGCTGAAGAAGCGGCCTTTGCCGGTTAGGATGGTGATGCAGATGTCGTCGCGGGCTGCGACCTCATTCATGGCACTGGCAAGCTGGTAGTATTCTTTCGCGCCCAGGGCGTTGAGCTTTTTGGGAGCATTGAGCGTGATGGTTGCGGTTTTACCGCGGTATTCGATCTGGATGGCACTTTCCGAGGCCATTGTGACTTTTGGGCGTGGTCTGCGAAGGGACAGAGATAGTGGGTTCCGGAGACAGAAGTGTATGGGTGTGAGATGCTTTGATAGTGCGGAGAGGTTGTGCTGCTCGCGTGGAGAATGCGGATGGGAGGTATGGATTGAGCCGAGGTTTAGAATGCGGAGAGGGATTGGATCATCCGGGTAGGAAATTATGTGTTATTCTATTTGAAGAGAGGGGAGAATGCATATCGGACTTCAGAATTTTCGCTTTCCGTGCTAGACGCGGTGTAGACATGGTAAGATACGAAGAAGTATCGTGGACGAAGCTTGTGTCTATCTATCGCACGCATGTGAAGCTCTATTGCTAGCTTACCCCAAGTTCCGAGTGGTGGGGACAATGTAGGGCTGAAGATTAGATCGAGCCCTTGTGATTTCTCCATTGCGAGAGATATCACCGAACCATCGCCGAGCAGAGATCTGAGATTCTTTGGACTCCATCATCACTCCACCCCAAGCCGCCCGGTTAGCTTCGCCAGACGCCTTGCAAAGCCACGCTCCTTGTCGTAACACCGCAAATATGGCAGGTCCAAATCTCGAGGTCTTCAAGGTACGCCTTTCTTACGCAATGATCATGTGCGCCGCATCCAAACTCGCCTTCGTTACCATGCCATTCACTCCGCACCACCTCCCGCC
This sequence comes from Bipolaris victoriae FI3, assembly GCF_000527765.1. Classification (NCBI taxonomy): domain Eukaryota; kingdom Fungi; phylum Ascomycota; class Dothideomycetes; order Pleosporales; family Pleosporaceae; genus Bipolaris; species Bipolaris victoriae. The sequence continues at coordinate 264,292 of NW_014575363.1, read as the reverse complement.
GCCCCAATTGGACCCGGATCTATTGAACTGACTCGGTACCTCTAGTTTGGAATGTATATTCTCTTCCCAATCAGTATAATGTACTACTTCGGTACCAATCTTGACGGCAAATTCACGGTTCCTGATTTTTGGCCGAAGCCGGGCCAGACGCACAAGATTCCGTATGACCGCGATGAGATAGCAAAGGAACTGGAGAGGATAAAGGCGAGGAATCTGGAAAACAAGCGCAGGAGAGAGGAGAGGGAGAGGCTGAGGGAAATGGGCGGCCAGACTAGGGAAGAATGAGCGGAATATACCAAAGGGCGATGCTTGCGCACATGGAATGCGTCATGACATGCAGACCGTAGGATGAGAAGAGAAAAAGGAACAGAGTCGCAACAATATTGCAGCTCCTGGAGACTATGAAGCATCAGAGCACAAGGAATGGCATGGATGGCGTTGGGATATCATGATGCGCTTGAGGAGATATGTACATTATCGTACAATACTGTATCATACACAATTCTAGGTGGAGACGAGGAGCATATCACACGCTCACCTTTCCTCTCAACTCTTCCCACATTTCTTCTGCTATGCTGCCCTTGGTCCAGTTCATGTATACACCCTGCACACCCTGTACCTCCTGCAACTCGTCCAAGAAATTACTCAGCTCTTTTGCTGCGCCCTCGTCATCCAGTGCGACCTTGGTATCCTCATTAGGGTCGTATATGATCTCACTCTCCTCGATTTCAAGACCAACGTCCTTGGTCAATTTTTCGGCGGTCTTGTTCGTCATGGCTGGCTCAGTGTACAAGACCACTCGGCCTTCGGCATCCTCGTCTACATCCAATACGCCCGCTTCCAGCGCCGGCTCCAGCACCTCATCTACGGTCACGCCATCTTTCTTCCGAAGTATTATTCGTCCTTTCTTTTCAAACATAAAGGCAACTGTGGAGACGGTGCCGCCCGCTTCCTTGACTAGTAAGCGGAGGTCAGCCAATGCACGCAGCTTGTTGTCGGTCTGGCATTCTATAATAGTCGCAATGGATGGCGGGAGAATGGCTTCGAGAACAAGGGATTCGAGCGCAGTGCCTGTGGCAGAGAGACCCTGTCCACGTGCAATGGCAGCCTCAATGGAAGCCTTTGGTACGGCCGACTTCTTTGCAGTAGCTATGGCGAGAGCGAGGCGGGGGTTCATATCAGGGTTTGGCCCAGCGAGTTTGACGGCATTGGTGATGTCGCGGGTCATTAGCGACCGCTGTTTCGATTTACCAGCATCATTCTTCGCCTTGTCGTGTTTAATCGTAGCCCATTTCCTGTCTTCGAGTCAGAACGAATCCCAATTATTGTGCATGCATCAAGGGCGACCGTACGAGTGGCCTGATAGTAAGGCGGGACTTGTGCTCAAACACCGCACCTGGTCCACTATGCGCACCCTGTACTGCGAAGCATGACGGCAGGGGCAATTGGCCACATTACTGCTGAGGACTGCAGTTCTTACTGCGCGGCGCAATGGAGCTGACATGTAGGGCAACTGACTCTGGGGAACATGGAGCGTCTACCCGAAAAGTTGGAGATCATCGTCCCTGCCAAGACGGAGGTCCGCAACTCCCACATGCACTCGCCAGCGACTCCACAGTCGACATCTGGCATGACGAGCCTCATCAGGGCATGAGCAGCTAGTGCCAACAACTTCACCACGGGACACTGGAGGCCCACGCCGGACACACATAGCCATGGCAACAAACGGCCAGGCCGCCGACGAAAGCCCCACCAACCCTGAACTCGATATCAAGAAGCTCCACGCCCTCCCCACCGAGCAGCAGGACCTGTACCTGCTCACCTTCAGTTCTGACCTCGCGCGTCATGTAGCTGCTCTAGACGGCGATGGCGCATCGGCGCATCAGATCTACATCAAGAAGGAGATATTCCAGATTGTCAACCTCGCATCCCCCGCACCCACGCGTGTCATTCGAAACAACCTGGGACGAGCGATTGCAGGCATATTCGAAAAGGGAGACAGGAAGCTGCTATTCGAATCTATCAATGATTCGGTAAACATACTCAATGCCGCTGGCAAGAGCGAGAAGGATATAAGGACCAAGCATGCGGCTGCGCATTGCTTGGGCTGTATTTTCGAAGCAGCAGGGGATAGCGCTATTCAACTGTCGCCATTAGCAGTAAAGACATTGTTGGGACTCGTCAAGTCTGCGCAGAATCACACTGGTCTGAGGGCAGCGCTGTTCAAGGCCGTGGGGAAGGTGTTCAAAGGGGTCAGCTCCCACGCGGATGAGCTGATCGCAAGAGATGCATGGAAACAGGCTCGCAATGCTGGCAGCGACAAGTCCTATATTGTTCAAACGGCTGCTTGCTACTGTCTCGAGCAGTTGATTCGGTACACACCATTCTTCGACAACTCGACCGACTTTGATAAGCTACAAAACGTAGTTTGGAAGATTATAGACAGTCCTTCGTCGTCTGTGAGACATGCAGTGGCATCGTGCATCAGCGCTGCGCTGGTAAAGAACTACTCCGAGAACGCACCGGTCGATATTCCTATCCTCACGCGATCGAAGACAGCGAAAAGAAAGAGCAAAAAGCCAGGGGATGACGATGGCGACGATGTCATCATGGAACGCTCCGAATCACCTGCGCCCAAGAAGTCTGCAATGCAACTTTCTTTCACCATTGAGAGTCTTCTCAAATTGCTCGCAACGCAATACTGTCGACCACAGGCTGGCAACCGTACTAGGGCTGGAATTGCGGTGTGCTATATCAAGACAATCAAGGGGTTAGGCGAGCACATCATTGAGAGCAAATATTCGGACATTGCGCGAAGCCTGTTTGTTGATGTTCTCAGCAACAACATCATTGTACAGAACCGCTATCGCACTCTCAGCACACGAAAGTTTGTCGCAGTCATCTTGGAGAGTGTTGTTGGCCGCGGCCTGCTTGGAGAGTCTGGACAACTGCATGCCGTGAGATTTCTGGTCAATGATATCCTCAAGGATTACCCTCAGGTGTTGAAGGAGCGCCCAGAGCCTACAAAACAGACACTGATTGGCGCTCTCAGCACGCTGTCTTCTCTATTTAGCAGTCTTGGATCGGCTACCAATGTAGTCGCAGACTCCTGTCGAGATGCCTTGATTCAAGTCTTGCAGCATCCGAGTTACACTGTTCAAGTGACAGCATCCGCTTGTCTACGCGCTTTCGTTCTTGCTTGTCCTCTACAGCTACTTCCTGCTGTCACTATATGCATGAATAGCGTTAACAGAGAACTTGGTCTTCTCGCAGGGCCGCGACAGTCGCCCAGGAAATGCGTTGGTCTGGCCAACGGTCTCTCCGCTGTGCTGAGCACGTCGACCTCGCAACCATTACATGGTTCCGTGGATGTAAATTCAAGGGTGCTCTCACAAGCCACATCGTTACTAAAATCGGCCAGCAACTCCGATCTGAGAATCGGTTCTACTCAGATACAAGTCGCCTGGATCTTGATTGGAGGCCTGATGACCCTGGGGCCAAACTTTGTTAAGATCCATCTATCGCAATTACTATTGTTGTGGAAGAATGCGCTACCCAAGCCACTCAACAGAGATAACATGGTTCAAAGAAACTACCTAGAGCTCTGCTTCTTGACACATGTCCGAGAATGTGCTTTGGGATCAATCTTAACGTTCTTGGAGTTCAACAGCCGGATCCTGACATTGGACGTAACGAAGAGGTTGGCCGCAATGCTCCAGAACACGACGTTGTTCTTGAATACATTGCCAGCAAAGAAGACGACTGATGATATGTCACAAAGGCTCTCGCCAGCATTGCAACTTTATGATTTTGATCTGATGGTCCGGAGGAGAGTTCTTCAATGTTACACCAAGCTCGTTGAGCTCAGCCCAGCAAGCAGTACGGAAGTGCTACTACAGACCAACTTGCTGCCCTTTGCGATCGCTTCTTTTGCAGAGCCCGACAATTATACCACAAGCTCATTTAGTACTGCCATTGCCAGTGCTGCAGGAACATTTGAGAGCATCTGGGAGGTGGCTGACAACCACGGTTTTGGTGTTACTGGATTAGTCCGCGGATATGACATTACACCTCTCCCAGGCGAGCAAGAGACCCATACTCATCATCACTGGCTCACCCGACATGGTCCTGAGGCTATTATCGACCGCACCCTTCTCTCTCCAATCTGTGGAGCTCGCGAACATGACTCGATTTCACTGTATATCAGGAAGTCAGACGAGTCTTATGAGCTTCCAGATCCGCCAGCCACTGAGGTGGTCAATGCAGCACTTCAACTGTTTGCTATTTGTCTTCCCTTGCAGACTGCTAGGATACAAGAAAGCATCTTGGAGCAGATGACGTCTTTCCTCTCTGCAAGCAGTTTGCAGCGGGATATCAACAGAAAGACTGCCATGATGGTCAACATTGCGTATGCGGTTTTGTCCGCACTGAAGGTTGCAGTAAAGGAGACACGCTCAGCTCCCGGGAGTCTCAAAGGAGCAGCGGTTGAGAAGGTTATGCAGGATCTGTTGCACGTGAGTATCCCAGCAAATTATCTGTTTCTTCGCTGATCCAAATAGTTGTTCATAATCCTGCCCGACCCCTTCATTCGAAACCTTGCAGGAGAGGCCCTAGGTCGCCTGTGTAACAGCTCTGGAAATACACTCACTACTACTGAAGTCAATTATTTGGTTGATCAAATCGTTGCAAACCGCGAACCAAATGCTCGTTCTGGATATGCAGTTGCCCTTGGCTGCATACACTCCCAGCTTGGTGGGATGGCTGCTGGTTTCCATCTCAAGAACATACTGGGGATACTTACGTCTCTTGGCGATGATCCACATCCAGTTGTACACTTCTGGGCAATGGATAGCCTGTCGCGAGTCGCTGACTCTGCCGGCCTATCGTTTTCAAGCTATGTTACAAGCACGCTCGGCATGCTGGCGCATTGGTACGCTGCAGACACACACAACGAAGAATCGGCATCTCTTCCATACTCAAACATTGAGATCGATATACCGACTCCTGCTGTTATTGCACGATGTGTTGACAGTAATATTAATGTACTGGGGCCAGATCTACAGGATGTCGCAAAATCAAGAGATCTGATCATGACCCTTGTGGGGCTATTTCAGAGCGATGCCGATGAACTTATTGTCATCGAGAGTCTGCGTTGTCAAGAACATATCTCGCTCTATGCGCCAGGCTACATGGACTTCTCGGCCTATGTCAAGAATCTACAGCGATCTGTAGAAAGTAGCTCAACACAGATCCGTGATATGGCTATCGACGGCTTGCACAATATCATGAGGCGTAATACAGAGGAGATTATACGTGTGGCTGAGCCGGGTTTAGAGGATCAGCTGTGGCACGTACTTGACCGTGATCCAGAACATGAAGTTGTGCGAAATATTATCCGCAATTGGCTACATCAGACCGGCCTGTCAGACACAGCAACATGGGTGCAGCGATGCCACTCCGTCCTGACAAAGACGAAAAAGGTGGAAACTCAGGACAAGATTGAGCAGAAGCCGAAAGCGGGCGCAGCAGAGATCCAGGACGAGGAAGTTGCAGGTTTTGCATCTGCGTCAAATGCGCCAGGTGCTGAGTCAGGAGATGGCGTACAAGTGAGCCAAGAGCTGCTCAAGTGGCAAGTCCGGACATTTGGTATGGACTGTTTGAGTGAGCTTGTTGCAATGGTCAGTAAGGAAGCTGCTTTCCGAGAAGAAGCGCCTTGTGTGATGGCATTACAGCAAAGGGTAGCCGATGTCGTGCGCATTGCCTTCTCTGCATCTACTGCGGGCGTTGTTCAGCTGCGGATACGCGGTCTCAAGATCATTGACCAAGTCCTCAAGGTATGCACATATATTGGGCGTGTGGAACGTCAACTAACTCATTTTATAGCTATTCGGCAAAACGCCTGATCCAGATTTTGCTGAAGTTACCCTACTTGAACAATACCAAGCCCAGATCGGTTCAGCACTCACGCCAGCTTTTGCAGCAGACTCATCACCAGAACTTGCAGCTGAAGCTGTAAACGTATGTGCTACATTTATTGCGACTGGTATCGTAACAGATGTGGATCGAATGGGCCGTATTCTCAAGTTGCTCGTCTCAGCACTCGAAAACTTCTCCAGTATGTCTTCTGCCCTTCCTTCATCCCCATACTTGACTAACACGGCTTAGGCGAATCTGAGACTGCCTCAATAGGCGATCTCAAAGGTTTAAGCTCAAATGCTCAGGTCATGGTCAAGATGGCAGTTTTCTCGGCCTGGGCAGAGTTGCAAATTGCTAGTGCCGAGCAGACTTACCTTAAAGACGTGCTGAAGCCGCACATTGCTAAGTTGACACCTCTTTGGCTTGCATCGCTGCGGGAATACGCTCGCCTCAGATTCGAACCCGACATTACCTCCTCTATGGGTTCTGCGTCGCTTTCTGGTAGCCTTGATACCATCTATGCTGCGCTTAACCGTGAAACCCTGTTAAAGTTTTATCAGGACACCTGGCTCAACCTTGTCGATGCAATTGCTAGTCTCATCGAAGAGGATAGCGAGTTCGTGTTTGACGCACTTGATGGAAAGACCGAACTGTCCGAGTCTGATCCGAACCCAAGGGCTGACCATATCAACTATCGCGACGAGCCTGTTGCCTTCTTCTTTGTGCTGTTCGGTCTTGCATTTGAGGCCCTTGCAGGCCGTCCAGGTGATCTCCAGGCATCCAAAGAGCAGATTTTGGAAATACTTCAGGCTTTGAAAAAGATCCTGCGACCTTCGGTGTCCGGACATGCCATATACCAAGAAGTTGTCTTCTCGGAGACGATGGACATGCTTGATCGGTTGGTGCTCACCGAAGGCCTGACCATACAGACAGTCATTGTTCAAATCACACGAAACCTTTGCATTGGCCATCCATCTGCAAGGAGGGATCAAGGGTAAGGGATACAAGCCGGACCGCTCTAAATTCACTAACTTTGCATAGAACCACATCCGCAGACGAACATCTCTCAGAAGACATTGACCAGTTGTTTGAGTTGACCAAGATCATGGTACTAGTACTATCAGGTCTAATACCCGGGTTGGAAGACAGCAAATCTAAAGGTAGGGTTTCTCTTGTTGTTTGAGAAGAATGTTCGCTAATTCGCATCCTTAGCTCGCCACGAAATGAACGAAGAAGCTGTTGCTCTGCTCACAACGGCATTGTCTGCTCTCGTGGATGCTGCACAAGTCTTCCCATCCATTATCAAAGCCGACCTTCATGCTTGCATTCTTCACATCTTTGCATCCATAGTCGGCACTGGCGAATGCCAAGCAACAGTCATCCCGCAGGCGTTGCCAATCTTCAAGCGCTTCATCAGCAGTCTTGCGCCAGATGCTGAAGCCACAGACGACACTGGCAAGCAATTGCGTGCGACGCTGGCGCGATTCCTTGCTATTCTCAGACATGCCCAAAAGCGGGAATTCGACGCTGCTCTTGCGTGCGAGAAGAACACTATTCTCACGGCTACTATCTTGTTGAGCTCTGCTTCATCTGCACTCACACCGAACGACCCTCTCATCCAACGATTTGCTGATGATCTTTTCGATTGTCTTAATACGGTCACCACCAGCAAGGTAGCTGCTGGATGCTGCCGCTCCCTCCTCCTCTTGCCCAAGAAGGGCGCTTTTGAGACAAGTCTTGCGAAGCTTCTTCTTCCGCCTACCCTCTCTTTCCTTGCAATACCTTCAGAGGTAGAAGGCCTCGAGGAGTCCCGCACAACCCTTGCCCAGACACTTGTCAGCTTCATCTCAACTCTTCCAGAGCCAGCACAACGACAAGTTGCGTGCAAAATAATCATTCCTGCCTTGCTATCACGCGCACAGAATGAACCAAAGGCAACCCAGGAAACAGCGGCAAGGTTACTTGAGATTGCTGGTGCCGATCAACAGGCGTTCAGGACTGTGGTGACTGGACTGACGCCTGAGCAAAGAAGCTTTATGGAAGGGGTGTTGAAGAGCGGGCAAGGGCCTAGGAGACAGGAAGTTAATAGGGAGGATGATGGAATGCCCAAGATTGCGCTCAAGATGGATTTTGGGTCGTAGAGTGGAGGATCGGCTTAATGGAGGTACGAATCTTGTGTTTGTATAATGACATGCTTAGGGGCTGTGTGTGGTATCGTACTAGATTAGACATGTGTGACTTGAATGAATGATGATTCCTGAGGTTTGACTGCTTTGCTAATTCGATTTCAAATGACTACTGAAACTTATGCCAGGTTCGCCATGCAAGAATTGACCTTTGAAGTTCATAATTAGGGTGCTAGTATGCCCGCTGCAACCCAATCTTCCTTTTTACAGTATTCCTTTAAGCTCATTGTCGGGACGTGTACGCCCATCTAAAAACCAATCAATCGTTAGCCGACAACTCCAAACCACGCAACAGAGCGTTTCATTCTCACCTTTTCCAGATCCCACGTCATCAACGTATCCTTTTGATTCGCATTGTACCCCCAAGTACTCGAAAATTCAAACATCTCTCCAATCTCCTTACCTGCACCTCCTGGAATTTCCTTGTCGAAATCCTCGACGCTAACTTGCTTGTAACTATTCTTGACCCCAGTTACTTCGCCCCAAGTCTTGATCCAATCCGGCCATGTGCACCACTCGCTCGCAGCCATGACCGTCGACCCTGGAGGCAGCTTCAACATGGCTTGTACAAAAGGGCCAACATCTGTCCGTGGGTTAAGATGTGGAATCAGCACGTCTGGGGAAGTCGGAGACTGCATCTGAACCGAGCCATCAGGCAACTATGCGTATCTTTTCATCAGCAATTCTTTCACCACCACCCCTTCCCACGTGACAACATACCTTTGCAAACCACCGATTAGGCATATACCTCCAACTCGTATAAAAATACCCCGTATGCAGATAACTCGTCTTCTCCGCCAACTCCGGATAATTTTCCTTTACATACGCTGGAAAAACATCTGCCTTGCTATCAAAATGCCACAACTCACTATACTTACCCCCGCTGCTCTCGCGGGCGTTACACAACGTACTCGCCACAAACCCCACCGCATCCAACCCCGCGACAACCTTCGCCACCGCATCCACAATATTCCTGCCCTGTTCAGCTTCAAGCTCATACGCATATTTTCCAATAGGCACCCCGATCTCCGCGGCGCGAGCAGCGTTTGAAGGCGTGAAAAACGGGGTCCAGAAGTCTGTGACGCTGAAGATTAGGTTTGCACCCTGGAAAGCGGTGGTGAGGGAGGAGGGGTCGTGCAGGTCTGCTTGCACCATTTCGATGCCGAGGGAGGAGAGGTGTTGGGAGGTTGGGGAGGAAGGGTTGCGGGTTAGGCCGCGGATGCGCCAGGTGGGTGTGGAGAGGAAGGTGTGGGCGACGGAGGAGCCTTGGTTGCCCGTTATGCCGATTATGACGATGAGTTTGGACATGGTTGGAGGTTCTTTTTTTTCTTTTTTGTTGTGGGTTTATGTGGTGGAGGGTTTGGGGAGGGGGCGGAAATGAGGTTGATATAACTGAATGCGGGTGGAGACGACGGGAAGGATTCAGTGCCCCACGTGCGAGTTTTCAAGATGGGAATGGGGTGTGTGTTTGGTGTGACTTTGGTGGGTTGATATGAATGTTTTGAGGAGAATTGATGAGTTCAATTTCTCTATCGTTTTGGTGGATACTGTCGTTTATATATATATACTTGTATGTTGTATCTATTTTGAGGTGGCGTGACTCACAACGCAGGTTGCCTAAAAACATTCTCTCCAATACAGAGAACAAACATAGTTGCCTTCACACTTGTAGACGGAAAGAGATAACGCTATACTTTATTGCAAATGTAGCTGTAGCCATTGGTCTCGTAACCTATACGGCTCTAAGAAGCCACCATCTCCCCTCTCCCCAACGTTTCAACTCCCTCCGTCCACGCCATTCACCCCCTCCCCTCCAGGCAGATCCACCAAGCTCCCCAACCCCTCCGTCTCCTTCAACTTCTTCTGCCACGGCAACAACCCCCTCGCCGGCCGCACAGCCCCCACCTCCCCCCGCTCCCTCTTCCCAACCCATGCATCAATCTCCCTCTGCTCCACAAAATTCCCATGCAACCCCAACCTCAACTTAACCGGCAAATGCACCACAGCCAACGGTCCCTGTGCTAAATTCCTCGCATCGAAAATCATAACATCGTTTCTCAGCACATCCAGATGATTTAACAGCGCAATGATGTATCCATTTCCTTCTTCAAACTCCCCTTCCGAGGAAGAAGACGAAGGGCGACGAGGCACAAACACCGGTTCCTGGAATGTACACGTCGGACCCGCCCAAAACACATCCTTACGTCCAGTATCCCACTCATAATGCCCGAGCACATTAAACAACCCTCCCGCCGGCGGTCCACACTTGGCACCATCATACGGCCTAGCTGGATCAATGTTACACTGCCAAAAGTGATTATACGGCTTCGTCAGCACTCTATCATCTATACGCGAGAACTCGCCGTTAATACCAAACATCTTATGCGGCTGGACGCGCGTGTGGGTTGGGGTGTTAGGGTCGAAGATCCAGCGGTAGGTGTCTGAGACGAGTTTGTTCCGTTGTTGGAGGGTGGAAGGGGTGGAAGGGGGAGGAGGGTCGGGTGGGAAGAAGAAGAAGACGTTGTCGGAGGCTATGGTTAGGTCGACTACGATTTTGCCGGAGGCGTCTTCGTAGGAGCCGGCTATGTGGCCGTGGAAGCCTAGGGGGGTTTTTAGCATGGGAATGGAGAGGGAGGGGGAAGGGGGTGTAAGTACCGTTGTCGGCGCGGAGCCAGATGATGTCTTCTGGTTTGGCGTTTCGGCGGGGGACGATACCGTACCATTGGTCTTCGTCGGGGTCCCAGGCGAAGTGGTTTCCGCCTTTTTTGAGGCGGTCTTCGTTGACTTTTATGGGGGTCAAGGGGAGGACGAGGTAGTTTTTTGTGATGGCGCAATCATGGATCATGCCGGAAAAGGGTGCTTTGTACCAGCACTCTTCTGTCTTTTTCCCGTCTTTGTCGATGTTGTACACGACGATGTCGCAGCTAGCGTCGTATCCGTTGCCTCCGGCTTGGTAGCCGTAGCAGACCATTTCTCCAGTGTCTGGATCGAACTTGGGGTGTGCGGTAAAAGTGGGAGATTGTACTTGGCCGTCAAAGTCGTAGCGACCGATTGTTTCGAGGGTGACTGGATCCATGGCGAATGGTGGGCCATCTTCCTTCATTGCGAGAAGAACACCCCGCCAGAAGATTACGTTGGTATTTGAGGCAGTTCGTATGATACCCTTTACCATTTCGTTGTCGGTGTAGGGGTTCCTGTACCGACCGAGCAATGCGCGCCGGGCTTTTGTTTCTGCTTTGTAACGATCCGTATGTACGTATCTCTGTCGAAAGTCGACATGACCATTTTCGAACCGAAAGGCAGATACGGAGCCATCACCGTTGAAGTGTATATCTTCTTCAAAAAGAGGTGGAAAGCGGTGATCCGGCTGTATGCGAAAGAAAGTGCCATTGATATCCTTGGGGATCTACAATTGCTAAGTCCGATACTCTGTACGTATATTACAGCTCTACTTACGGTTCCAGTAGTTTCTAGCTCAAAAATATCTGCCTCTAGCCGTGATGGCTTGTTGAAGCCCTTGAAAAATGGAGTATCTGGAAATTTGACTTGATCACCATGTTTCTTGCCTTCCTGATAAGCCGCAGGTACTGGACTTGCGAGGGAGAAAATGTGCGCCATAATGAACTATTCACCTTGTTCCATTCAGATACTCGCCAGCACCCTCCCACCTGATATCCAAATCTGAAAAGACCATTTTGATTGCCGTTCATCCCAATGTAACCCGATTCCTTGCATGGCTTCGGGACACTGGAAGGAGCGGATGTGGGGTATCTTACTTGCGGGGTAGCTTACTGTGTACGGGTCTCGGCTGGAATGGTGAAGGTCGGAGTGATAAGGCCGGCCGGTTGATATCAGCAGCGGCATGACGTACGCGAGGAGTACATTTGCTTTGTAGGGGTACTAGCGTCTTCGTTCTCTTGATTGCGATGATTCAATACATCCATAGTCTCGAATACGTGATATTGATACCCAACTTTCAATAGTACCGAGCTCATCGGCTGAAAATGATCGGTTGTATGGGTCCCGATGTAGTAATGGTGCATTTGCCAAGCAAAATCCCACTTCCTGCTTAGGGATAGCGTGGCATTCGGTACTTGACTTCTAAGAGGCCTACTATGTAGGTGCAGGGCGAACAGAGTCGATGACTAACCCTGAATCGAGACTGTATAACACATCCTTTATCCGGCGCAGAGGAAGTACCGAACTGCGTGCCCCACATATGTTGTCTTCAAATAATTACTACTTGACTTCTCGGTACTGTGTATGGTATCTTGTTTGCATGTTAGAGAATTATAGCATTCAGATTTACGCAGATATGTAGAAAGAGGCTCAAGATAATATCTCCATAGTTTTTACTAGTTCAGTTTGCATAGGTATAAATTAGGACATTGTCATAGAAATGCGATAATAGTAAAAATGCTTGATTTATTGCGTAGTCGAGAAGACGCTATCACTGTCGGGATTGGTCCCACCAAATATTTCCTATTTCAATTTACGGCGCCCCATTGACTTCCGACCGAGGTTTGCTAAGTACCAACGGCGGAGTACTTGTCGACGGGTCTTTCCCATAATGCGGCGCTCTCAAATCGTCATCTGCAACCTGGTCGCCCGTGACGGGATGAGTGTAGTGAAACGGCACAACGCGGGTATCCGGCCAGAGCATTGGATTTTCGCACAAAACATCTGGTCCGAGGGGATCTTCCGGGAAGGTCGTTTTCGGGAATGGTACGTGATTCGGCTTGGTGAAGGACCAACCTTTGTCAAAGGGCGCATGCCAAGAGGCGAAATACTTGAGTCTGAAAATCTTCCACACGCCGTCCTCTTTGATGTACTCGTTCTCATACACACCGCCTTCCCACCATTGGACCAGGCCGCGAGGATGCGTGTCCTTGATGCTTTCGTGTGTGCCGGCGGACATCATGCTGCGGAAGCGACCCTTTGCGCGAGTGCCTTCTGCATTGACGTCGACTATGCCCTGCATCTGAGGGTGATCGAGTAAGAAGCCGTGAATGGGTCCGTTTCGTCCAGCTACAAATATTCTGGCGAAGCGGCCAACGTAAAGGCGCCTGACACCCGCTTTGCCATCATAGCGGCCTCCAAGGAATTCAACACAGGTGTCCGGGTCGTCGGAGAAGAGATCGGTAACCTATTGTCGTGAACAACCAAGTATTGCACATATTACATGGCTACCTACCTCTTTATAGAGACATTTGTCGAGATAGTAGCCGTATGTGTACTGCAGTTTGCGAATGTCCTCTTGGTCTGAGGTGGGGTCAGCGTCTTGAAGCGCGAGTGATGGTTGACTAAGCCGCACCACTCAGCCGCGTCACCTGCGATTGCAGCTTCTCCACCATAGCCTTCAGTTGCTCGATTTCGCTAGCCATTATCGTGGTAGTCTTTTGCAGAAACCAGGGTGTGGATGTGATTCAATGTCACGGCCATCCTTTACTTTTTAACATGAATGGTACACGATTAGTACCTAACACAGCTGTCCGATCTGTCACCACCACGACTATGAGGAAGATCCCGTGCTATCTCCACGAATAGGGTCAGTCAAAGAGTCGGCGTTATGACTGCGAAGTGCACGAAAATAGCGGTTATACACTGCCGATTGGACTATTCCCCAAAGAGTTTGTGGAGCACAACGGCAAAGCAAGATTGAGGTGGGGTCATGCACCACAAGGAATCCCAGCTTCAGCTTGCTAGCGTTTTTCGACCCAGAAACCACCACCGTCGCTGATATTTATTGGGGCGTGCTGCAGCAATATCAGAGATTAGCCTATCAATATCCAGTCGATCTCCTGTGGGATCAAACCAACGAAGACTTGCTAAATACTGTTTGTCTTTGTGAGGTGCAGCGACCGAAGTACAGCCGTAATAACAGAAGAGCTGCGTCATTACGTTTGACATTCCAACATGGGCCTTCCGGAGAAGATTGAGACGCGTCTGTTCATCAATGGAGAAGTCAGTCACGGGGAATTGGTAGAACTGAATACTTGAGCTGACCCTTTCACAGTTTGTTGAGTCGTCAAATGGCAAAACATTTGACATTGTCAATCCAGCAACGTTGAAGCTTGTAGCCAAGGGTTAGTTCTATCGACCCCCTGAAAGTAGCATGTTGGCTGAAGAAGACCACAGTACACGAGGCATCTGAGCAGGACACGGACAATGCTGTAGCCGCAGCAAAAGCTGCTTTCCCTGCATGGTCTGCACTCTCTCCCGACCAAAGGGGCCAGTATTTCAAGAAGCTGGCAGCACTGATTCGAGAGAACAACGATGAGCTAGCGGCGTTGGAAGCAAGTTCGATGGGTCGCCCGGTGGGAGAGTTTTTTGATGGATATGCGGCAGCGGCAAAGTGGGATCGCTATGCGGAGAGCGGATACAATGTGCAAGGTGAGAATGTCAGTGCATGACGAAGTTGAGATGCTGACGAGAAGCAGGAACTACCAGTGTTCAGACTCCGGGGTTCGTCAACATGACACTACGTCAGCCCTATGGAGTGGTTGCTGCTATCATTCCATGGAACGTGCCCTTATTCTTCTTAGTGAGCAAGCTAGCTCCAGCTTTGATTGTGGGAAACACAGTCGTTTTGAAGAGCTCCGAGAAGGCGCCCCTGACTGTAAGTGACGGATTGAATATTCATGTCAAAAGCTAATGGTGGCAGTCTGCTAAAATCGCCGTGCTGGCAAAGCAGGCTGGATTCCCGCCAGGCGTCATCAACATCATCACTGGATTCGGAAATGTCAGTGGCTCCGTATTGAGCCACCACATGGACGTCCGAGCTCTGTCATTTACTGGGTCGAGCCGGACTGGCAGGATCATCCAAGAAGCGGCGGCAAAGTCTAATCTGAAGCAAGTCTACCTGGAGCTCGGGGGCAAGTCGCCGGCGGTCATCTTTGAAGATGCAGACATGGAAAAGGCGGTCAAGGAGACGGCGCACAGCATTCGGTGGAACAGTGGGCAGGTGTGCATGGCCAACTCGCGCATCTACGTGCAGAAATCGGTGGCAGACAAGTACATTGAGCTTTTCAAGCGCAACTTTGAGACGGAGACTAAAATGGGAGATCCGCTAGCAGCGCCGCAGGAGGGCGTCAACCACGGCCCGCAGGCAGATGGCGCGCAACACAAGACAGTGCTGAAATACCTTGAAAGCGGAAAGCAGTCTGGCGGAGAGCTGATTACGGGAGGAGGAGCGCCGTCTGACCGCGAAGGCTACTACATCCAGCCGACCATTTTCAAGAACACGCCCGAAGACGCGCAGATCATGAAGGAGGAGATTTTTGGGCCGGTGGTCAGCATCAACGTCTTCAGCACGGAGGAGGAGGCTCTGGCCAAGGCCAACGCGACAGAGTTTGTTCCCTCCACCTGCCTTCTTGGCAACGCTAGGTGAAACTGAGGGTGGCTAACGACGATGCAGGTTCGGGCTATACGCGTCGGTATACACCAAGGACATTGACCGGGCACTGCGCTTCGCAAAGGGGATGGAGGCTGGGACGGTGGGGGTCAATTGCACGTCGCCAGGTGAGTTTTTGATGATGATGATGATGATGATAAGAAAAAGGCCTGCAGGGATATAGAGTCGTTGCTAACGCGTGAGACAGTGACGGGCACGGACATGCCGTTTGGTGGATACAAGTCGTCGGGGTCGGGGCGGGAGGGAGAGCCTCTGTACTCGCTCAACAACTTCCTGGAGACGAAGAGCGTGCTGATCAAGATGGGGTAGTGTGTGGTGTGGGTGGGTGAGTGAATGCAGCATGTATGTATGTATGTATGTATAAGTAGTGGAAGGGGGTGGCGGCGATGCAAGCAGCCAATCGGCAGGTGTTGCAGGGTGGCTTTGCGGGCGAGAACGAACCAGGCGCCGAGCACGCAAACTCATGCACGCGTGAATTGGAACCCTTCTCTTCTGCACCCGTCTCCTCCACTGAAGAGGGCAACATGCTCCGCTGCCTTTCCCCGGACTGCTGCAGGTGTGCCGAATGAGTCCATTGCGTTGCTACTAGAGCCATTAATAGTGTCGTCTGGTCCCGCCGGGCTGCCCCCCGCTGTCTTCGGAACGATATGGCCGAGTTGGCCGCCCCGCAACCTCCAGCGCCTGCGCCTGCGCCTGCGCCCGTCTCAAGCAGAGCACCCAACGGCCATCGCGTGCACAGCAGCTGTGACCGCTGTCGCAGCAGAAAGACAAAGGTACGCACACGCCATACATACAAAAAAAACAAAAAGTCCCGCTCCATCCGCCGCCAAGCAGCTAACCGCCGCCCGTCATCCGCAGTGCATCGATCCCAGTACGACTTCCTACTGCTCTCTGACTTATACTACTTACTCACCCGCCCCTCCACTCATTCACCCTTTGCTGACACCTCCCCAATAGTCCCCGGCCCATGTCGCTACTGCGCCCGCACAGGCGCCGTTTGTACCATTGCCACGCCCAGGCGCAAGAGGCCCTACTACCATGTCACTGAAGAAGAGTACCAGTGCGCCATGCGCATTCTCGAGCACTTCTTCCCTGGCCGTGAACTCAATCTCCAATCTCTCCGCACCATTTCCAAGGCTATCAAGGACGGCTCCTTCCACGCCGACCCTGTCCAGCAAACTGACGGCCTCTTTGCCAGCAACCAGGCCTCGCCCGAAGATGGCGACAGTGTTGACAATGGCGAGGAGCAGGACGTCAACGAGCTGCATGAATCTCTCGGCTGCATGATGAAGGACTCGCGCGGCAAGTTTCGTTACGTAGGAGCCCATAGCGAGATTCCCTTCAATGCCGTCGTCGCAACCTTGGGTATGCAGCGGAAGGACCCATCTATCATTCCCACTCCAAAAGTGGGGGCGTATCCACCCACCCTTCCTGTAGCATCGCCCTCTACTGACTCGGGTGCTGAAGAGAGCTACTATCTCCCCAGTCGCCATCTATGTGACATTTACATTTCTCGCTTCCTCGAAGATGTCCATTGCACATACTGGTTCTACCCCGTCGAAGCCCTGCTGCGCCGGGTTGACAGCACCTACTCCGAGTCGGCTGAGTCTTCGTCCAGCTCATGGATGTGCTCCCTGTACACGATCTTCGCCATTGGAGCAGCAAACTATGTCGGCAACAATGGCAACTCCCCGCCGCCAGACTGGCCCGCCGCCATGGATGTCAAAACATCAGAGGATTACCTTGCCCTCGCCAAACAGCTCATTCCAGTTGTGTATGATGAAGCCGACTTGGACAGCATCCGCGCAATGGCCATCATGGTAAATTCGTCCTAAGAACCATCCGCCCTGTCACACGTGGCTGATCACTATCTAGTCCATCGCAATGGAGAATCTTTGCTCGAGAGTCAGTGCCTACCTGTACATGGGCGCTAGTGTGCAAATGGCCTTCTCCCTAGGTTTGCACCGCGACCAGGTCGACGAGTCAGCCACCGCGCTTGATCGGGAACAGCACCGTCGGATTTGGTGGACTTTGTTTCAGCTCGACCAAGAAATCTCGTCAAGAGGTGGCTGTCCGACCATTGTAGATGAGCGCTTCACCAAGGTTACGACGCCTATGCCATCTGAGCGGGTACGGCCATTGCTGTGATTTTTGAATGTCCATATGCTGACTTTTCGCAGGCCGTGTATCCAGGACTGCACACACCTCTTTCGTGGATGGCCACATCGGTTTCTCTCTGTCGCTTGAGGCGCGAAGTCATACAGGCCGTTTACATGGAGCGTTCATCAAACTCGATATCCTTTTCGACAATCTCAAACTCGCTCCTGCTGCTACAGAAATGGCATCGCCAAGTGCCAGCACATCTGAAAACCGACGTGCCCGCACCTCCGACGTACAGGCGTGCAATTGCAGTCCTGCATCTACAGTATTGGAGTACCACTATCCTCTTGACACGGCCTTTCTTGCTCTATCTGGTCATCAAATATGGCTCACTGGTGTCAAGCAAAAAGATCTGGTTTGAGCGCATGGGAAAAACGTGCATCGACGCAGCACAGAAGAGTATAGCCATTTTGAAGCAAATGGCCACGGACGGCGTGCTTTCTAGCTTGACGGCTTTTGATAGTACCTGCATCTTGCGCTTAGTCATCGTATTCATTCTGGCCTATGTCCACACCAGATTACCGCAGTACAGCGAGTACATTTGGCAGTTGGTGGAGCTAGCCAACGGCATGGAGCAGATTGGTTTTACAAAGATGGTATCTGAAGAAACACCCATACGCCTAGCGGATCTGGGAATATCAAAACATGTTCCAACCAACAATGGCAATCATCATACGCCAGTCGCTTTGGACGATGCAACAATGGCCCAATTGTGGGGCTGGGACTCGTGAGTCTTGCCATTGAAAATTCCTGCCCATGACTAACACTCGCATAGGAGTTTCATGACTCCACTGCAGATGCAGCAAAGCTTGGATCTCAACTTTGACGACTCAGGGGCCTTTGACATCAACACCGAGATTCTTGCATTCACCAACCTCAATGAAAACATCGTCATTGACCCATCCCGTGCCTATCCGCAATATAGGATGCAATGACGCTTATCCGAGGCAATGCCGCATCCCGTTACAACCATAAGCTGTACGCCTACCAAATGAGATGTGGGGCTAATTTCTCCATGATCACGTCAGTACCACTTAGCTAGTGCGTATTCTAGTGGACGGAGGTGAACAGGGGCGGACGCTCACACTGCTATACACCTTGTTCGCAGGAAATCCCGAGGTTTACGTTCTAGAGTAGCATGGCCTGCTAGGATGCCACAGTGCGACGCCTTGATGTTGTGGACTACCCAAGTAGTTGAAGCATACATGTGTATAGAAGATTTCAGAACAAGAATGGCTGTATCCTAGGTATCATGGGTTTACATGTACATGGAATAAACATGAATATATATTTTCAACAAGACTTTGCAACTCATCTGAATTGTGCCTTTGCATACTCTGGCGTGTGCCCAAAGAAACAAACACTGTCCTTCCCCCCCAAAAAAACGGTTCATGTACGGTATTGTTGTAGCTGAGAGAACTTTGAGCAAATGGAATTTATAAGATAGATGGATGGATCAATCAATCAGACCACATACTTCCAAATCCAAGACTATATCGGACTAATCACCAATACTACGACAGCTATCCCATCATTACTACAACACTCCAGTCTAATGCTTTGTAGACTAGATTACAAACATACCATATCTATCTACCACATCCCCCGCCACTCTACTTCTCCATTGTCGATTTTTTTTTTCTCTTTCATCATCTTCTTTGTCGTCGCCAAGCTTCTTTTTTTTTAAAAAAAAAAAACCAGTTGGGGGGGGGGGGGGGGAGCACTCTCTATTTTGCGTTGCTTGTTGAGTGTACTACATGGATATTATCGATGCATGTTTCTCTGGTAGTAGTACTTTGGAAAGAAACCCCCCCCTCTCTCTCTCTCTCACCCGTCAACACCATATCTTATCATTTGATAGGAATAATATTGTAAGTTGTTCCAAGAAGGAGGAAAGCCGTCCAGAGAGAAATCGAGGTTTCGTAGAACATGTTTTATAGAAAAACTGAGTCTTTCTTTTATTACTGGCGTAGGTTTCCCATCTTTGGGGTTCACATGGATTATTAGTTTTTTACGCTACTAGAGAGAGAGAAAAAACACTGTCCCTTGTTGGGGGGGGGGGGGGGGTTCTTAAAATCGCGTTGTGAGTGAACTTTTTTTTGTCACACCGTCATTGATGATGATTTGGCGGGATATAGCATGTGTGTGCCTTATTCTTGAACACCATATTTTTAGACTGTTGACTAGTAGTGAGAGGGGGGATTGGAAAAGCAAATCTCTGCTATGCTGGTACTACAGTGCGTGTTACCTTTTTGGAGACCGAGATGTGGGAGGATTGGAAATCTGGATTCGGTAGCAATATGAGTTGCAGGTGGAGTTACTATGATGGCTGTAGGTATTTCGTGAACGATGGAGAATTCGTGATAAGTCTGGCATTTTGTTTTTCGACCCACTTTGGACAGCAAGGAAGTAGCATGGCGGTAGCGTTGGCCAAAGCAGTTTTTGCAGTTGTAGTTGTTTTCTCTCTTCAAACTTGGAAACAAAGAAAAAACAAATACTATATTTTTTCGAAAAGATTTAAGTCTAGAAACCCAATTGGTTTTCGATATCATCAAAACCAAAACAAGTATTCAAGTTGAAAGCTTTACCAAAGAAGTTTCCTCACAACTTTTTTATTCTATGAAAAAAAATGCTAGTGACAATCATGAAATATTTAATACAAAGAGCCAATTGTCAGTGTCCACGAAGAAGTGCATCACGCATCACAAACTAGCACTAGTTCCAATGAAACAAATTATAGCTAGAATGATTTGATTTCGCCTATTTACACACATTTTGATGAAGAAGAATGTACAATTTAGGAAAAAAAAGGAGACAATCGTACACTGCAAGTTTCCGGCCCAGCTGACGCCGCATACTGAAAAGGTATCGTGCAGGTAACAAAAAGAACAAATACTCAAACATTCCATGAAAAATGCAAAAAAAGTCATTCGCGAAAACCTTTAAGTCTTCCTCTTTTATCGTAACCTTATCCATCGTACAAAGGTCATTATAATTATGTCCGCGTCTAAGCGGCGACGGTAGTCAGCTTCTCCTTGTGGCTGTGACCGGCTTTCAGCATAGCCTCGTAGGGCGGACGTTGAACGATGCCACCAGTGACGGGCAGCGAAGAACTGTATCCGTTCAGGAAGGAATCAACGTCGCGAGCGCATTGGCGACCCTCATTGATACCCCAAACGATGAGTGACTGACCACGACGGCAGTCACCAGCAGCGAAGACGCCAGGAAGGTTGGTGTTGTAGTGGCCTGGGGGAGTCTTGATGTTCTTGCGGCCATCAAGCTCAACCATGTCGCTCATGACGCGTTGCTCAGGGCCCAGGAAACCCATAGAGAGCAAAACGAGGTCTGCAGGGAAGAACTGCTCACTACCATCAACTTGCTTCATGTCCCAACCACCCGAAGAAGACTTGGTCCACGCAACACGGATAGTGTTGATGCCCTTGACCTTGCCGTTGCCGTCATCAACGAATTCCTTGGACATGACACAGTATTCACGAGGATCCTTGCCCATGTGAGTCTTGACTTCGTTGTGACCATAATCGGTACGGAAGATACGGGGCCACTGAGGCCATGGGTTGTCGCGGGCACGCTCTGGCGGAGGCTGAGGTAGCAGCTCGAAGTTTACGACAGATTTGGCGCCGTGGCGGACAGAGGTACCAATGCAGTCGTTACCTGTGTCACCACCACCAATGACAACAACATGCTTGTCCTTGGCCGAGATGTACGCATTATCAGCAAGCTCAGAGTCGAGGAGAGACTTGGTGTTCTTGTGCAAGAACTGCATAGCGTAGTGAATGCCTTCCAAGTTGCGGTTGGGGATGGGCAGGTCGCGAGCTACAGTGGCACCTGTGGCAAATACGACTGCGTCAAAGTCTTTGCGCAGGCTCTCAAGGTTGGGGTGGCCTTCCTCTCCAACGGTAACACCGGTCTTGAAGTTGACACCCTCAGCAGCCATGAAGTCAACACGACGCTGCACAACCTTCTTATCGAGCTTCATGTTGGGAATACCGTACATGAGGAGACCGCCAATACGGTCAGCACGCTCAAAGACTGTGACATTGTGGCCAGCCTTGTTGAGCTGATCGGCACAGGCGAGACCAGCAGGACCGGAACCAATAATGGCAACAGTCTTGCCAGAGCGGACCTGAGGTGGAGTAGGTACCATCCAGCCCTTCTCGAAGCCACGGTCAATGATAGCGCACTCGATTGACTTGATTCCTACAGGATCCTCGTTGATGCCAAGAACGCAAGCTCCCTCGCATGGAGCAGGGCAAACACGACCAGTAAACTCAGGGAAGTTGTTGGTCATGAGCAGACGGTTGAGAGCGTCACGCCATTGCGATCTAAAGACTAATTCATTCCATTTGGGAATGATATTGGAGATCGGGCAGCCGGTGTCAGATTGGCAGAAAGGTACACCACAATCCATGCAACGGGCGGTCTGGTACTTGAGTTCGTCCTCGTTGAGACGCTGGCTCAGCTCGGCCCAATCACGAGTTCGAGTCTTGGGATTGCGGTACTTCTCGGAGCGACGCTGGTATTTCATGAAACCGCGTGTCTTGTCTAGGACCAGAGCCTTCTTCTTTTCGGCCTTTGCGTCAGTCACACTCTCTTCAATGTCAAGCAAACCGCTGCTCTTCTTCTTGGCCTCAGCCTCAGCCTCAGCCTCCTTGGTGCGAGACTCTTCATGAGCGTTGCGGACGGCGTTGCCGGCAAGTAGAGGAAGAGGATACTTGTTCCTCTTCTCCTCAGCAAGCCTGGCCTTCTCCTCCAAGAGAACACGCTTGTAGTCAATAGGCATGACCTTGACAAAGCGCGATAGAGCGCGGGTGAAGTCGAGGAGAATACGTGCGGCAAGCTCAGATCCGGTGTAGTGGTGGTGGTCTTCAATAAGGCCTCGCACAAACGCAATCTCCTCTGGCTCCTCAATTGGAGACAGCTCGACCATCTCTTGGTTGACCTTCTGCTCAAAGTCCTTGTGGATATCCAGAACATAAGCAATACCACCAGACATACCAGCAGCAAAGTTACGGCCTGTAGATCCGAGGACAAGAACACGACCACCAGTCATGTACTCGCAGCCGTGGTCACCAACGCCTTCAACGACGGCCGTGGCACCCGAGTTTCGAACGCAGAAGCGCTCGGCGGCGATACCACGGAAGAAGCAAGTACCTTGAGTGGCACCGTACAAGCAGACGTTACCGATCAGGACATTCTCCTCGGCACGGTAGACGGCGTTGCGAGGAGGGTAGATGATCAAACGACCTCCGGACAGACCCTTGCCGACATAGTCGTTAGCGTCACCCTCAAGTTCAAGAGTGACACCAGGTGCAAGATAAGCACCAAAAGACTGTCCAGCAGATCCACGAATATTGACGTGAATGGTATCTGAGGGCAGGCCGGCCTCACCATAGCGCTTGCTGATGTGGTAGGAAAGGGTAGCACCGAGAGCACGGTCAGTGTTGACGACATCACACTCAATACGGGCAGGGAGACCCTTCTCCAGAGCAAGCTCGGACTCAGCAATGAGCTTGTTGTCTAGGCGGACGTGTAGTCGGTGGTCCTGCTTGCGAACGTTGAATGTAGCAACACCAGGGCGGAGAGTGTGCGCAGGGGTCAGGATGAGCGAAAGATCAATGTTCTCTGTCTTAGCAGTGCGGAGATCGTCGCGGATACGGAGGAACTCGCAGCGACCAACCATGTCGTTAATAGTGCGGAAGCCAAGCTTAGCCATAATTGCACGGAGCTCATTCGCAACGTAGTAGAAGAAGTTGATGACGTGCTCGGGTGTACCAGCGAACTTCTTCCTGAGCTCAGGGTCCTGAGTAGCAATACCTACAGGACAAGTATTTAAATGGCATTTGCGCATGAATATGCAGCCCATGGCGATCAGGGGAGTTGTAGCAAAGCCCCATTCTTCGGCTCCAAGCAAACACGCGATAGCGACATCGCGACCAGTCTTGATTTGACCGTCAGTCTGGACAATGACACGACCACGGAGATCGTTGAGAACAAGTGTCTGATGAGTCTCTGCAAGACCCAGCTCCCATGGAAGACCAGCGTACTTGATACCAGTCCATCGAGAGGCACCGGTACCACCATCGTGACCGGAGATGAGGATGTGGTCAGCCTTGGCCTTGGCGACACCGGAAGCGACAATACCAACACCGGTCTCGGAGACAAGCTTGACTGAGACACGAGCGCGAGGGTTGGAACACTTCAGGTCGTAGATCAACTGCTTAAGATCCTCGATGGAGTAAATGTCGTGGTGGGGAGGAGGACTAATAAGACCGACACCAGGGGTAGAGTGACGGGTCTTTGCAATAGAACCAGAGACCTTGTGGCCAGGAAGCTCACCACCTTCACCAGGCTTAGCACCTTGTGCCATCTTGATTTGGAGCTCATCAGCATCTGCGAGGTAGTTGGAGGTGACACCGAAACGTCCGGAAGCAATCTGCTTGATGGCGGAGCGCATAGTATCGCCATTCTCCATGCGCAAGCTGCGCTCAGGGTCTTCACCACCCTCTCCAGTGTTCGACTTTCCGCCAAGACGGTTCATGGCGACGGCGAGAGTGGAATGTGACTCCATAGAGATAGATCCATAGGACATGGCACCAGTGACGAAGCGGCGCACAATGTCTGTCCATGGCTCGACTTGGTCGATGGGGATAGGGGCGCGGTCATCGAAGTTGAAATCAAGAAGACCACGAAGGGTACAGTCCTTGATACGTTCATACTCAGCGATAGAGTAAGCCTCGTACGACTTGTCGTTCTTGGTGCGAACAGCGTCTTGGAGGTTGGCCATGGCAGTAGGGTCGTTGACGTGAGGCTCGCCTCCATCACGCCAGTGGTACTCGCCAGTCTCAGAAAGACCAGGTACCTCTACAATAGGTCGTGATGGGTAGCCCTTCTCGTGGAGAGCAAATGCATCGGCTGCGATAAGTTCAAAGGTCATACCCTTGATACGGGACGCAGTGCCGGTGAAGCAGCGGTCGACAACAGAGTCATCAAGACCGAGAGCCTCGAAAATCTGGGCGCCCTTGTAAGATTGGAGCGTCGAGATACCCATTTTGCTCATGACCTTCAAGATACCACCATCGCAAGAATGCTTGTAGTTTTGAATGAGCTGTTCAGGTGTCAAGTTCTTGCGAATGATGCCCTCGCGATGCATCTTGAGAATACACTCAATGGCAAGGTAGGGGCAGACAGCATCAGCACCATATCCGACAAGGACACACATGTGGTGAACCTCACGAGCTTCGCCAGTCTCAACAACGAGAGCTGCACTGGATCGCCACTTGTTGCGGACAAGGTGGTGGTGAACCATACCAGTGGCCAAGCAAGCAGATACAGCGACGCGGTCGACGGATGTTGCACGATCGGTCAAGACAAGGATGTTGTCGCCGGCCTGGATGCCCTCTGTGGCTGCTTCACAGATGCGGTCGAGAGCATTCATGTATCCCTCGATACCTTCACTCTTGGGGAAAGTGATGTCGATACTCTTGACAGTCCACTCACGGTAGAGGGTGTGGGCGTTGGTCATTGCCTTGAACTCCTCAAGAGTAAGAATTGGGGACGGCAAAAGCAGACGACCGCACTGCGACTCATCCATCTCTAGCAGGTTACCCTGGGGACCAACGTAGGCCTCGAGAGACATGACAATGGCCTCACGGATAGGGTCAATAGGAGGGTTGGTAACCTGAGCGAAGAGCTGACGGAAGTACTCGTACAACAGGCGAGGCTGTGTTGCCAAGCAAGCAAGAGGAGCATCGTTACCCATGGATCCAAGAGCCTCCTTGGAGTCTGCAGCCATGGGTCCGAGGAGCAAGCTGACTTGCTCGAGAGAATAACCGAAAGCTCGCAGACGAGGGTCTTCATGAAGCTTAGTCTCAGTGAGCGAATGAGAAAGGTCGATACCTTTCTCGCCGACAGACTGAACAATCTTGGGAAGAGTCAAAAGGTTCTTTTCAATCCATCTGCGGAAATCGTTACGCTCCGCGACGGACTTCTTCAGCTCAGCGTCATCGACGATTCGACCAGCGACAGTATCGACAAGCAACATTCTACCGGGTTGCAGACGGCCCTTTTGAACGACTCGCTCAGGCTCGATTGAAATGGTACCGACCTCGGATGCGCAAACAATGCGGTCGTCATCAGTGATGTAGTAACGGCAAGGACGCAGACCATTTCGGTCGAGGTTGGCACCGCAGTACCGTCCGTCAGAGAAAGTGAAGAGTGCAGGGCCATCCCAAGGCTCCATCATACAAGCAGCCCACTCGTAAAAGGCTGCCTTGGCGGGATCCATGGTGTTGTTGCCCTGCCATGCTTCTGGGACCATGAGCATGACTGCTTCTGGAAGAGACAGAACGCCGTTGATGGTCAACAGCTCAAGAACGTTGTCAAAAGCCGCAGAGTCGGAGCCACCGTCCTCAACGATTGGGTAGAGAAGATCGAGTTCCTCGCCGAAGAGACTAGACTTCATAACACCCTCACGTGCTCGCATCCAGTTCTTGTTTCCTCGTAGCGTGTTGATTTCACCATTGTGAGCCGCCCATCGCAGAGGCTGCGCACGGTCCCAACTGGGGAATGTGTTGGTCGAGAAACGCGAGTGCACCAAGGCAAAGTGACCCTCGTAATCGACGTTGAGCAGATCGTGGTAGTATTCATAGACCTGAACTGGAGAAAGCTGACCCTTGTAGACAATGTTCTTGTTGCTCAGTGAGCAAATGTAGAACCAATTGTGTAGGCCAATGACATGTGTAGCTCGCTTTCGCATGACATAGAGCTGTCGCTCAAAGTATGCGTTATCGTACTTTTGCTGGAAATCAGCCTTTGGCTCCCGACCATCACCATAGGCAGTTTTCAGAACAACGAATGGCTGGAGGATAATGGGCTCTCGTGACAAGGCCGCGGGCCCAAGAAGTGTTGAATCGCGCGGCACTGTTCGCCATCCAAGCACTCTCAGGTCGAGCTGGTCTGCAACGTCCTCAAACATGGTCTTGGTCTCATCCAAGATGCTAGGGTCCGGCTTGAAGAACAGGTTACCAGTGGCGTACTGGCCAAGCTTGGGCAGCTTGTAGCCTTGTTCACGCTCGAACTCTTTGAGGAAGAATCGGTGGGGGATGGAGGTCATTACACCTGCACCGTCACCGTCTCGTGCGTCGGAGCCAACGGCTCCTCGATGGGTCATGTTGCATAGCAATGACCGTGCTGTTTGTTTGTCAGTATATATGTTTGTGCAATTTTAGGTATATATAATTTTCTTACCGTCAGAGACGATCTTGTGGCTAGCCTTGCCCTTGATATGGCTGCAGAATTGTCAGTTCATCTTCACGCACTCTCAGCAAACTGATTGTGATTGTCACTTACGCAGCAAAACCGACACCACAAGCATCCTTCTCTAGCTCTGGGTCGTAGAGACCCTGCTTCAAGGGCAGCGCACCCGCCCAGGACTTGTTCTCTGGGCCATCCTGATAAGCAAACACTGAAGTCTGCTCTTCTTCAATCTGGGTATCCTGGGGCAACTTTGTATCTTCGGCGAACGAGACCCGACCCATTATATCGGCAAAAGGCCGAATTCGTGGGTTTCGTTGGTGTTGGTGGTGGTGGGAAGGGTGCAATATCGTTATCGGCGTGTGGCGGGGTCGCTCGATGCGTCGATGTGCAAGTGGTGGTCTAGTCTACGGATGAAGTCTGGAGGGAGGAGTTAATTTTTGGTTCATAAGTAGAAAAAGAAGAAGCAAGCTGTGGGCGCGAGAAAGAGGGCCGAGAGTCAAAGGTAGCTTGGTACAACGGGGCGCATAGGCCTAGTTTCAAAAGCAACAAATGCGAGTGGGGGGAACGAGTGTTGCTAGAGGGGATTGCAACCATAGAACGGCCTGGGAGCTAGGCAAACAACGGGACCGGGTCGCTGAGCAGACGGATTTGGGCGGAGGTAAGCAATTGATAGCTATGACGCTCACGCAAATCCCCGCGGCGAATAATGGGGTATCCAAGCAGAGGATGTGCTGATAAGGGAGGCAGCGAATGGGCTCACGCGGGGTAGCAGCCCAAAGTGCAGTAGGATGGTGGCTAATACAAGCCAGGCCGGAGTGGCGGTGGAAAAGCACAATGTATGGTCGCGGATGGGTGGGTGGGTGCAGCAGGCGTAGACATGGGAGGCAGAGCATTCACTTACTCGATGTGGAGACTAATGGAACTGGCCGTGTAGTCGGCGCGCGGTGTTCCTGCAAGTAGATTGTAGCGATTGTGCTGGAGAGAGTACAGGACAAGAAGGGAGAGAGAGGGAGGGCAAAGGGCGCGGCTGGTTGGGAGGGAGTACTTATGAATAAGAGGGCGGAGGGCTGGTGGTGGGGTGGATATTTTCCCAATGCGCTAGCAAGTCGACTTGACAGTGTCCAATGACGGGGCCAGAAGCGCGTCGAGGGAGGCGTTTCTGCTGTCAGTTGTAGGCCTTGTCGGTCGGTCGGGTCGGTCTCTTTGCCGCTGCAGACTGGGGAGTGCCTGGTGCTGGGGGTGGGTTGATGCCTTGGTGCTCTGTTTGCATGTGGTTGTGAGATGACGCCCCCGCCTCTTTCACCAAGTACGGCACATGAAATTGCAATTCTCAGCGTCTACTTGTTTTTATTTTATTTTTTCGATACAAGCCCACGAGTGTCTGCAGCTCGCCACTGCCAACCTGAGGTCAGCCTGCGAGGCATTGTTTCTCACAGCGTCTGCCGCGGCGTGGCGGAAGGTTGGCAGAGCTGGTCGTGTGTGGATACTGTAGTATAGCGACGACCTCTGCGGCGGGTTGTGCATGGGAAAATTGGCCTACCCCACGGTTTTTCTGCCGCTCCATGACGATAACCGTGGGCGTGATTGGGCGGCGGGGGCCGACCGCCCTGCAGGCGTTCGTCTGTGCATCTGTGCAGTGGCAGGCTGGCCTCCGAAGGTCGGGTTGGTCGGGTTGGCTGGGTTGGCTGCGGATGACCACCAGATGGTTGCATATGCCGCATCATCTGAATCTCGCCCGCGCCAATTGGGCCGCCGGCCTCGCCTCGACCATTTTGTCGTAATTCCCAAGGGTCATGTCTCATCTTATCTGCGCCCAAGCATCTCCGGGGCGGGAGCTTGCGCTGCCCCCTTCCTTCTCTCGCCCCTCGTTGGACGGGACAAGATATAACCCCGCCCGTGCGCGGCGGAGCTTCCGCCCTCATTGCTTGACTGCGCAGTCGACGACATCATTGCAGCGCAGATTGCAGTGAATATCACCCACCTAGTCGCAGCCTTGGGCTTCTGCAAAAGATGCCTTCTGCTTGTCCTTCCCTCACATGATCCAACCCATTGGGCCATTCTGACCGGCCCGCCACGGCTGCTGCTGCCCGCTGGCCACCAAGCAACAGTGTCCGCATCATGCTCGGAACAGATCGGAACAGACACTGCCTGCAGCCCGGCACCACGTAGCGGGAGACGAGTCACGAGAACACGCAGACCTTTGTTCTGCTCGTCTGGCCGATGTCGCCTGTGCCCGCACCCAGCTTGCACTCGTTACCCGGCGGATATACCAGGAATTTCTTCAACGCAATCAAAACACACCACTTGTGCTCAACACCCCCGATCTAGTGCCAATCTCACCACTGCCATTCGACGGCCAATCTCTGCAGGATTCGTGTACCTAATACTTATGTCCCTTCGCTTCGGGCCTTTGTGCGAAAAGAGTCGAAAATGGTGGTGGGTTTCCGATGTGCACCCTATCTCCCAGAGGCGGAATCCGACTTCAACATCTGATTCCCGACCCAACGCAGTCGATTTACCCGACAAGATCGGACTCATGTCCCGATGCCTTGGTTTTCCCCAAATAAGAAAAAAATGAGAGCGTTCCAAATATCTGCGTCGCTTTGCTGTCGCAATCTCACCATCGCAGAATTCAACAGAGAATACCCAAAGTACAAGGACATGTAACTTCATGCTACACTCCAAAAGTAACCCAAAATTTTGGACCCTTTACTAGCAACTGTAACTTTTGCCATTTTGCCATCAAGATCGCTTCGTTCCAGTAAAAGTGGGGCACAAGGTTGCCAATACACGTACACCCACGTCCCGATCACGTGCATTGTTAGCAACGACCCTATTCCACCCGACAATCACTACGAACAAAACGAGTAACTCGAACCTAACAAGCCTACCCTATGCAAAAATCACGGGACCCTGTTTTTCCTTCCTTTACTCGAGTTACCCAATCAAGCTAAAACCACAGATGATATTTTTTTTTCTTTCTCTTAGGCATTGGTAGTATGTATTCATCAACCCCCACGCCTTTGCACATCAAGCCAAATTAATTCTCAACCCACGTTCCCCATCCTCCATCCCACAAAGATCTTCCTACCACATACCTGGCCTCACCTTTTTTTTTTGCTTCCCTCTCATTGGCAAAAAT
The DNA here is from genome assembly GCF_000527765.1 of Bipolaris victoriae FI3. Classification (NCBI taxonomy): domain Eukaryota; kingdom Fungi; phylum Ascomycota; class Dothideomycetes; order Pleosporales; family Pleosporaceae; genus Bipolaris; species Bipolaris victoriae. The sequence goes on along the minus strand of NW_014575363.1, from coordinate 234,198 downwards.
AGACTTTGGCAATACGGGCCAACCGGCCCGTTTGGCATGTAAGACTGCACTTCTTGGTGCTGTGCTTGCGTACGCAAGCCTGATTTACATAACGTACTACCAAACAACTCACCTTGACTGCTGTGTTTAGTGTACCGTACTCCCCCCCTGCCCTTTTCCAAATAACCCTGCTGCTTCAGACCCTGACTCTGACTCTGGCTTCCCCCCTCCCCACATATCCATACCCCGTGACTTGGGGGGGAGGGTTTGCTTTAGAAGCCCTGCTCAGTCTTAGTGGGGCTGCGTCCGCCATCGTAGTCGCAGCATTTGCATCGACATTCCATCGACATCAAAACAAAGTAAGATCAATATACAATCAATAAATTCTTGCACTCATGCATATTTGGCTATATCGCGTTGTGCAAGCCCGACGTTCTGGTGTTAAACCCAGCCTTGGTCTCTTTGAAGCTGGCAGGTGCGGGGTTGATGCCTGTGTGTGCTGGCATGTCTGGATGCACCCACCCCCTTGGAGAACAGACTGGCAAGGGGAAAGGGAAGGGGTGTGTTCCAACTAGCTGCCTGCGCGTAGGGGAAAAAATAGAGTAGATATGGAACTACTGTTTGTACTACTACATCTCACTACTAATTCAAGCACGTTAGCTCTGGGGGTATATATGTATAGGGCTTGGGGTCCGAGGTATTCTTCGTAGTGTGCATACGTGAGCGTAGTCTTCTTCACACAGCAAGACAATCAGTATGCATTCACTCAATCTGCAGAAACAATCATATATCATTCACTTTCATTCATCATTTATGTTGATGCTATGGCAGACGCAGAGTATCCAATCCATTGTCCATGTCGCGCACTTTGTTGCGCGTCAAAAACACAGGGTCTCGCGTCGCCCCACCATCCGCCTCGCAACCAAGGGTACACGCGCCTAGACTCCAAGTCTCGACCCAGATTCTTCTCTCCCCGCCACCTAGCATGTTTTCTGCGTATGTATATCAAGAATCAATCCGAACTTCGATAACCGAAACGTGTGTTGTTTGCGCAAAGGGTGACTGGAAGCGAAAAGTCAGTAGGCGTGGCCAAAGGCGGTGTGAATTGGGGGGCGAACAGGCGCGAAAAACTTACCAAGAGACAAAGAAGAGAGTTTTTTTGCACAGCTGCCCCTTAGTCCTTCATCTGGTCATCGGGGTCGACAAAGTCCTCATCGTCATCCTCGTCGTCGTCACCCTCGAGCTCCTGGTTGGCCTTGCTGAAGTCGATGTGCTTACCGCGCGTGCGGCTGCCTATGATGTTGGATGTCTCAATCTCCTCCATGTTGTCCTCATCGGGCTCTTCGGCTGTTCATGTGTCAGTTGCTGAATTGGCTCGAATGTATTCGCGTGTGAGTGGCTTACGTTCGCCGACCTGTATGCGATTGTGTTAGCTATTGGTGCTGAAAATGGGCCACAATGGGTCAAAAGAGCGCACCTGATCCTCGGCACCAGACTCATCGCTGGAGTCATCATCCATGGACTCTTCCATCGCGTCGCCCTCCTGAGCCTTGCCCTTGCCCTTCACGTCGGTAGTGGGGTCCTGGACACCCTCCATCTGCTGGTTGTCTGGCTGAGCGGACATGTTAAGTCTTCAAGGATTAGTGTTCAATTCCCAAGAGTCGCAATGAGTAGATTCGACAATCCCAAAAGCGATTGAAGCGTTGGCAGTGAGTTGTTCGTAGCAGCGGTGTAGCGTAACAATTCTAGGTGAAGCGCCCTTCATCTATTCCTTGCGTTGCGGTCTAGCCCAGAACTAGCCCAAAATGGGCTGGTCTCCTGGACAACGCCTGCCGTTTGCAGCAAATAGCAAACATTAGCGCGTCGAACGTTGGCCATCAATGTTGCTTTGCAACAACCCTTCAGCCACGCCTCACTGCGCCAAACGACGCCACTTCACGGACGCATGAGGATCCGCCTGTATGAGCTCACTCTGCCAGACATTCATCACACACTTATATTCAATGCACTAGAATAAGTAGAAGAAAAGTTTTATCGCGAGGAAATGTTGAAATAACCACTTTCAAAGGTATCGTAAGTTCATCCCACTAAAGCTCAACTGTGCTATCGTGTCATTTCACATGAGCATCATCTCCATATGCCACTTGGGCAAATCCATCTATCATCCTCTTAGTGGTGGAACAGCCTAATGTGCTGCTCAACAAAGGTGATACCCAACTTCTCACTCGTCTCGAAAACGGCGCCATCGTTCTGGCTACCTGTGGGTGCAGCAATGTACTTGGCTCCACTCCTGTGCGCTCTGAAGACGTTGTCGATAAAGGGGAAGAAAGCGTCGGAGCTGACTGCTACGCTCTCCATCTTCGACAACCATTCCTTGCGTTCCTCGGCCGTGAAAGGCTGCGGCACATGGCCCTCCTCAAAGTGCGCCTCAAAGTCCTCGCGCTCAATGCCTGACTCGGGAACGAGACCTGAGCAAAGGAGATCAATGGCATTAGACTTGGAGGGGCGCTTGGTACCCTTCTTGAAGTTGAGGTTGAGCGTCTTTGAGTGGAAACGCATCCACCAGTTGTCGGCTTTGTCACCAGCAAGACGAGTGCAGTGAATACGTGCTTTTGCGTGTCAGTGGCTGCTATAGTTTTGGAGTTGAACAATACTTACATTGCTGGCCAGCTCCAAGACCAATGAGTTGGCCGTTGAGCGCATAGCATACACTGTTTGACTGAGTGTACTTAAGAGCAATGGTAGCGACGGTAAGATCGCGCTGAGCTGACTCTGGTAGCGGAGGAGAGTTCTTAGGCACAATGATTGTGTTGAATGTGTCAGAAGGAAGGATCTTGGCGTCGTTGCGGTGCTGCTTGAGCGTGATGCCGAACACGGTCCTAGATTCTTCTGGGCCTGGGACGTATTCGGGGTCCATCTGAAGAACCAGGTACTTTCCACCCTTCTTCTTCTTGAGGATCTCCAGGGCTTCAGCGCTGTAACCAGGAGCAATGACACCGTCGGACACTTCACGGCTGATAATCTTGGCGGTTGGGACCTGTATTCCGTCAGTCATCGAGTCAAACCGATTATTCAACAGTTACTCACATCAACCTCGGCTGACAGAGCAATCATGTCACCAAAACTTGACATCCTGTCGGCACCACGGGCCCTCGCATATGCCTGCGCCAGTCCTGAAGTCTCGATGCCGTCAATGTCATCAACCATGTATACCTTGCGCTCTACCTCGCTGAGGGGGACTCCGATGGCTGCACCGGCAGGCGAGACGTGCTTGAAGCTGGCAGCAGCTGGGTAGTTCAGTGCCTTGGTTAGCTCCTGCACGAGCGGCCATGCATTGAGCGCATCGAGCAAGTTGATGTATCCTGGAGAACCGCAGAGCACCTTGAATGGTAGGGGCTTCTCTGCCATGGAGACAGTTGCGGGTTTTTGGTGAGGGTTGGCACCGTATCGGAGGGTCTGGTACTGGACACCGTCGCCCGCGTACTTCTTCCTGAAAAACTCGGAAATAGCGGTATCGTATGAGGAAGTCTGCTCGAAAGCCTTCAGGGCATAACGCTGCCTGCTGGTCTCCGAGACTTCGCCGTTCTTCTTAAGCTCAGTGAGGAGGTCATGGTAGTCGTTGGGGTCGCTGATGATAGTGACGCGGGCGTGGTTCTTTGCGGCAGCCCTGAGCAGAGTCACACCTCCAATGTCAATTTCCTCAACTGCCTCTGGGATTGTGACGTTGATGCGAGCGACCGTCTCAGAAAAGGGGTACAGGTTGCAAACGACAAAGTCAATCTTGTCGATGCTGTTTGCAGAGAGGTCAGAGTCGTCCGAGTCGAGGTCGCGTGCGAGAATGCCGCCATGAACAGCAGGGTGCAGCGTCTTGACGCGCCCACCGAGCATCTCAGGCGCCTTGGTAATGGCAGAGACATCTTCGACTGGGAAGTTGGCCTGGCGGATCATCTTGGCTGTACCGCCAGACGCAAGTAGGCGGACACCGCATTCGTGCAGTCCCTTGGCCAGGTCAAGAAGACCGGTCTTGTCGTACACGGACAGAATGGCTGTCGCATCTCATTAATGATTTTCATTTTTTAGATTTGGTTATCGATCTTGCTCACCTGTCTTTTGGCCGCCCATATTGACTGATTGTATGAGAATCTACGAATCAATTGAAAAGTTACAGACTGCTCAAAGTCAGATCTGGGGTACAAAGCAGTGGCGCAAGAGACTGTGGAGATTTTTTTGGCGTCGCGGGGCTCAAGACTGACCTCATTTTGCTGCCCCTCCATGTTGCCGGGCCGATTGGCCAAAGCTCCTCCACTCTCCAAACTACTACATACCCAACACAGCGGGGTTATCCCAGGCCGTGTCGTTGATCACTGCTATGATGTTGTAGCCGGTGTCGCAAGAAGGAGTCGACAATGCTCCAAGAGCTTTTCCTCCGGTTTCTGGTGTTTTCACACAAGGTGAAGTCATGTAGCCAATCACCGGAATGGCAAAGGACTGCCAACTTTATCGATAACGCGCGTTAGGTCTTGGTCCGTATACCTCGGATACTACATCTGATCTCTATCGTGATCTCACGTTCTTTGCTCTTCTATACAAGAGTCTCTTAGATTACATTAAAAGAAATTACTTCTTACAACCGGGTACCGACTACTCCGTTGCACGGCTAACTTTACAACACGGCTGATATAGCCAACACAGTGCAACTCCCACAGCATCATGACAGAGGCTCTGAATACCGAGGATCTCGTCAGTCACCTCCAATCTGTACTGCTTGAGCTCAACGCCAACCCCTATCCAGACGTCGCGTGTCCACCAGATTTACCGAAACGCGCTTCGGTAGCTCTGATCCTACGCATACAGCCCAGTTACGCACATTGGCCCAATAGCTCCGATAGTCCTCTACCGAAGCGACGCAGACGCTCCTCGGTCGCAAAGCCCGCAGATGAATTCGATTTTGAGTCCTCTTTGAGCGCCTTCTTCAACCAGGACTGGGTTAAGCACGGTGACCCGGAACTACTTTTCATAAAGCGAGCTACAAGGATTGGTGACAAGTGGAATGGACATGTTGCGCTCCCTGGTGGAAAGCGAGATCCCGAGGATAGCGACGACCAAGTCACAGCTGCGCGCGAAGCGCTCGAGGAAGTCGGTATTGATCTGAGCCCCGACAATGCCATCGCCGTGGGCAACCTACCTCAGCGCATCGTTACGACGAGCTGGGGTAAAGTACCGTACGTTAAATTCTTGTAGACTCAAGCTCAGCCTCGCTTTGCAGCGGCGGATTGGCAAATGTATATTGCGAGTATCAAGGCTAATCCTGCTTCATAGGCTCATGGTTCTATGTCCCTACATCTACCTTCTGACCTCCCCATTCTACCCGCCACAACGTCTGCAGCCCACCGAGGTAGCATCCTCCCACTGGGTACCCATCCGCGCGCTTCTCTCACCTGCATTACGCACACACGAATACGCAGATGTCTCAGCACGTCTAGCAAAGTCGGAATTAGGTATCAAGCGCTGGTTCCTGCAGGCCATGCTAAGCAAAATGATGTTCGCAGCCATTCATCTGGTCCCCGCAAACTCGACACATTGCGCAACTATCCCAGACTTTATACCCATCGACGATGAATCTCAGGGTTTGTTGTGCCTTGTCAGAGATGCCCTAGCAGGACCTGCCTCGCGATCCAAAGACCGTAGACCACCGCTATTACTTTGGGGCTTGACGCTCGGCGTTGTAAGCGACTTTCTCGAGCACATACCTCCTCACAATGCGCTGGAGCTATGGACGTACCCTACCTTTACCAGTTGGGACGTCAGAGTGATACTATGGGCAATGTCGTACCGCTTCCGCAAGCAGAAAGCCGTGGAAATGAGCTCAGCCGTGTCCAGTGTATCAAACACGAACGAGGGTCCCACACAAGACCTACCCGGAATAGGTAGCGAAGCTGTAGGTTCTTTGGAAGAAGAAGAGAAGCCGGGGGAAGTGGGTATAGCAGGGTTGGGCGTGGGAAGGACATGGGGACAGAGCGGCAGAAGCAAAATTATGGCTAGAGGCGCTGCAGTCAATTCCATGCTAGAAGGTTATTATCCCATCATCAGACATGCTGTAACGGCAGCGCTGGTTGTCAGGATAGGTGTGGTGGGCTTAACAGCTTTCTTAACTTTGAAGAAACTGGGGCCTACTCCGTTTGAGATGGTCAAGTCGCTTGTTTCTAGCTAGGCTCGATACACATTTATCCAAGACAGTGAAATTTTGATGGCGACTCTCACATTTACTTTCTTACTCCATCAAGTGTCCATCCCAGATCCCTCGTGGATTTGATACCTGGACTGTGTTGTCCTCAATATGCTGAAGAGCAGGGAAGTCAAGAGAGCACGATGTGATGTTCTAGAACTACACATCGGCATTGGAAGACAAAGAAGACTCCAGCATTAGAAATCAGTCTCATAGGGATTGGTATACAGGGTACCTTTTGTAGATCCAAAGAGATTTTGACCATTGCTCTAATGCTGCTGAAATTTTGAATGATTCTACAGACTAGCCTATACATCCAATTTCATGACAGATGACAACGACCCAGCGCAATTTCGATTAGGACTAGCAGCAGTATCTCATTTCTGCCTCTGATGGTTCTTCAGAGATTGTTGGCAGCCGTCTCAATCTTTTGGTGGAGGTGCCAAGGTTTGGTGGGTGACGTCACGCGCCCTCTGTCCCTAGACTCGGTAGAACAGCAGGCAGCAAACATTACCCCTCAAACATCTTTGTGGGCCATCCCTCGTCATGGCCCGGTAACAATTCAATTGCAAAGATGTTACCTCGCTCAGGCTGGCATCATGCTGGCTGCCGTCCATTGCATGGACCAATAAGGTAGACTGAAGAAATTTGATCCTAGCAGGCGATCATTGTAAGAGTGCTAATGAACCATCAGGACAGTGTCCCCACGGATCGCGGCAACATGGGGATCATCAAGGAGAGGCTTATACAGGCTATCTTCTAGCTCAACTCAACACCTCACTGGTCTGCAGGCTGGTGAGGACAACACTGGCCACATTAGTGCTGGCCCTAACGAGGGCATCCTCTTCTTTAACAATGTGTTCCCTATCCAAATACGCAAAATACTGGGGCTTCCTATGCCACGCATTCTAAATCGGCTCATTAGTCCCACCGCATCCGGTACAGATCCAAAAACTGTTATTGAAAGAGCCAAAACCAAACGAAATCTACAAATTACCGGTACCGAAGTGCTCCCTCGTATGCGGGAAGGTGGAGCATTTGTCAAGTTTACTCATGATGGAAGTGCGCCAACCTCTGAGATCGAAAAGACCTTGCAACAGTACTTAGAAGACGAACCTGTGAAGCCATGGTGGAGCCCGTGGAATCAAATGCATGCGAAAGCAGTCAAGGGAAGACCTTGGGTGGAAGATTTGATGCGTCTACCTGCCACTCGTTTACGCGTTGAATTCGTCTCTGGTGAACCTGGAGCGCCTGCTACCGAGGCAGCTGAGTTGAGCCAAGAGCAACTCTTCCAGTTCTTTAGGCCCTACGGAAAGCTGAGTGATATTGTCATGCAACCTCCAGACTCCAAAGTACTTCCAAAGTTCGCTTATCTGGACTATACTAGTATAAGTAAGGCTATTATGGCAAGGAACTGCATGCATGGATACCTCGTGTCGGAAGCCGAAGGGGGTGGAAAGAAAGGTACAATCTTGAGGCTCAAGTATGAGCAGAAGATCAAGCCGCGCTATATCAGAGATTGGATTATCAACCATCCGCGTATTGTCATACCCATCGTGGCTGCTCTTATTGCAGGTTTTGTTGCTGTCGTTTTTGATCCGTAAGTCTTCTTACTACTCCGCCCTGCTCCAATCTAACAAGAAACTCAAAGTATTCGGACGTTCTTTGTTAAGGCTCACATCACACGAAATTTCCATATACAAGACAACAAGTTGTATCAATGGATCAAAGGCTACGCCACAGACATCATCAACGGAGGAAAGAAGCGCAACGATGACGACGGTATGGATGCTATCTGGGACGACCGAAAGGACAACATTGAGCAGATTCAGACCTGGCTGATGGAGACTGCTGATACCTTCATCATTGTACGAGGCCCCCGTGGCTCTGGCAAGCGTGAGCTAGTGGTGGATCAGGCACTGCATGATAAGAAGGTGAAACTCGTCATCGACTGCAAACCTATTCAAGAAGCCCGAGGAGACATCGCTACCATCAACGCTGCCGCTTTGTCCGTTGGCTATAGGCCTGTGTTTAGCTGGATGAATAGCATCAGTGGTATGATTGATATGGCTGCACAAGGTGCCACAGGCGTCAAGACCGGCTTTTCCGAAACCCTCGATTCTCAGCTCAGCAAGATTTGGAACACTACGACTTTGGCTCTTAGACAGATCGCTTTGGATACTCGCCACAAGAACGACAAGGACGCGCACCTACCGGATGACGAATGGCTTGAGGCACACCCAGAACGTCGTCCTGTGGTTGTGATTGACAACTTTCTGCACAAGAGCCAAGAAGGCGGTATCGTATATGACAAGATTGCAGAATGGGCAGCCCAACTCACCACAACAAACATTGCTCATGTCATCTTCCTGACAAACGATGTTGCGTACAACAAGTCACTGTCAAAAGCTTTGCCCGATCGGATGTTCCGCCAAATCTCGCTCTCGGACTGCAGTCCAGAAGTAGCGAAGCGCTTTGTAATAACTCACCTTGATGCAGATGTCGACGATGATCCCATGCCAAAGGACGGATCACCTAAGAAACTACCGTCAGAGCATCGCAAGGATCTTGGAGAGCTCGACACTTGTATCGGCTTGTTGGGTGGGCGGCTTACTGATCTAGAGTTCCTGTCACGGCGCATTAAGACTGGCGAGACACCCACTAAAGCAGTGCATGAGATCATTGACCAATCGGCGTCTGAAATCCTCAAAATGTACATCTTTGGCGCAGAAGACGAGAATGGGAAGCGGCACTGGAACGTTGAGCAGGCCTGGTTCCTCATCAAGGAGCTTGCGAAAAAGGAATCGCTACGATACAATGAGATTCTTGTCGACGACATGCTCAAGACGGGTGGCGAGTCTGTTCTTCGGGCTCTCGAACAAGCAGAACTCATCACGATTGATTCTGGCGCAAATGGCAGGCCTTCCATCATCGGGCCTGGGAAGCCCGTGTATCTTCCGGCATTTAAGCGCTTGACCGAGGACAAGGTGCTCAAGAGCCGCCTAGACTTGGCTATCCTGACGCATCTGACCAAGATTGAGAGTGCGACAATTGAAAAGTGTGAAAATGAGTTGCTGTTGCTGAGCCAGCTGAGGAACCAGCCAGCACAAACCGCGGGAAGGGTGACCTACTTGTTGGCCAAGCTGATGACTAGCCAGGGCAAGGTGGAGAGATATGAGGTGGAGATGAAGGGGCTGAAGAAGGTACTTGGCAGCGAATACTAGTAGTGTTGTGGGCACTGAAAAGCATGTGCAAACGGATATAGAGACGCCGCTCTCGTCTCTTCATAGCGCGATACTACAACCTGTGCTGTTTGTGTGCTGTTCGGTGACCCCGCATGCTCACCGTCCGCTGATGCGGCGGGCTCTCAAGTGCAACGTAGGGCGAGCGGATACCACGCTTGGTGTAGTGAGCTACTATGATGAAAGCATGTGCATATTTCTTGCTGCAACCGTGCCGAGCTCTGTCGGCCTAGGTACATGGTCACGTTTTCCGACTGACATCACCCGGCCAAGGGCTAAGAATGTGACGGCACCGAGGATCGGGCAGAAGGGACCATTTTCCCGTACAGAAGCTTGGACCTGCCAACAACCGAGCGACGAGCGACCTTGAACTCCACCTCACCCATACTTGCGACTGTCCATTGCCATTGCGCGACTAGCCGTGCTTTATCCTCTCCGGATCGCGTGTCTCCCTCGTCTTCCTCGTCCCCTCCTTTTCCCTTCGTTCCATCACGACAAATCTCTTCACATCCGGCGCAATGGCACCCTTAACAGATACCGTGGTCGATGACCTCAAGAGCACCGTCAACCGCCTCGAGAAGCGCATCGCTGAGCTGGAGAACAAGTTGTCTGGCCATGGCGGACAATCGCCATCCCAAGAAAGCATAAGGATGATCCTTATGGGACCACCGGGTGCTGGTGAGATGACATGCCGAGGATAGTCAAAATGTGGCATGTGGCTTACACAGAGCATAGGCAAGGGCACACAAGCACCGCGAATTAAGGAGAAGTTCTGCGCATGCCACCTCGTACGTTATGCATCATCTACTACATCATATGCTACGTGGCACAAAGGAAGAGGGACATGCTGACAATATGTAGGCTACTGGAGACATGCTGCGTGCGCAAGTCGCAGCGAAGACAGCCCTCGGCCGGGAGGCGAAGAAGATCATGGATGCCGGTGGCCTAGTTAGCGACGAGATCATGATCAACATGATCAAGACAGAACTTGAGAGCAACCAGGAGTGTGCTAAGGGGTAGGTTTTACCCTGGTGTTCGATTGAAGCATCCATTGCGAGCGTATACTAAGGCTACTATTAACAGCTTCATTCTCGACGGTTTCCCACGAACAGTTACTCAAGCCGAGAAGCTTGATGGCATGCTTGCCGCAACCAAGAAGCCCCTCCAACATGCAGTTGAACTGCAAATCGACGACGGTCTGCTCGTCTCGCGTATCACCGGCCGCCTTGTTCACCCCGCGTCTGGCCGTTCCTACCACAAGATCTTCAACCCGCCCAAGACGCCCATGACCGACGACATCACTGGTGAGCCGCTCATCCAGCGCTCCGATGACAACGCGGAAACTCTCAAGAAGCGCCTTGCGACCTACCACGCCCAGACTGCGCCAGTCGTCGCATACTATCAAAAGACGGGTATCTGGAAGCCCATCGACGCAAGCCAAGAGCCCGGACAGGTTTGGAAGAGCTTGCTCAAGGTTTTTGACAACAAGGCCATGATTGGCGGACAGTCGGGCAGCCTGCTCAACAAGATCGGTCTCAAGAACTAGATCTGCGCTTGCCTTTTGGCCAAGGCTCCGGTGCTGGACTTGGGAGATATGGATCAACGTGGCGCTACGAAGTATGCCTACATTTGATCATCAAACACGCATTCTTGCAATGTCTCGTCATGTTTTGGTGCCACTTATATAAAAGCCTGCACTTTACGCTTTGGAACGAAGAATGCAGATATGTAACGGATGAATTCTTTGTACTTGTACAGATAAGTTGGAGGGGGGCTTGGGGTTTTATCACTTGTATTCCCTGTGTGTTTCTTAGACTGTGGGTTTCGCATCTAGATAGCGACCCTAGGTTGGAAATACTAAAGACGTTCATGACGATGAGATTGTGATTCTAGGCACTGCTGCCTTGGGTTATCCTTTGCATTTGCTGATATTCATGAGATCTCCTACTTGCGCCACTCAAATAACCGAACACGTGCGACTACTCACAGCCATTGGATTGTAGCCAACGTGTTCCTAAACATCTTGGGGAACCAAACCGTGGCAGGACCGGCGTTAGCACCACCCAAGCCGTCCTAAGCTCCGAGGGAATCCCTCCCTCCAATCCTCCATTCCCTGAAAATCGTCCAACATCCGCCACGACAACTATCCTCGACACCCGATGCGCGAACCGCAGTTGCCTGATTCGACCCAAATTTCACATTAAAGAGAACCATAACCCATGGCCTACATATAGCGTCTGCGAACATACCCACACCTACACACGTCAGTGGCTGCACGACCGCATACCAAGGATCAGGGCATTGAAACACACCATCTGGCTATTGGGGAGCAAAAAAAGGGGGAGCGCACAACACAACAACAAAAGGCATCAACCAACCGACACACGCCCCAACTGCGGCGCAAAACACACAATGTCTAACCGCTTCAGCCGCCAAGACGCCCGCGACGACCTCTTCTCCTCCTACAACCGCAGCGCCTCACCCTCGAAATCCAAAAACAAAGCCCGCGCCTCGCCCTACAGCGGCGGCGGCGGCTACGCCTACACTGCGCCTACGTCGCCAAGCGGTAGTCCGGGGTTCGGCGCTTACCCCGGCGCAAGCTCGCACGGCAATGGGAATTTGTATCCTGGGGGTAGCAGCGGTGGTGGCAGTGGCTACGGTGTAGGTCGAGGGAAAGATGATGCAATGTTCCGGAGTGCGACGCCGAATTCACGAGGCCAGTATTCGGCGGCTGTGCTGGATGAGTTGGAGAGTCAGAATGACGAGCATGTTGGTGTGTTGACGAGTAAGGTTAGGATGTTGAAGGATGTATGTTTTGCCCCTCTTCTCTCTTTTTCCCCTTGGGAAGGAGGGGAGATTTTTTTTTCACGAGAGAGAGGATTTTTGGCTAATGAACGGTAGTTGACACATCTCATCGGCGATGAAATCCGCGACTCTACGTCTCTGGCGGAAAAGATGAACGATCAGTTTGAGAATTCGAGGTATAAGATTAAGGGCACTATGACGCGTATGCTGCGGATGGCGGAGAAGACGGGGGTGGGGTGGAAGGCTTGGGTAGGCTTCTTTGCGGCTGTTATATTGCTGTTTTGGTGGGTGTGGTTGGGTTGAGTGGGATTATACATGGTGGGGGTTTTATGATGCGCTTGTAGAGATGGTTTATGCGGGGTTTTGTATGGATACGCGTAGGAATGGGAGATGGAAGAGATGTCATTAGAGGTGGTTTTGCATTGCATATTGCATGGCGTTTGGATATGGGATGGTGCGTATCAGGGTTAATCAAGGCATTGTGTTCTCGGTATGCGTATTGCTTGGTTGTGTGCGATGCTTGTGCTGGCCATCTTGTATCCTGTCTTGATTGAGCGAATGATATGCGTGTTTGAAATAATTTCGTCTTGAACTGTCCTGTGCATCATGGTAAGCTGTCAACCTAGGTTATAAACAATAGGGATCTTATCAGCTTTCCAGCAAATGGAAACCTTATATCCCTCGTTCTACAAACAAGCGTTAAAATCCCTTCTTGATGTGAGAAATCATTCACCAGAGCGCGGGTCTGAACGACCTTTTGCATAAGAATAAAACTTTAAAACCTTACCCTTCGTATTCTCCTGGTTACGCTTGGATGACTTGTCGCATGCAGCTCTTCTCTAAACCATCTTGTTATTACATTTTACATAGGAACATTACTCCTAGCACGAATAATACGGTTGATCTTTATGTTGGATGTTTTGCTCTCCATAGGAGATATCAGTTGACATATGTATTGTATACCCACAAGCTGAATTTAGTACATTGTAGCTTTAATAACAGAGGAAGTCCTGGCAAATGCGGGTGGTAAGCGGCAGTTGGATATACGATATGTCTGTGGTTGTGGAGATGAGTGGGTTCTGTGTAGGTTTGTTGTCTCGTGTTGAGTGGTTAGCTGATTGTGCGATTGTATGCACTGCTAGGAGGTGAATTTCATCGTGTGTTTGTGTGCGGTGAAACCTTTAGCGACTTTGAAGCAGTTTCTATGATTCGTTTGTCACTTTCGTGCCCACTTCTTGTTAATCTGGAATGAGAGGGCTTGTGAGCTACATTTCTGAGAATACGAGGTTCGGTGATAGAAATAATCGAGCCGCGACGTTCGTTGGTTTCTTTTAAAATCAGTATACAGTACTATTTGAGATTGACGAATTTCACGACACGGGTGATGATAGGTGTGCTAGTGTGTTGATAGGTACTTCGGTGAGTTCGATGATCGTCTCTGCACAAGGAAAATACACCACTTGGTGGTATCTGCATGTTCAACATCTGCTAATCGCGATGAATAAAGCGTTTCGAGGCTACAGTGAATCATCTCGAGATTCTTGCTAGATAATAAACTGAAATAACCACGACGAGCCAGCTACTATGGTAGCATATCTCAAGCACGCTTTGGTCAAGCTCGGCAGTTGGCCCCACGTAAGTCTTGTGGCGATGAGACTCTGAACTTCCTGTCTCTCAGCTCCATAATTGACCTGAATAATGATCAACCGTATCTGCTACGATACAAGTACATCAAAGATTTGCATTCTATTTCGAGGCTATGCACTTCGTGGCTGAGTTCAAGCGAAGATTTATGCAAAGAACAAGGCGAGAGAAACGCTTCATTGGCTCAAGAGATCAGATATATGAAACAACAACAGGCTTTATATCCGCGAATCATGCTGTTTGTAATATAGCCGGTTGTTGGATGATGTGGCAGAAGGAAAAAGCCACCCTGCCCAGACCGACATAGGGTGGCTTAGGTATTCACTAGCACGTGTTCGCTTCGTAGCGGGGTAGACCGCTTTCTGGGTAGCCCCACATCCAAGATGTACGACAATCATACCACTATGCAGAGTAATTCTTGTTTAGGACCGCAGCGGTCCTTTTTTTGGAAAATCCTCGCATCCCTGCGGATCGCAAGGACGGGGCCCGTCTTGTAGTACTGGATACACGACATTACCAGATCTCTCTCAACAGACGTCATGAAGAGGTGACGCTCCATGAGAGCCCTAGTAAAAGCATGGTTACGGCCGAAGCTCGTGTCTGTCAAGTAAGCTGATTCGGCAATCACAGTTATGCTTAAAGTTCGAAGTGAGGGGGCTTAGTTATCATGCGCCTAGGAAAGTCCCTGTCGCATTTGTGATCGACAAGCCTGGTGCTCTCCAACTAACTTGTTCGTAACATCTCCAACGAAGATGGCACACTATCATTCCCTTGCACTGCTGTTAGTGGCTAGTTTGTAACTTTACTGCAGCCGGTCAAATCTGCGAATCTTCGGATATATTGCTGTCCTTCGAGTACGTACTACACAATTGCCAACATCGTATGTACACCCGGCCAAGGCTTGGGCTCTCAGCACAACATCCAAACCGTACCCGTAAAGGCATCGCCAATCATAAAGTAAGAATTTAGGTACTTTACTGTTCACACGCACGCCAAGCTCTACACCCTGCGCCACGCGTCGCGTCAGATATGCCCAATTAGAAAAAAGCCCAAGTGATCTCACTCGCCAAGAACTTTACCAAAACCCAACGATCGTCAAAGTCGTAGGAATCTAGCCACATCGCCAAGATAACTCCAAGAGTTTGTACATGGCTGACGAAGTCCGAGGGCACAACCCGTGTGATGGTAAGTACGAGGACGTTTTGGTCACGGTGCCCTCGGATGACTACGCAACGGACGTGGCTGACGTCTGACCTTGTTGCTCTCTCCGCCAAAAAAAATCAAGGCAGTGTGAAGGACGATCGTATACATATAAAAATACTGTACCCAAAGAGAGAAAAAACCACCAGAACATCAGCATCTACACACTCCCCCAATTACAATTTTCTCTCTTACCACTCCGGCCTTTAACCAATCTACTACCTACAAGCATGATTTTCTCACGCCTCATCTCGCTCATTCTGCGAGTTTCACAATTTGTATTTGCAGCCATCGTTCTTGGCCTGACTGCCTACTTTGTCTACAAGATTGAAAACCCAGATCGTGGACCGCGGGGCCGTCGTGACCGTCGTGACCGTTGGGATGACGATGACCGGGACCCTCTTGGTCGACTGATATTTGCTCTTGTGTGGTCGTCTCTTTCTATCATCTTCGCTGTTATTTGGGCTATTCCCACGACGTTTGCTATGAAGGGATTTATTTCCGATTTCAGTGAGTTCATCTTATATTCCCCATCTCCATCTTGGTGGTATGCTAATAGTGAATGTTTTAGTCTTCACAGCAGGTTGGGCTGCTGTCTTCGGACTCCTCGTCGACTGGTTCAACGACGCCAACTGCGGTAGCCCATGGGCATGGGGCGGTTTGTCACTGAGGCGCGGTGATACCTGCGGCCAATGGCGTGCTGCCCAGGCTTTCTCTTTCTTGTCCTTGATCACCTGGTTTGCAACTGGCATCCTCGGCATTATTATGGTGCTCCGCCTGAGACGCCGCGCGGCAGCAGCGTAAGTTCTTGTTTAACAGCCCGACAGCACAAATCGCGGATACTAACGTCATGTTAGTAAAAGTTCCCGCGTTTAATCGGTCGATTGGACCACCAGTGGTAGTCCATGGCGGTATCTACGTAGTACACTCGTACGGTGTAGATGTTTGCCAAAGGGCCGAATGAGGATGGAAGACAGCGCACCATCCTTGTTCAGAACTCTGTCGCTCAACCTTGCCTTGGAGTATGATCCTCTGCGTACGTGTCGATATGAACACGGCATTCCCCATCTACTGTTCAGCGAGGCGTTTTGTCGGGTTTCCTGTTAAGTTTGTTATGAGTAATCGGTGTAGCCTTTCTACGAGTATGAGCCGATGACATGTGAAACTGAAATGATATTTTATTCCTGAACTCCTGAATGATTGTTGTGAGGAAGCGCATACAGTGTATGTCGTGTCTGTGTCAAATGTCTTGATTAACGATTAGTAAAGTTCATATCTAGTACCGGCCATACCAGTACTTCAAAAAAAGTTCTGAAATTCACAAATTACTTCACATCGCATATGCGCAACATGTATTTCATACGCAGGCAATGTATCGAGGTGTGAATGAATCTTGGAGGTACTGATTCAGTGCACTTGCACTTAGCGGCATTGACCGGCGTACTAAGCAGCTTACATATCAGTCAAACCACAACTTTACCTAGTCACATAATAGTCGCATAAGCAAAAAGCACTACATTGCTTATTCAGGTATTATGAGAAACCTTTCTGAGTTAGCTAACGGAGATAGCGCTGTTTATCCCCTTGACCGCATCTCCAGTAGTTGCTCTCCACTATATGGAGAATATGAAAAAGAGAAAAGCTTCAACTTTACCATCAAACGTGCAACTAAAATGAGATCAAGCAACATGACCGACGTTGAGGCTTCTCGGGCGGGTAGCGGGATGCGTCAAAGGAAAAAATCGAAAAAAAATCTAGCTATAGCTTCGAGGCCGTTTGCTGGCAGAATCGGCGGCAACCAAGAGTTCACAGTACCAGCAGATGACACCTCTGTCAACCTACTTCCGGATGCAGCAGCAGTGTTTTCATGGAGGCAATCGTTTTCTCCCCGCGCATTCGCCGACATAGAATTATGGAAAGAATCGTTCATCGAAGGCGTGGGAACGTGTCTGCAAACCTACCTCTCCGGCCTCGCTTCCGTTGGTCTAGGTTCTCTCGTTACAGCAACGGCGTTGGGACCCGTTGCGCCAGCTGCGTTTGGAAGTATCGTGACCGGGACGCTGATTGCACTTTTCATTTTTGGGGCTGGGCCGGTATCCGGAGCGCATTTCAACCCGACGATTTCTATGGCGACTTTTACGGCGGGGCTGTCCATCTTTCCTAGGACGCTGCTGTATATTATTTTTCAGAGTGCTGGGGCTGTGGTGGCTGGCGCTCTGGTCCGGGCGAGTTTGGGGATGAGACCGCATGATATTCCGCCTATACCGGGATGCTATATTGACACTGATCTGGTCACACCGGGCGAAGCGTGAGTTTGAAATTCGTGACTTCGTTGCAGTCGTTGACTTTGCAGATATGTTCTGGAGACTATGACGTCCTTTGGACTGATATTTGTTGCCTTTGGAGTAGGCCTCGATCCTAGACAGAGGGAAGTCTTTGGGCCAGCTTTGTCGCCAATCCTGGTACGTACTTTTGCCGTTCATTTGAGACGCGTTACTGCAGAGCTGAAAGGGTTGAAAGGTTGGTCTGACGCAATCTGTGTGTACATTCGTCTCCTCAATAGTACGGCCTGGATATAGTGGAGCTTGTAGGTTTATTCTATTGATATGTGAGAAGAAGTCCAGGTTAGCTCACAGTCATTAGCATGCAATCCGGCACGGTGCCTTGGTCTTATGGTTGCAACGAGTGAGTATGCTAAGCTTCTGCAACTATCGCTTCTAGCTGACGGTACTTGAGATCGCTTCGATTATCACTACATTCATTGGGTAGGACCAATGACGACGGCGATAATGAATGGGATGTTGTATTGGGCAATTCCGATATACAAGTCTAAGGAGTAGACGAGGGAGTCTATCACAGCAACTTCGTAAAGGGCTTTGCCGTAACGTGGAATTACAATTTCAGAGATGGTGGAAGTTGAAGGAAAAATTACATAGTATCAATTGAAGCAACGACCGTAGACTCTGAATATCTTGGCGGTGCCTGTGTGGGTCTGGTCGCATCGCTTCTTCCGCCGGCAGCGGTTGGCGCTAAAGTAGACTAGCGCCTCGCTTGCAACCCACGCTCCTGCTCTGAAAATCGGGATTCGACATCACGAACTTTCAACGACTCCGACCAGACATCAAGCCGTCAAAATGTCCGCCAACTCGCTGAACAAGATCGCGCCCAACAGCCCTTCCAGGCAAAACCCCTCTGAGATCGAGACCAGCATCGCCAGCGCAAGTGACCATGCTCAATTGTGCGCACCGGCGGCAGCATTGCTAACACATGCGACAGGCGTTGACTGACCTCGAGAACAATGTCCCTGACCTGAAGGCTTCTCTGCGCCCTCTGCAGTTTGTCTCTGCTCGCGAGGTATGATAGACCCGAATCCATCGACGATGCGCTCTCGAGCGTCGCCAGCACACGCACCTACACCCATACCCTACAATCTGAAGAGGCGGTGGGCACTGGGCAGCAACAATACGCTGACACCAGGATTCTTAGATCGAGGTTGGCCACGGACGCAAGGCTATTGTCATCTTCGTCCCAGTTCCCCTTCTCTCCAACTGGCACAAGGCCCAGCAGCGGTATGCTTTTCCTGGCAAGCTCTACCGAGACTTATATTGACAATATCCAGCCTCACCCGTGAGCTCGAGAAGAAGTTCTCTGACCGCCACGTCCTGATCGTTGCTTCCCGCCGCATTCTCCCCCGCCCCAAGCGTTCCAACCGCTCCCGCACTTCTCAGACCCAGAAGCGTCCCCAGTCGCGAACTCTCACTGCTGTCCACGACGCCATCCTTACCGATCTTGTCTACCCCGTCGAGATTGTTGGCAAGCGTCTCCGTACCCGTGAGGACGGCAGCAAGATCCTCAAGGTTGTCCTCGACGAGAAGGAGCGTGGTGGTGTCGACTACAGGCTCGACACCTACAGCGAGGTCTACAAGCGCCTCACTGGCAAGGGTGTCAACTTCGAGTTCCCCCAGAGCCAGCAGACCGACTACTAAGTGTAGACGGGTTGTTGGGTAAGGTCTCGTTATATCTACATGGTTCAGGAGTACGGCAGGGCTTCGGATATGCATCATGTACCGGCATCAAAAAGGAATGTGAATGAGATGACATGAGCCTGTAATGGGCGCCTCTTCAAGATACCACTGCAATTGATTTTCTTTAGTGTGATGGCTGTGCTTTGGCAGTGACTAGTGTGTCTAAGACCGGTCAAGCTCCGGATAATGCCTAAAGACTCCCATACTAAACGGCAGCCTTCTCTCACTCGCCAGGTACTCCTTGATCCCATTGGTCTCGGCCACATTTTCGTAAAAGGAGCCAAACAGCAACGGGTAGTCCTTCTCTCTGGCTTTCAGCTCATTGGGGTAGGCGAACTTGAGGCCGCTCAGGACTTGCCAGAGGGTGGTATCGGCATAGGTTAGTTTGCTGCCAACGAGGAACTTGCCCTGTCCTTGAGCCTCATTGGCTTTCAAAACGCGCTCGAAGAAAGAGAAGAACTTTGGGATGCGGTTCTCGCGGAATTCTGTGGCCTTTTTGAGGGCTTCATCCTTTTGGTCCTCATAGTACTTGCTCACGGCTATGGGATGGTGGGTGTCGTGGGTTTCATTGTTGAGGTCCAGGGCGGTGAGGGCGTGGGATAAGACAGTCGTCTTGTCCACCTCATCTTGGCCAGCGAGGCCCAGCTTGTCGCCGAGATATGAGAGGATGGTTGGGGTCTGGTAGAGGAGCAGAGGAGCACCATCTTTGCCCTCGCCAGGCACCTTGAGCGCAGGTGGGGCGAAGACGGGTGGTTTGTCATCTGCGCCCGAGGTCAAGGAAACGACGACTTGCGCACCCGCTGTTCCAAAATAAATGTTAGCCTGGACTGCAGGTGAGGTGTTGGAGAGTATGCGTACGCCCATCAGGCTCGTTGGCGGGGTCCTTGTAAGAGACACGTGCTGCCTC
This sequence comes from Bipolaris victoriae FI3, assembly GCF_000527765.1. Taxonomy (NCBI): domain Eukaryota; kingdom Fungi; phylum Ascomycota; class Dothideomycetes; order Pleosporales; family Pleosporaceae; genus Bipolaris; species Bipolaris victoriae. Next base: position 214,170 of record NW_014575363.1, on the reverse strand, counting down.
AAAGACCAGTCGGATGAACTCGCCGCGCCCAGGAATCTCTGGCCAATATAGTAGTTCGTATGGCGGGTGTGTACGTGCTTTTTTGGTTGTCGCCATTGTTGATGTGTAGCGGGGAAGGGTAATGAAGGTCTGGAAATGATGCTTGGGGAGCTGCAGGAAGCTATGCACAGAGTGGAGACGTCGAAGATGGACGCGCAGCATTCAGTTGCTCATGCGATGAGCGCACAACAGCTTGGTTCCAGGCATACTTATATGCACTACAGGGAGCAGCCCCATATGCTCTCATTGCATCCAAGTCTGGTGGCTCCTGGTGAGCTTCATGATAGGTAGCTGGTGTCATTGCGGGGAATGTTTGGTGGGTGAGGACATGGGACGTTACCGATTAGGTATATAGGAAAGCGAACAATGCGACGACATGTTCCGATCCAGACCTGAACAGCGTTTGAACACGTGCATACATGTCGGATGTACAAGCCGCGCTCAGCACATTCCATGCCATGAATAGTAACACGAGCGGTTAGCAATTCATGCGGCCGACTCCCAGCTGCAGCCTCACCCTCTTGCTTGGTACGTAGCAAACCCCAAAGAATCAAGCCAAGACAGTTTTACCAGCGTACACGAACGATTCATGCAGCGGGGCAACTTGAGGGACAGTAGACCACCATGACCGTCTCTGCTGACACGCGCAGTATGCGTTGGACGATAAGTAGATGAGTACGCTCGCCTACGCCTCTGCTCACAGCCCACTGCAGCCGCCCTTATGCGTGAAAAATGACTGCGCCATGCTGAGAGGTACGTTACACCGCACCTGGGGAATAGATGGGCGCTTACGCTCACCCACAAACACCAGCATTGCATCCGTCCGGTATCTCAAGTGTTTATCACCCAGCGCCTTGTTCTCACGTAACTGCTTGTCAGTTGGCCACAGCACGGGCAAGCAAAGCGAGGCTCTGGTTGTCAAGGGGGCTGACTGAACACCCTAGTCCCCCTTGCGTTACTGCCGCCCACCCTCCCAAACGCACACGCGAACAGTGCTGCCTTCCCCATTCTGAACCGCCATCGACCACGACGATTCTAGGTGCGCGCCAGAATGTCTGAACCAAACCACTATGGTAGCTTCAAGGAGCAGATGCAGAGGTTCCGCGCATCAGACGAAGCGAGAGAGCAGTTTGTTAGCGTACGTCGCGCCATTGCCCCCGGCCGCGTGTCCACCCTTACTCTTTTCTTACTAATAAAGAGCTCTGAGAACAGGAGCTTGTAGCCAAATACGAAGCTTTGTCCGAGCAGTATTCCGATTTGAAGAGTGACTACTTGAGTGAAAGAGATAACCGGAGAAATTATCAAAAGACGCTTGAAGAGAAATTGGCCTTGGTGGCCGACTGCGAACGTCAGCTGGTACGTTGGAGCCTCAGCCTTGCCTAAGTAGTTGCCTTCTCACTTTCCAAACAGGATGCGGGTTCCTTTGTATTGGCTCTAATTGATGGAGACGGGGCTATTGTAAGTAAATTCCTTGTCATTCACCTTGTTATTGCACTTGCTTTGAGGGCGACTAAAATGCCTGGGGTCTCCCTACTACTTCGCCCCTTACCTATAGCGGCAGCCTTTCACAGGCCGTCTACTTATGCTAGCGCCAGTTGTGGCTCTACTAGTTTCTACCTGTTGAAACACCTACTAAAACTCTTTGTACAGTTTCAAAATGCTCTACTCCAAGCTGCTGATGGTGATGGCGGCTCCGAAGCCGCCTCTCGCTTGTATCATGCGATTCGCGATCACATTGCCTCGTTGTACAACAACTCAAGCAACTGGCCTGTTGTGGTCCAGATTTATCTAAGTCTCGATAAACTCGCAATCAAGCTGGCCTCGGTCGGTCTTCTACGTTCTCCCTCGGATTTACGAAGTTTTGTCCAGCATTTCAATGTAAATCAGCCTTTGTTTAGTATCGTCGACGTTGGTCACGGCAAGGAAAGAGCCGACCATAAGATTAAGGGTATCACCGGCTATAATCCTACTAGCTCCCCCACCCACTGACTGGTTATAATAGAAACGCTCCGCGTCTTTATTGACAATCCTACCTGTCGGCACATCATCTTCGGTGGCTGTCACGATGCAGGCTATCTTTTAAACTTCGAGCCCTTCAAGCACAACTTGCTCAAGGCTAGCCGCATTACCTTTCTCGAGACTACGCCAGCATACGTAGGTTTCAACACACTGACCAACTTCAGACGCACTCGCTTCGACAACGTGTTTAGAGCAGAGCAATTGCCTGAAAATCCGCGGGTCAATGGTGCTAATCAGGCACCGTCCCAGCCCCCTGTACAGCCCCCAGTACAGCCCGTTGTTCGCCCAATTACTATCAACCCCAGTAATTCGCCTTCTACTACTTCAAGAGCATCTGTAGCTTCACCTGTGCCTAGCGTAGCCTCAACATCGATTGTGGAGCCTGACGAGTCAAATAGAGACCCATCTTGGGGTAAGTAACTTCATGCAAATATGCTGCATACGCTTCGCGTCCCATCCTTGAATTACCCAAAGCACACAACTATCACGCGAGCACTACGCGATCCTCTTGTAAGAGAGGAATGACAGTGCTGACATATGTTTTGTAGCCACTGTGGGCAAGACTGGCGCTCCCCCAACGGGCAGTGTCTCGATCGCGCCTAATACTAAGAAGAACACTAAGAAGAAGTATGCTTATTACAACAAAGCGGAGCAAAGATTGGACGAGGCGCTTCCTCCAAAAGATTCCGCTGCCATTGTTTCGCTCGACGCGCGTATGAAGAGGCTGCGCAAAAATTTGTGTAACAACTGGTATGTACTAGGCGCGATATAATATGCCGGCCGTATGTGCAATGCTAAGACAGCACGCAGGCATCTCCACGGAAAGTGTGAGAATGGAAAGTTTTGCCATTTCCAGCACGAACCGAAGCTACCGGCCGCTGAGTTGAATGTTTTGCGTCATAAAGCACGTACCTTGCCTTGCAAGAACAGATATTGCGAAGACATTGACTGTTGTGAGTACTGCCCCAGTAGCAAGCGGCTTCAATAGCCTCCCAGTCGCCGTTTCAATTATGCTAAGATTGTCGTCCTAGATCTGGGACACCAGTGTCCTCAGGAACGCGAAACAGGGTACTGCTCATTCGCAGACAAATGTAAGTAAATGTCTTGACCAGGTACTATGAGATAACGCTAAGTGCCTATCTATAGGTCACTTCCGCTTCACACACGGTATGGACAAAGTCAAATATGTTAGAGTTGACCGAGAGGGCAATGAGGACTACGCTCCTTAACTTCTGCCATAACCCCGGCTAACATTGTTTGGGCGTCTCGAGGCTTCAGAATGGGTCATTACAGTGGGCTAAATTAATGTGTGAATGGTATTAGACAAGTCGCAATCTCGAACCTGGCACCTCTGCCGTTCACTTTCTTCACTAAAAATACTATGGACATTGAGCAGTCGTAAACTGCAACCACAGGCCAATCTCGGCTTCTGCTCCGCCCCACTGGTCACTCGAAAACGTTTTTACTTCCCCACACTCCACACAACGCACAATGTAAGACCGGACCGAACCAATGGCTGTAAATTACCTCCGCACCGGAGTGAATTCCAGCCCGTGTTACACTGCACTAAGGAATTCAGCCGTGGCACCTAACGTCGGCAGTAAAAAAGCTCGTACCTGGCAGGCTCCGCACACGGCGGGAGTCATTCGAACGTAACCCATTGCTGACTTGTTTGACCTTGACACAATTTTTACCCATTCTTTATACATACTTTACCAGATCATTTTGATACCATGCCGTTTCTGCACTCAGGGACGCAACCGAAAATCCTCATTGCAGGCGCCGGTATCGGCGGTCTAACAACAGCGTTAGCGCTCCATTCCGCCGGTTTCAACAACATTCAGATCTTTGAAGCGTCGTCGACTCTCACAACGCTAGGTGTCGGAATCAATGTGCAGCCTTCTGCTGTCTTGATACTGCGCAACCTAGGTCTCCTGGAAGCCTTGGAGAAAACAGGCATCAAAACACAAGAGCTAAACTTTTACAACCGACATGGAGACTCTATCCTTAGCGAGCCCAGAGGCCGTAACGCAGGGTACGCGGTCCCACAGTTCTCGATTCATCGCGGAGAATTTCAGATGTTGCTTCTGAGTGCGGTGAAAGAGCGCCTTGGCGAAGATGTGCTCCATCTTAATCATGCTTTTACGGCTTTTGATCAGAACAATGACAGTATCACAGCGCGCTTTTCGCGCAGAAGAGACGGAGAACCAGCGGGCATGTCGAGTGTGACTGGCGACATTTTGATCGCTGCAGATGGTATCAACTCGACAGCGCGAAAGATACTTTACCCCAATGAGGGACCACCCCGGTTCTCCGGACGCATGCTGTGGCGTGGATGCATCGAGCGCGACCAGTATCTGACGGGCGCGAGCATGGTTTGGGCGGGCCATGCTGACCAAAAGTTCATTGCGTATCCCATTAGTCAAAGGTCTGCCGACAAGGGCAAGAGTATGGTCAACTGGATTGCAGAGCTTAGAATACGCGCCAAAGACGATCTGGATCTCACGCCACCCAAGACGGACTGGACCAAAGCCGTGAAAAAGGATATTTTCGCAGGACCCTTTGAGTCATGGAGATGCGGAGGTCTAGAGATGAAAGATCTCATTGACAATACGGAGAAGGTGTTTGAGTTTCCCATGTCAGACCGCGATCCAGTCGAGGCATGGTCTTTTGGTCGCCTCACACTTCTCGGTGACGCAGCACACGCCATGTACCCCATTGGCTCCAACGGCGCGTCCCAAGCCATCATTGACGCCGAGACGCTCGCCAAACACCTTTCATCCAACACCTCGGATATTCAGGGTGCACTCAAGGCGTACGAGCTTGAACGACTCCCACCAACATCCAAGATTGTCATGGCGAATCGCGCCAACGGACCAGATCACGTGCTGCAGTTGGCAGAGGAAAGAGCGCCGGATGGATTCAAGAACGTCTACGATGTTATCCCTAAAGATGAACTTGAGGAAATTGGCAGAGTATACAAAAAGGTTGCAGGTTTCGAAATGGAAAGTGTGAATGAGAAGGCGAAGGAGACGGAGGGCGTTGATGTACAGAAGGGCCTGAGGAGTCCGCAAGACTGGATAGTATAATGGGGCATCTGGAAACAAAAGGGCGGGATACAACGACTAACTTCACATCATTATGCACATATATTATATATAAAATAGGTATAAACTGATAGGGCAATGATTTTGCTGCTGCGCAGGCTTGTTATGATATGGGGTTGAAGCTAGTATGAATTGGTTTAAACAAAATACGGGGCATCTTTCTAACCACACACTTCCTATTTACACCACCAGACTTGCATCAATCAAACATGGAAAGAGATACACAGTACTGGTAGCAAAACGCGACACGTCATCGCATTTCGGTCATACCAAGCCGCCAATACCCTTGATCATGGCAGTGCACCAAGAACACCTCCCTCACCGACCTCGCCCAAGGGCCAATCCCACCAGTATCATGCGCATCACCTTCTCAGCACCATCCTTGACCAAAGCCTCCGTCTGCACAATTGCCTCATCTAGCGACAAGGGACCTCTCAGAATACTTGTGAATGCTTTGATACCAGCACCGTAGCAACCGTCTGCTCCTTCTCCAATCGTGCCAGCCAATGCAACCACCTGCGCACCGTTCCGCCTTGCCCGGCGGGCGATCTCTGTCGTCATCTATTGCTATCAGCCAGTTTTCAAACGCCACAAGAATGAATATCGACCAACCTTCCCATTTGGTGACTGGAAGTCCAGGCTTCCCTCGGCGGTAATAACAAAGTCCCATTGCTGATCCAGAACACGATCAATTTCAAAGTACTCGTTGATAGCCTCGCCACGCGCTCGAAGCTGAGCGCCAAGCAGCATCAAGGCTGCTCCAAGGCCGCCACTTGCACCACTCCCTGGGCTATGCGAAATGTCCTTTTCCAGTTTTGTATGAGCCACTCGGGCTAAACGCTCGAGCGCTGCTGCCAGCAAGTCGACTTGGGCAGGCGTAGCGCCCTTTTGCGGTCCGTAAACTCGCGCGACGCCTTTGGGACCACAGAGTACGTTCTTGATATTGCACACAGCCTCTATCTGAGCCTTGTCGGCTATTGCTGAATTAGTTGTCTGTTCGTGTTCGGGGGTTGAAGTATGTACTTACAGGAATCTTCACGCAAACGAGGGTGGATACCGCGCCAGTCCAGGCTGGCTAGACGAGACAAGGAACGACCACCACCTGCCATGGGCAAGTCATTGCCGTCTACATCTATAAGACGGACACCGAGCGCCTGGAGCATACCGGCTCCACCATCAGATGTACCCGAGTCCCCACACCCAATGATGATCTTGGTGCATCCTGCATCAAGTGCCATTTTCATCAATTGTCCGACACCAAAGGTAGTAGTTACGGTTGGGTCGCGCAAATGCTTGGGGACAAGACGGAGGCCTGCTGCAGCGGCCATGTCTAATACGGCCGTCTCCTTATTGGTACCAATGAAGCCTATGTGAGAATCGACAGGTTCTCCGACAGGACCCAAGACTGACTCCTCAATGATGCTACCATTGTGACTCGCCACTAGTGCCTTTGCAAAGCCTTCTCCGCCATCGTGCAGAGGTAACTTGCGCAGTATGACGGAACTCTTGTCCAGGACCTTGGTGATGCCTGATTCGATAGCATCAGCAACCTGTTCTGGGCCCAAACTTTCCTTGAAACCTGATGGGGCTATCAGGACACGGAGTGGGTGCCCTTTCAAGATCTCTGAAGTGGGAGTTTGTGACACGGCTGAGGCGGGGTGCATCAGTTCGTCCACTTGTTCCGGGGGTAAGTTGAATGTCTTGAGCGAACGGAGAGGCGGCATTTGAGACAGACGCCTTGAAATTGCTGGTGAACCAGCATGAGCGAAGGGCTCCATGGATACAGGAGGGCTCATAATCATTTTTTGGGTACTAGGGAAGTAGAACGCTAAGTAACTGGGGTATCGCGAACAGAAAAGGGTATCGTGGAAGTGTTATTTGTGCAACGAGAGTTGGAGTACGTGGATATAGAGCGAGTGAATTGAATATCCGATGCTGGATATCATCTCCTCGTCAGGCACACGGCTTACTTATAGCTTTTGTCTCGAGTCTTGCCGGTATGAAGTTGCAACTTCTCAAATCACAAGATGCAGGCCACAGGCTGGTCCTATTCCTGGTGCATCACACCACACGAGCAACGCCTAAGGAATTGGTTCAAGCCTCAAGACCAGCACATCATAGCAGCGCCACTTCGGACCGGACTAACTTGCGCCTTGGTCGAGAAACCGCAATTTCGTCCTGCAGCTATCATGGCAGGTTCAGCACAGCCAGGAATGACGACTACAACATAGCCCTTTTTGACCAAGATCATAAGACTAATCTATGGCGGATGCTTTGGCCTCTCAGCGGTAGACTTGTCCTCTATCTTGCATTGGCCCGCGTACCAGTGTTCTTGACATCTCCAGTTTTATTTCTTGACCGTAGTCGTCGGGCCAATGGCAGTAATCTCACGTGCCTTCACCAAGCAACTTAGCGAAACTACCAAGATGTACCTTCTTGGCACGGTAGTTGGACACAGCCCGTATCGCTGACGTCCTCCATGAGGCTGTCACGACATACCTGCCGCCTTCTCCCGTCCCCATGGGAGTATCCGCAGCATTACGATTGGCTGGCAGTGGACTTGAAGCCCTTGCTGGCTATTGTGCGCTCACGCGACATGTTTCTATTCTTAATTTTTTTTGCCTACCTATACCACAGCCTGAGGTTTTCCCGGCACTAATCATGGCTGATGCATTTGCCTGGAGCGTTGGCATTCGGGCTAAGGGGGGGGGAGGGGGGTCTTTGCTGGCTTTTCGGTCAACTTTGGGACGTATGTGGCTGTTGCTGTACAGGGGAACGACCACATGCCTTGCTACACTGCCTCAAAACTTATAGTGTAATGAAATAGTTGTGCAATGGACTAGGTTGGGATGAATGTTTATTATAGGCTGAGCAGGGAGGCATCAGATTTGTAGATCCTGTCATCATCTCCACGCAATCCAACATTCGTTTCACCTTGTCGTTCGCTACTACTACTACTAGTCATGGGACTCAAAGACAAGCTACTCAGAAGACCTTCTGTCGATTCAGACGAATCAAAAGATATCCTCGTACTACCCAGATGGTCTTTTGAACGTAGCGACCATTCAATCCTAAGCACAGAGCGGTTATTCCGACAGTGGAATCAGCACGAAGACCCGAACACACGCTACGACACCGGCCATCTAATCGAAGAGGAAGATAACATCAAACGCAGGGAGGTGATTGTACGTTCCACATCTATCTATCAATCAACACACACACACACACACACACACACACACTAACTCAAGACCCCAGGTCACCTGGGACAGCCCCTCCGACCCCTCCAACCCCCTAAACTGGTCCAACCGCCAAAAATGGACAACCACCATCCTCGTCTCCCTCTTCACCTTCATCTCACCCTTTTCCTCCACAATGGTAACACCTGCCTTACCTGCCATCGGCCAAGACTTCAACATTGAAGAAGGGTTTCAACGCCAACTCGTCATGACTATTTTCCTGCTGGGCTACGCCCAAGGCCCCTTTGTACTCGCCCCCTTGAGCGAAATCTACGGCCGCGTTACAGTACTGCAGTGGGCAAATCTGGTTTACCTCGTTTTCAATACGTGTTGTGGGTTTGCGCGATCGGGGCCGCAGATGCTTGCGTTTAGGTTTTTGAGTGGGTTGGGGGGTGCGGCGCCGCAGGCTGTAAGTTTTTTTTTCTCTCTCTTTCTCTTTTCCAAGTACTTGTGGAAGAAGTTTGTAATGTGAGAGGGAGCTTTTGCTGATGGGGATAATAGTTGTGTAGTGGTGTGCTAGCAGATACCTGGCGCAAAGAAGAGCGCGGAAAGGGTCAGGCTATTTATGGGATTCTTACCTGGCTTGCACCGTGCATTGCACCCATTTGCGGCGCATATATCTCGACGGGGGCGAGCTGGCGCTGGATTTTCTATGCTACGTCTATCTTTACTGTCTTTGTGCAGCTCACCGCGCTGTTCTTCCTCGCTGAGACTTTTGCCCCTGCTATCCTTGCTAAGAAGGCAAAAGCGATTCGGAGAAATATGGCTGATAAGGGTGCGGTTGTACGCACGGAGTTCGAGACGGGAGATCGTATGAGTAGGATTTTGAGGAAGAGGTTGGTATTGCCGTTTATAATGATGTTTACGCATCCGGCGACGCAGGCGCCGTCGGTGTATCGGGCGTTTTTGTATGGGGTTATGTACCTTATGCTGTCGACGTTTCCACTGGTGTTTGAAGAAGCGTATGACATGAGCGTTGGAAACGCATCCTTGAACTACCTCTCGCTTTGTTTGGGGTTTATGGTGGGATTACAAATTTCGCATCCGCTTATGGACGGGGTAGGTTTCTCCCCTCTTTCTTTCGCTTCTTCACATAGTGGGCTGAGCAGGCGCTGACGATAACACTAGTTGTATGCTCGCATGAAATCCTACTACAACCTCACCGAAGGCCTCCCTGAATTCCGCGTCCCACCCATGCTCATCGCAGGCATATTGTGTCCCATTGGGCTCTTCGTATACGGTTGGACGGCACACTATCACGTCCACTGGATCGTACCGAACATCGGTGCTGCGATTGTGGCTGTGGGTCTCATCATTGGGTTCCAGTGTAGCCAGGCGTATACAACTGATGCGTATGAAGCGCGGTATGCGGCGTCGGCGGCGAGCGTGGGGGCGTTTATGCGGACCATGTGCGGATTTAGCTTTCCGCTGTTTGCGCCGCAGATGTATGAGAGCATGGGGTTGGGATGGGGAAATAGTTTGTTGGCGTTTTTGACGCTGGGACTTGGGTTAGTGGGGCCTGTTGGGTTGTGGTTTTATGGGCCGAAGTTGAGGAAGATGAGTTGGAGGGGGTTGGATTGATGATGTGGAGATGAGGGTGACGACTCTTTTTTTCTGTTTTGTGTTTTTTATTTCGTGATGAATATCCCTTGATTTCTAGATGTAGAACATTTCTCTTATGCAACTTCTTAATCAGTAGAGAGATTAGTATAATATATGAGCTATGAAGATCATGTAGTACTACCATCGGGAAGCTGCTTATTAGCTCTGACAGAAAGGGCAGGGCATTAAAGCGATACTCTCTCCTCTGGTCCCGTCATCGGTGAGGAACCACTTGCAACAACATTTACGACGGTGGAATGATACTGTGTAAAAAGCGTTATAATCAACAAGATTTTCTTTCATGGACTCATGAATTGAGAATATCGACTATTTGAGGAAGAACAAACCCGATATCACCTTTGAAGAGCCAGTCACCTTCATCGAAATCATCCACTATTCCATAGTATCCCGCATCGATAACAGCCAAAGATGCTCCATACGCTCGCGCGGTGCTTACCCACTCTGCAGCTGGGAAAACTTGCAAGCTAGTCCCAGCCGCAATCACTAAATCAATATGTTCTTCTGACATCCACTCATCAACACTATCTGGCGCGCCAGCAGCAAGTCTCTCGCCAAACCAAACAACTCCTGGGCGCAATAGATTTGCACACTGGGGGCAATGGGGAAGATCAGATAACACGACTGGACGCGCTTCATGATCAGTATTAGATAGTAAAAGCAGGAATGGAACGTCTTCCGGCTTATGGACGTTCATAGAGTAATCGCATGTAGTACATCGGACAACTCTTAATGTACCGTGAATGTTCAGTAGTCTTGACATGGGATGACCGGTTTGCTTAAGAAGCCCTGAACTCTTATTAGCGCATCTAGGCGATCGTTTCTTCTACGCTACTCTCCGTACCATCAACGTTCTGATTAATAGTCAGCCATCCTTGATGCCAATTAGCAAGCGCCGCCAACGCATGATGTGCAGCATTTGGCCTCGCTTGCAACGCCTCGAGTAAACGCTCGCCGTAAAAGCTCCACACCGTAACTGGATCTTCTCGAAACTTTTTGGGCGAGGCAAGTTCTTTCAGATTGATATCATTCCATAGCCCGTTTGTTCCACGCCAGGTGGCTAGGCCAGATGGTGCGCTGAGTCCAGCACCGACGAGGCATAGAACCCGTGAAGATTCTGCCAGAAGATCTGCAAATGCCGAATAAGTATGGGTTTCATTAGTATCCATACTGAAGGTCAAGTAGAGCCTGGAGGTGCTTGTGGTTCTTTTGGTGTTAGGCTGGATGGTGTTTCCGCGCAAGTGGGCGGTAGATACTTGGGGGCCTGTGCCTCGTACTACAATTACCTAGTTAGGCTTAGTATGCTTATCCTTAGCTAGCGCTGAATAGAGATAGAATACCATCCGCTCCTGCGTTGTGGGACACCCTGTGCGACAGGACGCTTTTCCTTCTAACCTTCGATCCCAGCACAGCGCCACTACATAACGTCAGGCTCAGCGTGCGTCGATTCTGTAGCTGCTGCTCTACTATAGTGCCTGCCTTACTATCACACGTATATAGCTATTCGGCTGTCAGATACTGCTATGCAGTATACTGTACCTTTTGAGACATGTGATTGCCTAAGTGGACCCGAGCCAGGTTACGCTAAGAAGAGTTGCACTGAAGCGCCAAGATTACCGTTAGACAAACTCTCTGAACGGGACCTCTGCACATTAGAGACATGTAGACATTCGTCTCTCAGTAATAATTATCTAAGTTTATCCCAAGTCACGTTGGTTAATTCGTTACTTAGAAAGAAAACTTAACGTTAGCCGCCTTATCAGAAACGCTCCTCATGATCGGCCGGCCTCGACCAGCTTGACTTACACGTGATTTAGGGTCTGAACAAAGTCTAGCAACTACTCCAAGAAGTAAGTTAAATCGCAGGGGCCTACTCACAACGCGTAAAACTTAGTGTTAACGTGGGAGGTTGTTCATGGGATGTGGGTTACGCCGCTATTTCGGAGTTTTCTCATGCGCCGATTTTCGTCCATTTTCCTCAACGCGCGTATATTTGGCCCGTTTTCCCAATGTGCAATTCTTGGTCAGAAAAGAAACGGGAAATCAATCAGGCCGAACTGCGATAAATCTATCAGAATTAATAAGCGGATTTCTAAGTGGTGTAGGATTCGTACGTTGCGCGTCAACAATGTGGGTTTCATACTGATGACATTCGGGGAATCTGGTCAGAATACACAGCGAAGACGGACTTCTCATCTCAATGCTTCAGTTATGTCATGGGTCCGGCTGGGCACCACCTTGGGAATCAGAGTGCATGTATAAAGGATATGGAGTTTCTTCCAAAATAATCATATCAATAGCTTCAATTCATTACCATCAAGAACAAGAAAACTCTTTCCAACAAATTCCTGCATCTATCAATCAGATAACCATGGCTACCAGCAAGTCTTTCACCGCAGAAATCGGCGGTTTGGAAATCGCCAAAGCCTACTCATCCCAAATTACTGGCAAAACGATTCTCATTACTGGTGTCTCCCCTGGAGGCATTGGCGAGGCTACTGCTCGCGCATTTGCCCATGGAGGTGCATCTCTTATCATCGCAACTGGGCGCAGCAAAGCCCGAGTTGAAAGCCTGACTAAAGAAATCTCGGCGGATTACCCATCTACAAAGTTCTTCAATGTCGTTCTTGATCTTGCCTCCCTCAAAGACGTCCAGCGCGCCGCGAACGACATCCTTAATGAAAAATCCATTGAGAAAATCGACATCCTCGTCGAAAATGCTGGCAGCCAATTCGGGAACGCCGAGCGTCAACTAACAGTCGACGGCATCGAGACGCATCTCGCGGCCAACTACCTGGGTCACTTTCTCTTCACCAAGATGCTCCTCCCACGACTACTTGCCGCCGCCAAGGTAAACCCTCCTGGCGCAACGCGCATCATTCCTGTGAGCAGTGAGGCCTCCCACTACAGCCCCTTCCGTTTCAGCGACTGGAACTTCGACCTCGACAAGGAACTCCCCGACGACGAGAAGCCCAACTGGGATCTCATCACTAGTGTGGTCGGAATCCCTGCAACCGATAAATTCGATGCCTATGTTGCGTATGGGCAGAGCAAGACCGCCGCTTTGCTTCTCGCGGTTCACCTCAACAAGTTGTTTGCCAAAGAAGGGATCTTTTCGTTCTCGCTTCATCCGGGAAGGGTGAGAAGTTCAGCAGCATTAGCAATAATCAAGGCTGTGCCGGCATTTGACAAGCTATTCACGAAGACTATTGATCAGGGGAGTTCGACGATTTTGCTTGCGGCTGCAGACCCTGGATTGAATCCTGAGAAAGGGGTGTGGTTGGAGGATAATCAGCTTGTGGAGCCGGTTGCGTGGGCGGTGGATCAGGAGAAGGCTGAAAGGCTGTGGAAGTTGTCTGAGGACATTATCGCTGAGAAATTGGGGAATTAAACTTGCAGGACTCAACGGTTAGACCTCTAGCTATGGCTTTGGATATTGCAGTGATATCAGACTATAGTGCTTATATATATTTGCGACTAGATGATAGGAATTAATGATGATGTATTGATTAGAATGCCCTATGGATCTCTTACAGGTGTATCAATACTTTTTCTTCTTTCTAGAAAAGTAGAGCAAATAAAATAGAAATTTCATGAGACACTATTGCACTTTGTGTAATCATGATTGTGAAATGCTATTGTATGAGAGTTCGATACAGGTTGAGTACTACGTACTGCTAAGCGCCGTGGGTGGGGCTTGAACACAGAAGAATGTACGTAGTACAGCCAACAGGCAGCCAATAACAGCCACCATTATCGCTTGCTGCCAACTCATCAACTCAACTGCCACAATGTATCTGCCCCTCACATTAGCTAAGCGGACTCATTCGCGCGCAGTTGGGCTCTATTACATCGCCTTTCCCACACCACGTATATCCAGCCGCCCGTCAAGGTTCACACTCCACATGTCCCCAATCTAAGGCACATTCGTGCAGACCATTTATTTGTGAACCGCAGTCGACATTCAGCCTTACCATTCTGCATCTTAGCACTAGCATTGTCAATGATGAGCAATATCTGGCACCTTGCACGCATCGAGGAGCAAAGGTTCGCGGCCACAGCAGCACTGTTTGCTATGTACACAAAACAGCAATCTATTTGCCAGCCTACCCCTGTGCTTCCTGGAGACGACGATGATAGTTCAAGTGAAGAGGATATCGACGATGACTGGCAAACGACGGTGGCTTGCGAAAAGCTTCACCGAGCCACTGGGAATGCTCTCAAAGACAAATTCCTCGATCGACTGTCAGAAGTGCTTGCGCGCGAAAAGACCTCCAACTTACACCCTAAACAATCCACTGTAAAGCACGTAGCTGCTGCAGCTTGGATCAATCCCAGCTGTGACTATCCAACAACGATTCTTGTGGCTAAGAACGATGGCCTTGATGAGCGCGATCGCAAACTGTTAGGGCAATTACAGACTTGGCTTCGCGTGATATCGATGACGGGTAGAACTCCTTCAAAAGAGAAAGACTTTCTTTGGGATAGTCGAGCAGACAAAGAAGGACTTATCGGGTACGCCCGTTTCAGGCTGGAGCTCTATGTTTCTCAAATCAGTCAATGCAAAGTCGATGTCTCGGGACTAGATATTGACGACCCATCGACTGGGCAGATTCAACGCCTCTTCCAGCTCTGTGGAACATATAGCAACAGTCCAAGCATCCTTTCCCTTAGGGAAGCAGTGGACTTGGCCTATGGGCTGCGGTGCGCTGACTCACATCAACTCAAGGAACCGTCCTTCGCCAAAATCTCCAAGGCGGTCTTAATGCTCAGCCGGCTCCGTGTTGCGTATGAGTGCTTCAAGACGACTGCGCTCAGTTTTTCCGAGTTTAGATCTCTTGAGTGGAAGTCGGTGGAGTCTCCCCACAAAGTCGGCATTGAAGCAAGCAGGTTCTGCAAGCAGGTGCGAAGCTTAGCCAAGAAAGTTCACCGTAAGCAGCTCGCGAAAGGTAGCCATGCTCAACGCTACTATAATGCATCGTGGTTGCATGTTCATGCGGAGATGCAAATCCTTGTAGATCTGGAATCTGAGTTAAAGTGGCAACAAAGAGTCCATGGTTACATCGGAACCAGCAAGAAACCATGCTTCTTATGTAATGAACTTCTTAGAAATTACGTCAGACTTTCCGTGGACGGCATACGTACCCCAGCTTTTCGTGCTCGGACGTCTCACGGAAAGGTGTACCCGCTGTGGACACTACCATCTATCCCGGCTTCTGCACCACCAGGCATCGGTATATCTATAGCTGCAGCACTAATACAAACCCACAGCTACATCCTTCAAGTTCTCTCTGCTGGTTCAGTAGTAATCCAACCAGCTATAGCAGAGTCTTCTGTTGGTATGTCTGAGGGAGGCGCATTACCTGGTGCAATTCCATCCAAGCTGAAGCTTGAGTATCTCGCCCATGAACGAAACAAGACCGCATGCACGCCAGCAGAAGAACTAGATGAAGATGGCGACACCTTTGGTCCGAAACTGAAGACGGTTCAGGTACTTCGGATACCGGCTGACGGAAGCGAGCCCAGACTGGTACCTATTGCCTATCATGCCCAGCCCCCAGAGTCCAAACGCTGGATTCCAGAGCTCGGCCTCCACATTGTGCCTGACTTTCGTGAGTACTGGGCGGCCTACCACGTTGACCGTAAACTCAGATGCTTCAATGTTCACAATCAACCCACCAAAATGATCGAAGGGCACTATTGGATTTATCGGAACGAGAACATTGATCTTCCAGAGAATTATTACATCAAGCGAATGCTTGGCCTTGATCGCATTGACTTTTCAAGACGCTTTTACTACGGCGACGTTTTCATTGTGAAATACACTGAGCATCCAATAACCCTCGCATGTGAAGTTAACAACATACCAAAAGCATTGCTCCCGCAGTTAATCGCGCTGCTGAAGACTGTGTTCCAGAGCGAATGGGAGAAGGCATATCTCGAATCACAGCTCCGAAGCGATCAGTACATGCAAGCAGAGATGCTCAAGGTGAAGACGGATAAGGAGATTCTCTACCAAAGGATGTGCGTTGCCTTTGCTATCTTTACTGTATTCTGCCATGGGCGTTTCGCTGCTAACAAACGAAAATAGGACTCCAGTTGAGCGTGAAGTACTAGATCGTATGCCACCAATTACCTTGGAGATACTAGCGATTCAGTTGTGCGATGATGATGGGTTGATTCATTCAAGTGTAAGTCCTTCTGACGACCCGGATATCATGGCAATCAGGGAGGTGAGAAGGCCGAGGGCATTAGACTTGATGGGCTGGAATGGGTTCCAGAGTTCACAGCTGTAAGGTAGCAGTGGTGCAATGGGGGTTCAAATTCAAAGCCGAACAAGCAAAAATATGTTCTGTTGATTGAAGAGTTATTGCAAGGTTCAAGCCGATACAAATTTGTAGCCCTTCCTGCTAGTTGGCTCTATTAGGAATTCGCTTCCAGCCTTCCCACGTTGATATACTGCGGGCTGTGCAATCAGCCACCTCCAGCTGAGTTGAGTTGAGCTTCACAGCCCCCCTCTGATAATTTTGCACACCCACTCTGGTCACCTTTTTTCTTTTCTTCATATCTTGGTATAGTATCGCGCGGATATATATTGGTATTTCTTTTCGGAGCAAATAGACACTTTCTTCAATCAATTATATTGCAGCGGTTAGATTGGGCCCAGCTCTAGCAGCTCGGTTGGGTGTCGTCCCTTGATCTTTTGAGCTCGATCTTATATCGTGCCACAACATCCTTCACCCTTTAGAACTAGCCCCGGAATACCGCGGCCCAAATGTGCTGTAACGGTGGCAGCTCGTGAGGTCTGGAAGAGCCTTGGCCCGCATAAGAAGGGACGGGAATAGTAGCTGACAAGTTCACAATATAAACAATTTAGCTTTAACCTTCTTCTAAAAGGTTGAACGGTGAATGCATTGGCTACTATAATTTACGCTTGCGCTAGTACACACGTGACTAGCGCGGGAAACAAATCTCAAAAACGTGAGGACAAATCTTAACAGCCAAGTTCTCATCCCATCTTCCTTCTCACGCTAGTAGTAGCACGTTCTAGTTTTAGTGCACATGTCGCGCCTTCGTACATATTTTGCTCTTTCCGTAGAACCAAAACAACACGATCCACACATGTCCCATTCCTGGTCCTATTGACAAAGTCCTTGTTCAGGGGAGCTCTTGCAAAGATAAGGTCTTGAACAGCTTCGCCAAGCGTAAGCCGTATGTTTCCACCTCCCTTCCACTCGACAAGGATGACACCAAATGCGAAAGCCATTAGGGTTGCGAGAAAAACCAGAAAAGTGACAGATGTATCTAGCCATGCGCTCAGTGTGTGTCACATGGCAGGAGTGTTTCCATCATAGGCATATCGGCTTTCTCTCTTCTCAGAATCAGTAGGTAGAAATCTGGTGTTGAAGAATGTCGTATGTTCACATTGCTGTTGTATACTATGAGTACTCTATGCATAAAGACGCGCGCTGCACCAAAAAATATTACCGCAAACAAAGAACGAAACCAGACAAAAAATTGGCTAACCTGAATCTTGGAAAGAATACTAGTGCTGGACTTTTACGATGAACACAAGCTGCCTTCACCGTTGCGGTCTCGCCTTGCTTCGCCTTACTCCAATGTCGTAGACAGATGATGAAAACTAGCGCCGAGTTCGTATTACAGTGGTCGGAAATCGGTTTCCGGTCCGCGTACATCGTTTGTTCACAGGGTACGACCGCTTTGTAAGTTACTTACCACATAGACGCTAGCACCGTGCAGGGACCGCACGGTTATATTAAGTGATGCGGGGAGAGGTGTACTGTGCACTGAGAACAAACAATAGGTCAGAGCCGGAAACCAATTCCGGTCAGCACTATCCTTATACTTTTCTACAGAGCGGGCATAACCTCCGCGGGCGTCATCAAATTGAGCTCAGTCTCGTCATCGCACCCTTTGTGCACAACATCTCCGTTAGTCTCTAAAATTTACTTGTCCACCGAATTTAGCTTCACAACACCCATAAAGGTAGCAGGATAGCGGGCTGTTTTCATAATCAATATTTACATGTCTAAATTTCATGCGTTAATCCGTCCGCCAGTTCGGCGTTTGGGCGGTGCTTTATACGTGAAACTCGTAACGTTGTCTCACTGAGCTAGGGAAAAGGGTCTACTCACAAGTAGAGAAAGCCTATATTGCTTACTCTTTCTCTTCTTCTTCCTTTTCCTCTTCCTCCCTCTCTTCTTCTTCCTCTCTCTCTCTTCTCGCTCTCTTTTCTTCTTTTTCCTTTTATTAATCAATTATTATCTCTTGAGATAGAAGAAAGAGAAGAGGCAACAGAGGAAGACACATGAGAGAGAGGAGGGAGAAGAGAGCCTTATGGTATAAGATACAAAATTACAGATAGCGTCGCACTTATGCAGACCCCTGTTTTGTGGGGTGATGAATAACTGATATGGGGGTGTTCAATAACCTTTGCTGTCAGCAAATAGACTCATTACTGAACCCAGACTAGCGCTGATCTAAGCGATGTTCGTGTGATGTTTTTCATGAGGTTTATCTATCAGAATAGCTGATGCAATGGAAGATATATAAACCCCAAAATATTCCAGACAATACACGGATATCCAACAAGACATATCTCTTACTACTCCAAGCTTGATAAGAAAGAGCAATCAACAGCGTAAGTACATAGAGCTTACACATCAGCCGCACACTAAGTAGATTGCAGCATGAAGACCTTTTCAGCATCGATTATCTTCCTAGCCGCTTACGCGACAGTCTTCGTCGCTGGAATGCCGCAAGACAAGAGAGCAAACGCTTGCGAGCCTGGGGCGGTCTCTACGTATAGTAACTGCAAGGGTCTTTGCTTCTCTGTGGACTGTCATCAGCTGAGTGATGGCTGGCATTGCTGCAACTACTAGTCCGTGAGTTGACAATCGAAAACACTGCCCTAAGTTCTACGCTTACTCGAGAAAGAACGGTGTGGCCGCAAATATAGTAGCCGCACTACTGAATCCGGTGGCTAGAAGGCTACAGAAATCATGCAAAGGAATTCATGGCACATGGATTATGTAGATTGAAATGTACTATCACAATTGCTACTACCTTCTTCACGTAGTTCACATTATGCTCTGTGACGTTCAATACTATCAATGATTCGCGGTATCTAGTACAGCAGCTACACAGTAGCCGTTTATATCAGATCATCAGGCCTTCATCTCCCAAGCGACAAACGAATGGTGCATATAGTTTCTCCATCGGTGTACATGCTCGTCTCAAAAAAAGCGTAACGCTTGAAACGTCGTCCGCTTCTCTACCCTGCCTATTGCCTCTCGGCTTTCGGAGCCGAAAAGGCTGATCTTGGAGCGATCCAAGCACTATTCGACCCCTGGAATGCCTGCCTCACATCATTCTGGGCCCTTGATGGACCTGGGGGCGGCTCCTCTTGGGGAAAGTGAATCGACGGCCGAACAAGCCCCGTAAATGGAAAGGCTGCATGTTGCCGTATGCGCCTTTTTTATGGACGCTTATAGGATGAGTCTAGCTTGTTACGCGGTAGCATATTGTACATGGTACAAGTGAGGAATAGCCAACCCAGTTCTTCTTGAAACAGTCTTGCGAGCAGAAGAAACTGTCGTGCACACCCGACTTGAGGCAGTTAGGGCATTGCAAAGCGCTGGCCTCGTTCTCACAGTCTACTCATAGGCGCTTGCTTCTGGTAGGCGCCATCACTCTCGCGTTAGCTATACCCGAAGACTGAGTAGTTCGGGATACGGAGGTCGGCATTAGTAGACACGCGAGGTGCCGAGGATCTGTCACCATATCCGTGCGCGCAGCCTGGGGTAAGTAAGGTTCGAGTAAAGTAGTACCTCGTAAAGGCTGGCGTGATATCGTCCCACCGTTTTTGAGATTTGTCTGCCGCCCAAGTACCGAATTGCTTTGCATCCACACAACCTAACACAAGCAAAATTGCAAGTAGGTTTTTAAGCGTCATAAATTATCCTAGAGCCTCGCAAAGCTTCTCTCAGAGTTTCAAGCTAAATATCAGCCCAAGTCATGCCTTAATTGCATTTTCAAGTTGGTGACAATTTCGAATAAATCGCCAACTTCAACTCCATTTAGCTGGTTCCTATCGCTGTCAAAAATTTCGAAATGCAGGCGATGGTTATTTTATTGTATGTAAAACGTATTCTAAACTTTAAAATAAGAATCATACTTGGAGATGCAGTAAGCTATCTATTGACTAAGTAAGTTACAGGGTAAGTGATGGACGTGCATAGTAGCCTAAGCGAGAGTCAGCGATAGCTTTGATAAGTTAGCAACCGAGCGTGGAAGTACCGACAGGGTGTTAAACTCTGCATAAACAGAGCACTACTTGTAACCCTGCAGTAAAACATACATCCTTAGCAGTGCTATTAGATTCCTAGACTTATATGAGGGTGCTGTATAAGTTGCGATGACAACAAATGCTATGTGGTGGCCCTATATCGGGCAAGGCTCATTTTGGTCATAAAAACAATCTCTGAGCATCTATGCGAGCTTAATTTATGTATCGCTAGAATTGAAGAAGTTCAGAAGTAGCTTTAGGGTACTACTAGAGAGAAATATCCCTAGAAAAAAAAGACATACACAAGCTTTCTATTGCATCAAAATCAAAGTACCTGTAGTTCGTTCTGTTACGGCGGTTGTTCCGTTACGAGTGGATGGACATTATACCTGTTGGTTTTCATACCAATGGGCATTTCCGTGGCACCGATCTGAGGTTTCATGATTTTGGGAAGACAACTTGTTGAGTGGGAAAGTTGTGTGTCCTTGTACTGAGAGGACATCATTTTTGTTACGAGTTAAGATATTTTACTTTGTTTTACTTGGTGACTCTAGTTGTATGATGTAACTTCATTCAATAACGCCGGTTCTATGCCATTCCTTATTTTTAGTGCCGCCGAAAACTCCCCAAACCATGGAAGAATAACAATATACAACCTAACCCCCTTCGAAACTAGTCACCATTTGACGCAAGTCTCCACTCCCATATCACTCCTTCTTCTCGGTTGCCTTCTCTTCAAACGCCTTCTCTTCAAGCGCCTTCTCTTCAAACGCCTTCTCCCTATGCAACTTTTTCAAAGCTTCTCTGAAACTATCACGCTCGCCCCTAAGCTTCTCAGAACCCTGAACAACCTCAGCGACGATGCTGTTCATATTGTCAATCTGCTTTTGAAGCTCAGAAGCCTCAGTCATCATGGCCTCATGCTCTTTCTTCAAGCTCTCGACCTGTTTCTTGCCGGCGGTACTGCCTGCGCTGCTGTCTTGTTGTGGTTTCGTAGTCTCCTTCGCCAGTTTTGACAGCTGCTTAGCTTCCTTGAGTTCGACCCTCAGCGCTTTGGTGACATCGTTGTGTTTCTTGCACAAGTCGTCCTTTTCCAGCATCCACCGCCTTCTATCCGCAATACCCTGGTCTTTCTTTTCCTGCTGGAGAGTCTCGATTTGCTTCGTAGCATCGCGGAGGGCTTGTTCCAAGTCGCTGGTTTTTGCAGGTAAGATACGGAGCTGCACCAGTTCTGCTTCTTTTTCTTCACAGAGCCGGTAGTTCTTCGTCATATTCTCGTCTTTTTCGTTATTGAAGAACGCGGCGCGCCAGTATTTGATCTCATTCTGCTTGTCGTCGAGTGACCGTTGGTATTTGGGAATAACGTTTTGTGCATAGTGCTGATCGCATTGGTTCTTGGTATCCTCTGCTATTTTTGGTTTCTCGGCCTCCAATTCCTTGATCTTCTCCGAATAAGCTGTGATCTCCGCTTGCATCGTTCGCAAGCTGTTCTCATTAGCTTCGAGTGACTCCTTCCTGTTCTTCACTGATTTCTCGAGGCTCTCTTCATCTGGTGTCGTATCGTTGTCATCGAAAACTCCAAGGCACTTGAGCATGGCATCCCTCTTCTCAACGCTTTCCATCAAATGCTGCATTCCTTGTCTATTTTTCCTCAGGTCGTTGATCATATCACGAGCTTCAGTTTCCCACTCCTGTTCGGACTTTTCGTCTTCTCCTGGACCAATCTCCGTTTCCTCAGTTTGATGTTCAGCTATAGGTACTCCAGTGCTTATAAAGCCTGACCTGAACACCAGATATAGCATACACAAGATGGTAATTGTTAGGAACAACATCGCCCAGCAGGTCCATGTTTGAAATTTGCTTTTCGTCTCATGCAGCACTACCTCACCAGAAAAGTATTCTTGATTTATGAGTGGCGCCGCGGAGTCAGCTGGATAGTGCGTCCATATTGTACCTTGTTCATCTTGAACAGTATCACATACTTTGAGAGTGACAGTTTCCATCAATGTAACCGGTTCTGGGCGCAAAGTCGAGCAAGGCTCCAACGTAACCAGCTTCGGGGGCAAGGTCGATATAGGCTTCAACATAGTCGGTTCCTGGCGCAAGGTCGCTGTCTGGGTTGCCCCTATCCTTGGGATAGAAGCGCGTTGCTTAGATAATGTCAAACCTATGGCTGGATCCCAGAAGTATCGGAGGCTTGGGAAGGTGAGGACCATGTTAAGGATGGTTGCGAAAAATACATCGTTCTGGAGAATGAATCCCAGCATTTTTCGCTCTTCCTATGTCGTGATTTCGGCAGGGAAATGTATGTGGTGACACGTGGTCTTGCTCAAATAGGGTTGTACGTTCAAAAGAAGCTACGTCGATTTGTGTATGATGGTGCAGATGTGATGAGTTTGTAAAAGGCATGTAAGTGTCTGAGACTTGTTGTCTGGTATTTGACAAAGAGAGCGCGGAGCACAATGTCTCACGAACAATAGGGAAAACAACAGAATGAGAAACAAAGTGACGGTGAATAGACCCCATGTTGAACAATAACAAAGTGAATGTTAGGTGACGGGAAGCTCGCACAATCACCCATGGTGACCTGTTTGGGTCGATGATCTTCCTTTTTCACCAGTTGTTTGTACATCGTATCTTGAAGTCTTTGACAAGCCATAGTTTACTAGCGATACGGGGTTTGGCCGGGGATGATGGGTGCAGCCGGTCGTTTGCGACTCAAACCAACATAACAAAGATGTTTCAGTAAACAGTCTTGTTAATTTCACTGCTAGCTAGTTTGCAGTAGACGCGATATGTGGAGTGTAAGGCAGATGGAGATATCAAGAGTGAACCTGGGGTTTCTCGCACGAACCAACGTATTCTGGCACCTCCGAACCTGAGCGGTGTAGGACCAGATACCCATTCGAATGTGATTCAGCATTCAGAAGTTAAGCTGCATGCGAAAGTGAAGGCGGCATAAGTCGACGAAGGAGCGAAGGATTTCTCCACATGGTGCTAAGCCCCATTCTGGACTAGCGTTGAATCGTGCACCCCAGCGCGATTCGCGTTGGAACCATCACACGACACCACAACACCACACATCAAGCTGCACGATGACGGCAGACTCATGATCGGCTTCACCTTGCGCAGCCTTGTCGATCTCGTAGACATGAGGCTCTCAACTTTGTCACAACATCCAGTCACATCATGCCCCCCGCCCATGGACACAAGCACCCCTAGCGAGGGTGATTGACGCCCCCAGGGCTCAGCATCCTTTTCGCGTATACCAGAGAATAACAGCGATACCTGTTTTGCCATGAGGTATTTCTATTAGCATTGTTAACGTGGTCTTGCCCAGCCCTAGAGATCGGAGACCCCAGTGCATCAGTCCACATCGCATATTGCTTGCCTAATTGGGGTATGTTAACCCGCCCACAAAAAATCTCTCCACACGGCACTGTGCATCCGTGTCGAATAAACATTGACAAAGTACCAGAACATGGCACCAGCAGTCCCGGTCTTGAGACCCTTAACCTGGGGTAAGGCGAGCTTGGTGCCTATCGCCCGTTTACTCCACTTCTGTCTGGTGAATCCGCGGCCCTTCTAGTCAGGATTTCGTTAGTTACAGTCGCCACGGGCTGCTTATCGTTAAATAACTCTTTCTTGATCCTTCAGGAGATTGGCCTGCCTGAAAAGACATACCAATCTGCAATAGTCTAGCCGCATACCCGCTCTCTGGGATGTACTAAAGAGCTGGGGGACACGAGACCGCGGCTGTTTTTCGGACGGCCTTGATTTCTCTTACTACTTGTGGTTCCTCAGACTTGTTTCCTCCGCCTTCCGGTTTAATGCGCAATTCATACTTCAACATGGCACCAACGGCTTCAGCGACAGCAGCGTTACCTACACTGACCCAAAGCGGTGCGCGAGTCGCCCTGCAAGCAGCAGAGCAACATGCCATTGAAGTTGGTGTGCCAATGTATGACCCCTCTTTTTCACTAAACACATGACTTGTGCGGAGTAGAGCTGACCACCGATCAGGAGCATCGCCGTGGTTGACGCGCACACTCATCTCCTGTCGTTCACACGCATGGATGGCGCCAAAATTACCTCCATAAATACTGCCATGGACATGGCTTTTACCGCCGCCGGAAATCGAATCCCCACCTCCGCATACCAAGAAACACCATGGCCGGGCAGCGCTACATCTGGCATTGGCAATGCTATTTCAGGACGCTTCACTACACTTGGTGGTGGCGTACCCATTCTGTCAGTAGAGGGCGACATACTTGGCGCGATTGGCTGCTCAACGGGCACAAGCATGCAGGATGAGGCTGCGGCGAAGGCGGGGCGAGATGCGGTGCTTGAACTTATCAGGAAAGAGAAGGAAGCCGAAGAGGCACGATTACATGAGGAGAGGCAGGCCGTGCTTGCATTGTGGAAGGAAAAAGAAGAAGAAGTCGGTAACCTAAGAGAGGAACTTGAGGTCATGGACCGCAGCAGCAAAAGAATGAGATTCGACGGTGGCCGATCAGGTAGCGCAAGTGTCGCCGGAAGTCTAGCGGGCAGAAGATTGAGCGCACAAGGTGGGCTGGCACCAGACACGCCGCCCGACGAGATCGAGCTGCATCCCAGTTTTGTTGGTGAAGTCTCTGTCGGACGGTATTGAGCTATACGTTTTTGGTTGCCTGAATTTCGGCGTTTTGGCGATGACGATGTTACGATTTCACGACTCTGTTTTTCGTAAGGGGCATGGCGTTTTTGAATTTACAAAGCGCATGTTTGGGCCTGCAATAATTACTGGCGAAAAACTAGGCGGTAGTTTGTTGTTCGTGCATGGGAGGCGCACGCTCGCTCTAATCTGTAGATAGTACATACGTTACATATCCAGCTGGTTTCCATATGAGGTCTTGTTAGCTCGCATGATCCGCCCTAGGGTATCTAACCACCCTGGTAGTGTCGCGTGTTGCGTTGCCATATCAAGTCCTTTGCTCCGTCCTGGGCATTGGAAATTCGATGATTATCACTTCCACGCCTCCTTATTCGGCCAAGCGTGCATGATCTTGCAGAATCTCGGCCTTTAGTTCCAGAAGTCGCCTTCCTCTTTGTAGTTTATCTATCCTTACTCTTACAGTTATAGTCTCCTGATGTAACATTGCTTGGGGAGGTTGAATGGGACAGCCATCCCCTTGGCACTCGTATCCGCCTACTCTAACTTGACTTCAAGCGTGAATTCAAAATCCGAAGGCCTTCCTTCAAGTATTCAGGAAATTACACGCCTCATAGATCGGCATTTCTGTAAGCCATAGGTGTACTCTAGGACAAGTATCTCATGAAGCAAGAGTGCTCCTTAACGAACAAGTATATGATTTCTTCTAGAAAGAGAATAATCGTGTTGCTCAGTGTTACAACGAGTATTTGCAAAAACATCTCGACACATGTATACATGTTTCAGTTCTCAATCTAAGTTATCGCATTAGCCCAAAGGTGCCAGCAGTGGTCAAGCGTGCAGTACCACCTCGTGGCCCGTTTTCGTCACTAACGCTTACGGTGAGTTCCTTCTTGATGTAGTCACTATAACAGAGTTTTCTGTAAACACGATACCCTGGTCGAATAGAGAAAAGAAGGAGCTACGAATGGCCGACCACCAGTTACTCCGACTATGAGTCTTCCAACCCATCTCTAAACAACGACGGGATCATGAACACTAGCCCAACCATCACTCGAAGAAAAATTTCAGCAGCAAACCCACCGACACACATTGCGATTCCACTCATCGAAATCATTACTAGGCCGTCCGTACTCATACAGAAAACGGCACTTCCCAAACACCCTCCCACCCTCCTTCAATCACAACAACATCACTTGCCATCACAATCCCACCTACCCCTCTCCCAAAAAAAAACCCCCCACCCCCAAGCACCTCTCACCCCCTCCTCCCGATACCTCAGCGCCACCCGCCAACACATCCCCCTCGCTATCCGAGACATAACCCGGGAAATTGCGCGCGTAGGACCCCCAACCAATCCGCAGAACGCATTTCCCCGCCACAAGTACAACGTCTCGCTTGATAAGATTGCAGGGAAAGTTGCTTACTTAGTCTTGAGAGATTACGTGGCGCTGCCAAAAAAAAAATGCAGGTGTAAGAAGTAAAAAAAACACGGGTTAGTGGGTATTGATTGCTTTTTGGGAGGGGAGCGTGTGTGGTTCAGCTGTTATGCAGGTAAGGGGAAAAAAAAGGAAAAAAGGGGTGGGGGTTCGAGGGCGCGGTTACCGTGGTAGGGGATCTAGTGATTATGTATCGAGAGAAGAGAGGGATGGAAGTGGTGTGGTAATTGCGATAAGTTCAAGTATGTGCAGGGTGAATATGAAGGTGAGATCGTACACCGAGGTTACACAAAGCATACGAAGTCACAAAGCATGTGGAGAGAAAGAGTTGAAAGTTCATTTGCAAACCAGCAAAAGATGAAGATTTTCTGAATTTTTCCAGGTCATATCATAATCAAATCGTATACTGTCGTGAATTCCTTCCCCCCCACTTTCAAAAAAAATCATACAATCCCGCAAAGCATGCTGAGTGGTAATCAAACCACGCTCAGACCCTGTCTAGCCCTAATATATATCATGGTAGAATCGAAGAAACAAGAAGCGATCGAGAAGAAGAAGAATAAAAAACAAAAGCGTCAACGCCGCAAGCATCACCGATGCGCGTTCTATCATCTGGCCCCATCTAGTTCTGACCCTCAAGGTCAATAGCGACACGGCCAGCCACACTCCTCTTGAGCGAGTCCTCGCCAGAGCAAACAGTCATGTGGAGATCAACATCGGTAGATGGGCAGTCGAACACGGGCTCCTTGAGCCCCAGCTTAATGAGCGGCGTATCAACATAGTAGGCCTGAGTAGGGCAGTAATCACCAGCGGCGCAGTCCGCAGAGCTGCACTGATCATCGGAGCCGCGCATCGACAAACCCTCAGCGTGGCCAGGGCAGGCAGAGGCGGACTCGCCCTCGGCGCAGTTGACAAAGGAGATGTCGTACCAGATCTTTCCGCCGGCGATGGAGTACTCGAATTGGGTGTGCTCGCCGTTCTTGATGCTGTCGCTGGAGGAGATCTTGAGAGAGGTGCCTGTGTTGTAGAGGACCTCGGTGTATTGGGTGCGCGCTGGCACGAGGGTGCAGGGGGTTTGGTGGGAGCCGCCGACCGAAGAGACCCAGATGTCGTAGGAGCAGCGGTTGGTGAGAATGGCGTTGCCGGCGAGGGTGAGGCCGGCGTTGAGGGCCATGAGGAGGGTGGTCTTGGAGAACATGGTGAGGGGTTTTGGGTGGGTTGAGGTCACGTGGAATGTGTGTGTGTGTGTGTGTGTGTGAGTGAGGGAGAGATCAACTCAAAGGATATCCTGTTTCGTGATCGAAGCGGAGGATGAATGAGTGCTGATATGTGGGTCTTCGGGTTGAAGAAGAGAGTGTGGGATTTTTTTTCGCTGGTTTGCCGGAGGGACTGTAAGGGAAGCTGTCAAAGCCTCTTGGGAGAACAAGGAATGTGTTGCCGAAGGCGACGGGGGAAAAGAATGTTGAACAGTGTTGGTGATTTCAAAGGGTAAGATTCTCTGGCAATCATCCCTCTTTTATAAAGGAAAGTATCTATGGCGAAGGATTAGACTAAGACTAGCTTCAGCCCACCCAATACTCAGTGAGCCCCTCCACCTTAGGCAGCACCCACGAATTATGTGAAACGTTGAGGGCAGAAAAAAAACTTTGTCCAAGTCCGGCGACGGCGGCAGCGGAAGCGTTTTCGCGGTGCAGTAGTGCTTTCAGCGCTTCAACGTGGACAGTGGAGACAGCATTGTAGGGCTGTGGTTGGTCAGGTACCAGGGTGGTGGCACTTAGCCTAGACGTATGATGTAAGGAGATGCGTGGGCCTAGAATCTTGGGTTCCGGTTTTTCGCATGTTTCTTTTTCATCTGATGGTACCTTTGTACTGGTGGCGCGAACTAAAGCAAGGAACAAGTGGAATGTGTCGTGGCTATGCTCAGCTGGGCCTGGCCTACCGAAATATTTTTCTTCTTGATGGCATTCAGGGTCTCTTCTCTTGGGAAAACGGATCCCTTCTTCCCGGCAAACTCAATGAGTGGAAATGTCGGGCAGTTTACGGGCGAGGGTTTATATCGCCCGATTTGTGCTAGCCTAGCTGCATGCCCTGTGTATGCCCTGGAGCTACACGGTACTAGCAGCAGGACTAGAGGTGCCCAGGTGATGATGTAGGGATTACAGCGTCCGGTGGTGTAGCGTCGTGAGCCGGACTTGGAGTATGCAAGGCAAATTGGAATTCTGGCTTGGTGGTCGAGAGGGTCTGGGTGAAGAGCCACGCAGACCTGTCCACGTTGCTAGCGAAGGAAAAAAGCCATGGTAGGCAGCATGTATGCGGGAATATTATCGATATTATCAATATTGTAGAGCGGGGCAGTTCGGGGGAGCGGTGACTGGACTCGGGCGTGGATTTGCCACGTACCTGAATGATGGCCTTGTTGCAGCCGTTGGGGGCGCAGGATGCGTGAACGGGTGTCCGGGTACCTGGCGCGGCAGGCACACGGTACCTGGCCTGGACATGCCAAGCCACCATCCAGCTGCAACCAGCCGTCGTCGCCATTCGCCATTCGCCATTCGCCTGCAGAGGTCAACATCTTTTGCATTTTTCCCCCATCCGGTTTCTTATCGCTTTTGTTTCCTCGCTGTCCCACGCCACGTACTTGCTGTTCTGCAGCTACATATTTAAATGAGGCTCCAAGTCGAAGCCCACTGCGTCGGCGGCGTCTGAGGTGTCATCAGCGGCATACCTACCCAACTACTACCTACCTGTCGGCGGATGCTAGACGCCCTTGCAACCCCACGAGCAAGCCCATTGGGCGGCAGATGAATCAACACTCGACTGCGGAGCCGGATGGAGAGCAGAGAATTTTCGTGGTCCACGTCCCCAGTCTGGGCCGGGCTGCACGCGTCATAGTGCGAGTTCCGCGACGGGCTGAATGCACCACCTCTTGGCCTTTTGAGCAAGACCTGATGTCACCGCATGCGGCCTACTTACTTACGCAGCCAGTCGAGCCTAGGACCGCTTCCCCAAGGACCGAATGCATGTGAAACAAGACAAGACACGGAGAACCTGTCAACCACGCCGGCACGCATACCGAGCCAGAGCCGTATTTACGCGCTGCACCATGGCGCCGGTCAGTGAGGATGCGCCACGCCAGCCAGCTATCTAATCGATAGGAGTTTTTCTTCTCCACGTTTGTCTGACATCCATGGCGTTCGGCGATCAGCGCCATCTGCTGCGTAAGCATCTTGCATCCGCGCAAAGAATCTGCTACAATCCTCCCGTTTGCCGCGGAAGCGGGGAAACATGTTCACATACGCGGCGGCAACGGATGCGGCATGTATGCGTGGACATGTTCGGAGTGTTCGTGGCGGACAATGGGACTTGACAAAGCAACATTTTGACAAAGGGACATATAGCTCGAGACCAACAAAAGAGCGGCGCATCCCAATGGCGACGCTATACAAATGTGACAGGTCCTTAAGTATCTATCCCAAGTCTAATCAACAAGGCCTTTGACTGCAGATGCGGTGGGCCAGGTGAGGTAGTATTGCAGTCAGGCTCTTCTCCGACTTCGCAATATTGTGGAATGGACGCGCAAGACATGCGGCCTCGAATGCATCCAGACCACAACGTTACGTTTCACTCCAGCTTGTGGCCTGAGGATCGGGACGCAGTTGGCGCTTCATCTGATGCTAGTCCGAGTACAAACAAACAGACTGGTGACGCAACAGAGCGGGCGAGAAATTGGACAGGATTAAGGCGCCTCTCCGCTATACCCTCATTACTTGCAGCGGTAATTTTGTAACATATCGCGTTAGGGCAAAACTGGCAGTAGAGAAATAACGAGAAATTTAAACCCCGGCCGCCGGATGATTGCTTACAATGCCGCTCGTCAAGCTCAGCCCGTGCATACTCATTGCACATACGAGTACTCATGCTCGGTGGCCAATGCCAAACAGAAAAACCTCGATAGGCCGGCTCAGATGCCCAAGTGCACTCGGATGAGGCAGGTGTCTAGGCATAAGAAAACGGTTGGTGATACAGGGGGACGCCTCGGAACACGAGTACCATGAGACGCTGACGATGGCGGGTGTCGCCCACGACCACACGATCCACTGCCGTGGCGGGAGGATGCTGCTGTGGCGGGAAGCCTGCATGTTTCCCCTCCTTCATGGTTGAGCGTTACAAACGGGATCTACGTTAGTTTTTTCTTCTATCCGTTGTTTCGTAACTAGACCCTCCCGTCTGCGATTAGTCGCCATAACCCCTCCCTTGGACAACACTTGCTTCGCCAGTCTCGAATCTTCAAACTGCCAGAACAAAAGCCTCATTGTCGACTGTTTTCGGTCAAAGGAACGGAGCAACTGTGCACCGCCGGCGGCCGAGCTGTCTGTTTCTGCGCCCCGGTGCACAAAGTTTCTGTACGAAGGCCAGGCGAGCAAGCCACAGCTGT
The DNA here is from genome assembly GCF_000527765.1 of Bipolaris victoriae FI3. Taxonomy (NCBI): domain Eukaryota; kingdom Fungi; phylum Ascomycota; class Dothideomycetes; order Pleosporales; family Pleosporaceae; genus Bipolaris; species Bipolaris victoriae. Next base: position 183,312 of record NW_014575363.1, on the reverse strand, counting down.
GTGAGGAGACTAAGGAAATATCTGAAACGTAGCCCGGTGAGAACACCCCTACCCGCCAGGGGACACGTGCGCACTGGCAACCGTGTCTACGTCTTGCCGCTCCTGGGCTAGTCTTCAGCCTGGAATGCCATGGCGGGTGGTTTTATGAGAGCCCAGTGCGCCCAGCCCAATCATTGGACGTGCTACCCCTGACCTTGGCCATGTCCAGCCGCGACGTCGACAATCACTCTCGAAGCGCCAGGCAAGCAAAGCGAATACAAGACAAAACCACTCTTGTCTGCCGTGTGACGCGGATGACCTGCAGCTGCTGTAAGAAAAGCGCTTGACGGAGACACGAGGTTTAGCCCTGTCAGCCAATACTGGTGCGCGGTGCATCGGACTCCAAAACCCCCCTGGTCACCCGCGTGGTCTTAGGTCGCTCTAGGGGATGATGAAATGAAAGGATCCGAGCGGCGAGGTTGGCAGCAAAGACCCGCCTAAGACGCTCTAGCTCCAGGCATTGGCAAATCTGCGGAGGGGACGGGGCCATGGGCGGACCTGCGATGGCGCTCGTTCTCATTTCCAGGCCCATACCCGCTGCACAGCGCCCGTTCGCTTCCTTAGCGCCATGTTGTATAAATGTAGTCTATCCCCTCACTATAACAGCCCTTCCTTTGATACCCCAGGTCTGCGACTTCCAGGTTCGACGCCAGTCTTTCAGTCTACATACATTGTCAGTCTTTGACACCACGTTCTCTACCGCCCTACGGCATAACCACGCTCTCTTCGCAAACATATAACCAAAAACCCGTCGACCGTCGAACCCTTTTTGTCAATTCCCCCCAAGTTCAGACCTATTCAGTCAAATCCAAATCACACAAATCTACAAACATGCGCTCCTCCATCGCCATCTCCATCGCCGCCCTCGCTGGCTCTGCGCTCGCCGCTCCCTCGTACCCGGCCGCTTACCCAGCTGCTTACCCGGCCGACCAGCCTGCTCCCGCTGCCAACCCCAACGTTGAGGTTGTCGTCGAGCACGTAGTCCACACCGTCTACGTCACCGAGGGCTCCCCCGAGGCCACCCCATGCCCCTCATCCACTCCTGCTGCTACTCCCGCCCCAGCTGCTACTCCCTCTCCTGAGGCCTACCCAGCTGAGCAGCCCGCTCCCGCTCCCTCCACCCTCTCATCTGTTGTCTACGTCGAGGCTACTCCCAGCCCCTACCCCGAGGCACCAGTTGAGTCCGAGCCCACCCCTACTCCCACCCCCACTCCTGCTCCTGCTCCAGAGCCAACTCCTACCCCTACCCCTACCCCCTCGCCTTCTCCCTCCCCAGCTCCTTCCACTGGAGGCTACATGGATGTAGTCGCTGAGTGGCGCGCCAAGCTCGGCCTCAGCGCGCTCGAGTTCTCCGCTGAGCTCGAGTCCAACGCTCTCAATGTCGTCATTGAGGGTAACGGTAAAATGGTGCACAAGCTCAACAAGGGCACCTTTGGCCAGGTCCTCGCCCCCGGCGACGCCGACAAGTTCGAGTACGTCTTCGTCGGTGGATGGCTCTGCGAGATGGCCAACCTCCCCGGCCTCGGCGATGCCTGCGCGCAGTTCTCCAAGGGCTGGGACTACCAGGGCCAGACTGGCCACGCCGAGATCCTCACCTCGCCCAACTACTCCAAGATTGGTTGCAGCAACAGGGAGGGTATCTGGTGCTGCGATCTCGCTTAAGCAGCATGATGCCTTTCATGAGACAAAAGAGAAGGGGATTTTAATGCCTCTTCTTGGGTGGTTCTTCGATTCTATTCTACTTTAGGTGACAGGGCGGCTTGGAGACCCAAACAACACGCAACGCGTAGCTTTATATCAATCGCGCTGGTTCGGAACAATATTTTCTCTTCTCCTTTGTATCTGTATGGTACTTCGTCTGGTTTATCATTCCCTGCTTCACACTAGGGGCGCAGTACTTGCAAGCGTTTTTAACTCTCTCTTAGTATCTACTGCGAATTACAGATTTACGAATTCACGAGCCAACCCTTTGCTTTTGCCTTTTTTTTCTTCTCGCGCGTGTTGCTTGGCCCTATTCGTGTACAAGGTGATATTAACAACAGACAAGCTATGGACCCTTTTCGTGCCCAGCTTTCTAGCCGACTACTAACCAACCAGCGCACACGACTTCAGCGGCTCTAACGTTTACATGCAGTTAGGACCAAACTTTACTCCCCTGCGGCTGTGCGCCACGCCGCCGATCTCCTTTTCCCTTGTTCCTGGACCCAACAAAGAGGTCCCCCAAAACAATGACACAGGCAAGACAACAAAAAAGACCATCGGACAAAGCAGCACCAACGAACCACAAAAAAAATGTCGCAGCTGACAGACACGAAGAGTGAAGGGAGGGGAGGGGGGGCCACACTCGTCTCCAGTCAGCGCACTCAACGGAGATGACACTTTCCCCTTCCCCCGGCAAATCTGCAAGACTCCCCCCCTCCCCCCTCGTATTCGGGCTGCGTGCAGCAACCCCCCTGGTACCTGCGCCCATGGTGTGTGTGTGTGCCTGCCAAGTACGCGTTCCTGGCTTCTCTAGTGCGGACTTTTGGGCTTTTCCCGTTTTCCACACGGTCAAAGCTTAGGGCCGGCCCCCTCCCCCCCCTTCCCCTTCGCCATTCGCCTTCGCCTCTGCCTTCGATTCAAGGAAATTCTAGATTGCGCACATCGCTGGCGCTGGGCTGGGCTGGGGCGCTCGCTCACGCTCTATTTTGTTGATTTAACGCCATGTTGAGGTTGTCGGCGAGGGAGGGGGGGGTTTTTTTTTGGTTACTTACTTATCCAGGAACAGGATTGTCATTGACGTGCGTGCTTAGTAGTACGCACGCTTTGATAGTAGGGTAGGTAGCTGATGGACGAAAAGGGACGCGGCGGGTTGAGAGAGTGTGTGTGAGAGAGAGAGAATTAAACTTTGGATGTTGCGCACCGCTTCAGTTGACATGTGGGCGAGTTGGCATGGCGGCGGCGACAGCCATCGCTCGTATCTGTTTCTTTCTTTGCGCTCTGTGTTCTGTACGATACACCGATGCTAACTGTGGCGATACCAAAGAGAAGGGACTCTCTCGGCATTCTGCATCGCAGCAATGCGCAACCTTCCCTTTTGCTGCTCACTAGACAAAATCCCAAACATCGCTTTACCAACTAGCTAACTACAATCGTTATCGTGTCGTCACGGTATCTATGGGCTCTTTGCCGGACAAGCCGAGGGGTTTTTTTTACGGGGACCAGACAAAGAGGCAAGTTTGGTGCGTGATTCCTTCTCTTTTTCCTCCCCACCTGGGGGCTGCGAAGAAGTGGGCAATCGGCGACACGTGTATGTGTGGGCAATGTGGAGTTCCGCATCAAGAAAGAAAAGAAAAAGAAAAGAATGGGGTTGGTTCCAACGATTCCAACCGGGGAAGCGCGAAAAAAGAATTCCGCAACGGCATTGCCTCGTCTCGCTTCCACACGCCCCCCATCCTCATCCATGATCAATTATCCCGCCTTTTTTGGTCGCTTCCCCGACATTACCGCAGTTTTTTGTTGAAATCTCGTTTAACACATGGTGATACCTTATCAGCTGCTCTATTATAGGACTCGCAAGATGAGAGATGACCTCGAAAATATTGGAATATTATATGGTATTCACAACAAAGACGTATTCGGAGGTGCGAGGCGCACATCGTAATTTCCCGCCCGGGGTTGTCCTCTGCGTGTGTTGTTCTGTATGGATGCGCCGCCCGGTTAGGGCCGCCCGCTGCCGGCTGCTGGTTATCAACAAGATTTTTTTCTCATGCTCATGGGTGGGAAGTGGGTTTGTGTTATTATCGGGTTCGGTGTTTTCGCGGCGGGGTGGGTCTGTTTTGTTGTTATCAAGAGCCAGGTTCGCGTGTTCTGGACTTTCTACGAGTCTTCCTTTTCTGAGTCGCTTTTTTTTTCTAGAGGGTTTTTTTTATTTGAAGAAGTTGTTGGTTATTGTGGGTCAGTGTATGCGAATTCAGCCGCGAAAGAAAATGGAGAGGGGGGCGACAGTTAGGCTTCCTATTGCTTTGATTGCTTTGGGCTTGCAGTCTTTTTTTGGGGCCATGTACGTATGCCACATGGGCGGCCTGGTGCGGACAATTTTTTTAGGTACTGCTTAGTTGAGGTGTTGCCTCCGAGAGGGAATCTCCATCGCTCTGTGTTGGCACTGCTTGTAGCGGGCTGGGCAGTTGGGCGGCGCGCGCTTGCAAGTGCGGACGTACGTACGCAAGAGAGTTGCTAAGAGTTAGTAAGAGAGCCCAGAAGAGGTCTCCACCGCCAACACAAGCATGGTGGTGCCTGAAAGAGACTTCCGTCCAACGATCGATCGCGAATCGCAGGCAAATGTAACAGAACCCGCCCGCACGTGAAGATTGGCGATTCATGGTTAGTAGTAATGGCAGATAAGCCCTGGCGCACTGTGCTCTCCGGGTCTGGAAGACGTTCGGTTGTTGGTCCAAACACACAGCACGCACATGCAGCACGCATGCTCTCTTCCGTGGTCCCGACTTTTGCAGGCACCGGCTCCCGTATCCGAGAATAACTGGACGGGCGCCGGACGGACGTCTCCAAGCCACAGCGCTCATGTACCGGCGGTATCATAGCGCAACGTTTTGCCCGTTGTTGTCTTTCTCTCCTTCGTACCGGTGCTGACGTACTTTGCTATAATGAAACAAGTAAGCATATAGCCGGTGCGCTTCCAACACCTACCGCAGCTTACCGACGCTAAAGAAGCACAATCGTCGACTAGCTTGCTGGCTTGCTCCGTGAACTCTTTTGCTGCCATGGCCTTCCCTACCTATGCACAACCATCATTGCGTGGCCTGGCGCTTCACCAACTTTGGCAAAGACATTGTTGAGGTGCGCGCAGTTCATGTCATTTTCATTCATACGATGATACACCGGGGCTGTACCGAGGACGTCACCATCGATATTCTTGACTCGCTAAAACCCTACATATAGCTGATGGAATAATTCTCCGGATCATGGAATGTTCGTGATCGGCCGTCAAAATACTAGGTTGGTGTGTCCGGGGAACTGCAAGACGCGGAACGTCAAGATTAACAGTTTGTAATGAAGATTTCCTCTTTAGGCAGTTGCATTCAGGTAGATAGCATGTATGATACGATGATCCCTGATCATAGTCGGTGTGTTACAAGTTGCTCGACAACCACTTCGCCGTCGACGTAAGTACTGTCCCCACTGAAGTCGGTGTGCGAGGCGTGTCGCTGGGCTGAGAAGACATGGTCGAGCGGTGTGCAGTGGATGCACGAGATGCCTTATGTCTTTCCGTTTGCATCTTGGTCGTCTGCAATGTGGCTGTTTTGAGTTTCAGCTGAAGAGGCTGTAAATTAGTATTGGTTACCAACGATGCAGGTACAAGCGCCGGTATGCGGATTCTCTCGCCTCGAGAAGATGTAGAAGTGTTCACAGACTTGGAATTCGTGGACCAATGTATTCTCAGGTTGGTGTGATGAACTGCATATGGTGTGAAAATTGACTTTGGCTTATGCGATTAGTTGAAACAGGGTGGATAGTAGGGCGAGCTGGTTGGTTGGCTGCCTGGCACGCCTAGGTACTACACTAATACACAACACCAAGCAGAAACCTACTAGAAATCCCCGAACGTTGAAGAAACAGAATTCAGATAAAATAGGGTCGAGTGTAGCGATGCTGTCTCATCAGTCGCACTGTTAAAGTCCAAAGTATCCGAGACTTCATTGTTGACCTGAGAAACTAACAAATCAGCTTTGTGTTCCCATGAAGTCCAAGCCCAACACCCAACCTACTTTCCACACCTCCCTTTCGTAAACCAGTATCATCATTCCCTCCAAGCCCAAATCCCCATATTCCCATCCAAATTTTTTCATCCCACCAAACCAAACATGCCTCCCCTCCCCCTCACCTCGAGAGTACCTTGATATCAACCGTCGACCAACAAGGTCCTCACCACCACCATGCACCAACCACATGTCACTGCAACCGCCACACGCACAATAGAATCTAAAATTCCCATATCCAAACTGTGAAAACACAATATCCTTTTGTCTTGCCAACACCACAAAAAAACGTGAAAGTAAACGCAATACAGCAAACATGTCCCACGAATCCGTCTGGTACTCGCGCCCCCGCACCTACGGTAAAGGATCAATCGGCTGGTACTTATCTCCCTCATCCTCCCAATCACACTGCACTTCCTCAACTCACTCACTCTGGTTTGGACGACGAGAAATGCTAATGAAGGATGATGCGTGCAGTGTTGTTACGGGCTCGAGGAAGAAATCCGGCATCATCCGCAAATACGGGCTCAACATGAGTCGCCAGGCTTTTCGGGAGAAGGCGCAGGATATTGGGTTTGTCAAGGTATGTTCTTGTTCGTGGGATGATAAGGGAGAAGGGGGTTGAAGGAGAGGAAGAGGGAAAAGCTGATGGTTTGTAGTATCGATGAGCTAGGATCGTATGGATACCGGGTGGCCACGATGGATGAAGGGGATTCATGGTTTCGTTGGAAAAAAAAAAAAAGTGTACTATCTGTGTGCTTGGAGTTTATCCAGAGAGACTATGCATATTTATGTATCCCTTAGTGCATATACCACATATACATCCTCCTTCGCTGGACGCTTTCCTTTTTCGTCATATGGGAACTGTGGTCTAGACGAAGTCTCGAAGAGCGACGTATAGCGAGGTTGAACATTGGAATTATGTAATCCCTTGAAATCTTCCACGAGGTCGCGGACAGTTCTTCCATCTTACCATTGATCTGCGCAATAGACTTGACCAAATTGAAGTCTCCAAAGATTCCGCTAGGCTCCTCGTACAGTTTGTAGAAAGGCAATCCATACATTTCGTAGGTCTGGGCATCTACTGCCTTCGTTGGAGGTGCTTGGCCAGTGACTGCCTTGTACACTGCCTTGTTGAGGATTTGCATGTTGAATACGGTGGTACGATTCCTCTTCCAATGTTGTACGGGGTAATCTCAAACTGAATACTACCTACGGCATCTTTGCCGGTAATCTGCGACTCAGCCGAGTAGCCACTTCCAAAGGGCATGGCCACAAATTGTCAGGTGGTGCCGTCGGACTTGGCAATGCCATCTAGCCACTTCTGGCCCGGCACGACAACGTAGTCTTGACGCGAACTTGAGTTGGAACCTTTACCACTGAGATTTGCAATATGAGCCTGGCGGTACAGCCTGGTGCTAAAGTACTCCACTGCAGGCTCACCTGAGATAGCATTGATGCCGCCTACGTAGATTTTGATCATGTATTTTGAAGGTGTTTTGCACTCAAACTTAATTCACATTGCTTCCGATTCTTTAAGATAAGTCAGTGCATGTACTGTATTTTCCTGATTAATATAAACTTACGATACATGGAAAAGAATGCGCCGCCTTTGGCAGTCAAGACGGGCTTCACGTTTTTGCTGTAGTCGGCTACCGCTTTGAATGGATACGCGCCCAGATCTGACGGGAGTTTCGAATGTTGTTCATTATCTGGCACTCGGATGGTGCGTCGAAATGAGATGCGAAAGTTGTTGTCTACGACTATCTCGTTGCCTTTTAGTTCGCACTTCAAAGGACCGGTTGCCATTTTTGGGAGATCTGGAGGTAATGTTAGGAATAAGGGGTCTAAACACGAAGTACTGTAAGGTAAATTGATAACCGAAGGGAATATGGCGAGCAGATAAGAGAAAAGTAGCTGGATGCACACAGCCATAGAGACATGGACCAAGATAATCCCAACCAAACAAAAGTGGAAGGCAACTAGAAATGTTCATAGTCACATGATACCGCATCACTCATCGCTCCTTCTACTTCTTTCTTCATCCACACGCTAGCACAGCGAGAAAACCCTTCGAGTGAAGACTTCCATTACTATATGTTTTCTATTTCTATATCCCCTACGCTATGCAAATAATACCCATACCCATACCCACATCTACCGCAGCCTCTCTACCTCACAACAACCCCCTACCCTCCTCCACTCCCCTCAAACTCCTCTCACAGTCCCCACAATATCCCTTGACCCACTCCTCCACCTGGTTTCCCTTCCCCTGCTTCGCCGCGCTCTCGAGCAGTTTCCCGACTTTACTACACTTGTGGGTTTCATCAAGGAGCCAATTTGCGTACTCCGCTTCTACGACTTCCTTTTCAATGCGATTGACGACGCGCAGGGCGACGAGGAGGTCGTGGCGGTGGGATCCGAGATTTTGTCGTGTGCGGTGTAGGCGCTGTGTACTTTGTGTGGGGGTTTTGAAAAAGGTATGGGAGGGGTTGGTGGAAAAGGGGTCGTGGAGAAGTTTAGTGAAGGTTTGGTGGCTGTAGCGAAAGTTAGCTCTGGTTTATATACATATGAAGTATGTGGGCAACGAACCATTTATTGTCAGCATTGGAGACAGGCGCTGATAACTTGATGCTGGTGGCGTTCGGATTGAGGAATGCGTCTTCAATGTCGCGAATGTAGATTGAGCGCGTCATGCTTGTTGATGGGCCGACTCCTAATCGCACCATATAATTTGCGGCGCCTCGTTCGTGCCACCATGTCCAGCTGTCTCGTGAAGTGTAGAATAAGTTGACCCCGCCGCTAAAGAGCAAGAGGCCAAAGAGCAAGGTGTGTGCCGAAATAACCTTGCCTAGACCAGCGCCGATCGCCAATATCCAGCTCATAACGGTTGAGATTACACTGATGACAATGTTGCCAATGAGCTGCGCAACAAACGACCCTGTGGTTTGTGGCTGTAGCTTGAACTTTCGAGGTCGGTTAGGTGGCGGAATGTCTTGTGCATCCAGCTGTACAGCTTGCGTTTGCGCACCAATCTGGCCAAAGATATTGACAACTTTGTTAGTATTCCTATTGTGACCAAGCCTTGCAACCTGGTCGTTGACCACATCCACAAGATCTTGTGCTTCGAGCTCCAGGTCCTGTAAAGCTTGGCGCTCGATAAGCTTCTTTGCGAACCGTGGGTTGCGTTTCCAGTCCACTTTGGTATGGATAGCGAGCTTACATCGTGCTTTCGAAACGTGCGTGACGACAATCTTACTGACCAATACAAAGCGCTCGTGACCAGGCAGATACCACGGAGTTTTCCGGTCAGATACGACATAACAGAGGTGGTCGTTGAGCACTTCGATTATTTGGTAGTCGTTTATGACAATGGCTCCATTTTTGCCTGGTTGTGCAATCTCGTACTCAAAGTCTCTTCGCTGGAGACTCTTGTCACTTGCGGTCCATGGACCCTGCACAACACGCGACGCTCTTCGTTCGCGGTACAATAGTTGGAAAACAGCGCTTTTGTCACCAAAAAGGATATGGAACAACCCCTTTGCACTAATTTCGTACTCCTTCTCCACTGCCACCTGGGCCATGCCAGCCGGAGAAAATATTACAGGCTGACTTGGCAACTTGAACTTGGTGGCATTTCTGTTGATATTTGCACCAGATGGTCCAAACAAGTTGCCGTCAATGCGCAGACTCGTTTTCATATTCTTTCCACCATATCCTGGATCAACAGGCGTGTCGGGAGCAACATCTTCCCAACCTTCTTCAGCCGCTGAGTGCTGGCCATCGTCGGTTTCCATCTTGAGCAATCTCTTGACTGTTTCCTCGAGGTCATACTCCCCAGAGGCTGCGTTGCGGACGAGGAAATTTAGGCGTCGCAGAAGCAACCTCAAAGGTTCGAGGAAGGTCTTGACAGTGAGCCTGGTAGCGCCGTCTTGCCTTGCGCCAGGTTTGAAATGGAGGAATAGGAAATCACAGTCTTTGCCGGGTGCAGCAGTGACCTCGTCAACTGATGACATGCTGATACCAGTTACGAGAACGAGACCCAGGTGGTTGCTGTAAAAGTAGATGTTCTTGGTTGTGAGGTAGACACGACCCGGAAACTCTTGCAAGTCTGTTGGGTTCCATACTGCACGGAACACCAGGACTACTTTCTCTGGCCGTGTTACTGTAGGGAACAGTATGCGAAACTGCGCATCTTGCATACGTAGAGCGAGAGGATAAGAGCTTGGGAATTCATCCTCATCCACCACGTCCCGGTTGGGAGCAGCGGGCATAAGACTACCCATACTAGCTGATTTGCGATGTACTACACTGACCGGACCTGCTGATGCGCCTCCTACTCCGGCTTTTTTGTCATCAGACATGAAGCCAGACGAAGGATCTGGTGAACTTGGAGGTCCGACGCGGGTGCTGGATTCCTCTTCGCCTAGAATATTGACATACCCCCAATTGACTGAGCCCCATAGGTTGGCCATTAGTCCACCAGGCATGTTGCCCGAACGACCAGTACCAAGACCGCGCTCGCCGCTCACAGCAACTGCAGCTTTACTTAGATTTGTTGGTGCTGGTGGACCGGCAAGCGTAGAAGGAGCAAGTGTCGTGTGAGGGAGCGTCTGGCCCATGACGAGCCGAGTATCGGGAAGTCCGACTGCAGGTGCTGTGATTTGTCCAGCTTGTACAAGGTTATGACTAGCTGAAGCAAGACTGGCAGATATGAGGCTGGCAATGCCGCCACTTGCAGAAGAGGGATTGTTTCCGCTAAGCTGGGGGCCGACTGTTGATTTTCGAGTAAGGTCAAGCTTCTCCATAATCCGGGCAGTGTGATCGCGACGACTGCCATCACCTTCGAGTCCAGTAGCACGCCTAGTCACATCAAAACTTCCACGTACCGCAAGGCTATCGGTACCTGGAGGACCAAGAGTGTCAGGGCGATCCGTATTGGCGGTGTCGTCACCAGGAAGGCCCACATTGCCTTCAGAAGTCTTTGCAGCAAATTCAGGGGCTACAGGCGGGCTGATAGAGAATGCGGCGTCGATGGAACCAGCACCAGACAAGTCTTTGGATGTATCCTCTAGCGCCTTGCGCTTGGCAACTTCAAACGCAGAAATCCATTCGGTTATGTCGTTTTGCGTCTCAGCTTGGAGGAGAATAGTGGTGTCCTTTGTCTTTACTTCAAAACAAAAGCGTCGCTCCTCTGCAAATGCAGGTCGAATACCGCAGAGCAACACGCCAATCTTTTCGGATTCTTCGACGGCACCGGATCGTGTTCCTTGTGTTAGCCAACCAAAGATGCCATTCTTGACAAAAAACCACCGCCTGACCCAATAAGTCCTGGCAGGTTTGCCCGTGATTGTGCGCTGGAACAGCCAGCCCTGCTTCTCTGCCTTTTCGCTTCCGGGGTCTGGTTTAGCTGGCGATTGTAAATTGGCAGTCGAGGTTGCTGTGCCAAGGTAGGGAACAGTCGAAGCAGCGTACGAATCAAGATCTCGCGATGGTCGTGAGTTTACTTCAGCAGCGGCCTCGATCTGCTGTCGCGCAAGATGCAGTTCTCTCTTGAAGACACGCTCGCCGTTTTCCATTTCCTTGCTCCAGCCGCGCACGCGCTCAACATCCGACGTCCAATTGGTGAAGCCCTTTGCAGAGGATTCGGTTCCGGATTTCATCTCACGCCACTGCTCATGCACAATCTTGACGAGTAGCTTGTCCAGAGTCAAGCGCACCTGAGGCGCCAGGACACAGAAGTTCATGCTGGCCTGGAGATATGCCCGCCGAGCTTCGTGCAACTGGAAAGCATCCTCTCTCAGTGACGAAGCCTCCTTTGACTTGATCTGCCCTGCATACCGTGCGATGGCTAGATCGAAAATGCGCTGGGTGGAGTCTAGATTCTTGCGGGCTTCCTTCAACACGCGCAAGTCATTGGAGATGAAGGCTCGCAATGGCTCGCACATGGTTGTCTCGGCGCGCTTCATGCAACGCAGCGCGCTGTTCCAATATTCGCGCGCCCCCTCGCCAAAGCGCTTGAGGGCCAGGACTGTGTAGTCATGGTCGACGACGGCTTCAGAGAGCTGCAACGGTGGGTGTGAAGTTTGAACATATGTATCTACAAGTGCTTGCATGTTGCTGCATTCGGTTGCAAGCCTCGAGGTGGCGCGGACAAAGGAGTCGAGCCATCTTTCTATAAGTTCGATCTGGTCGCCGTAGTGCACAGCGGTTGCGCGGAAGGTGGGTGAGTCGAGAGCGGCCTCTTTAATTACTACTGGTCTGTATGCTGTAAGTATAATAGGGGGTCCATGGAGCCTCTCGCAACATACATCAAGTCCAGTGGCCTTGATACTAGCTCTACGCTGAGCTGCGGTGGCTCCTCCTCAGCCATGGGTGCGGGCGCTTCCGCTTATAAAAAAGAAAATTACGAAGACAGGTATCTACAAAAGGCCAGGGCAGAAGTAAACATGGAGGCTGTAATACATGGCCAAAAGTCATGAGGGGGGAATAGTGTCGCGTGGTGCTGCTTGTCGTCCCGTCCTGATCATGCATGGGCCCGACCCTGGGTTCCCTTGGGATGCGGCCGTGGGTCGTCACTGCCGCGGCCAACGTCAGGGTTCACGCGCTAGCACCTGCTCCACCAAAATTTTGTGACCAAGCAAGCCACTCCACCAACACCGACATCAACTTCGAGCCACACCACATGGCGGCCACAAAGGACAAGACCAGCACCGGCCGTGCCAAGCGCGAGCTCAACAGCGCCATTGAGCCGCCAGCTAAAAAGGCGAAGCTGCTCGACAATACCGACGACGAGGGCTCCGACAGCGACGACGGTCAGGCATCGCTCAAGATCAACGAGGACTATGCGCGCCGATTCGAGCACAACAAGAAGCGTGCTGAGCAGTTCAGGCGTATGCTGATGCCCTATCCATTGTCAGTCTACCGCTAACTGGATACAGTTGAGGAAAAGTACGGCAAAGACAAGGCCTTCGCCAACGGCGACGATGACGAGTCGGAAGACTCTGAGGAGGGCGTAGAAGAAGACGATGCAGCTGATCTGCTCGACGAAGACCTCGATGAACAAGTCAATGCCACTCTTCAGGCTCTGCGCGCAAAAGACCCCCGCATTTACAATAAAGAAGTCAAGTTCTACCGCGATCCCGAAGAGGGCGACGATGGCGCAGAAGACAAGAAAAAAGAAAAGCCCATGACACTCAGAGACTATCACACCAAGAATCTCCTTGAGGGCAAACTCACTGTCGATGAAGAGGAGGATGCGCCGCCAAAGACATATGCGCAAGAGCAGGAAGAGGCCCGCCAGGACCTCGTCAAGGCTCTGGATGCTGCTGGTGATGGTGAAGACGACGACGACTTTATCGTTGCTAAGGAGAAGCCTGAGAAGCCCAAGGACGACCGACCCAAGATCACAGCAGAGGATGTTGAGAAGGCCGACCAAGATCCAGAAACCTTCCTGTCTAATTTCATGGCTTCCCGCGCCTGGGTGCCCACCAAGTCTGCCCGTTTCCAACCGCTCGAGTCAGATGACGAAGATGAGGATGCCGCTGCCGACGAATGGGAGAACTCGTACAACCTATACTTTGAAGACACTACCGGCGCGAACGAGAAGATTATGACATATGCTCGTGACGCTGTCGCAAGCACTACAGTGCGTCGAGACGAAAAGAGTGGCCGAAGAAAGGCTCGTGAGGCTGCGCGGGCTAAGCGCGAAGCTGAGAAGAGAGAGAAGGAGCAGGAGCTTGCACGACTGCGCAAGCTCAAGGTTGAAGAGATGGAGAACAAGGTCAAGCAGATTCGCAAGATAGGAGGACTGAGCGGCAGAGATTTCAATATTGATGAGTGGAAAGACGTGCTAGAGGCAGACTGGTCGGATGAGCAGTGGGATGCCGAGATGCAGAAGCGCTTTGGAGATGCCTACTATGGAGAAGAAGAAGAGGGGAAGAAGAGCAAGAAGCCAAAGAAGCCCAAGTTTGACGACGACATTGACATCAAGGACCTGGTCCCCGACTTCAAAGACGACGAGGAAGAAGAGCAACCGAACCTATCCTCCGACGATGAAATGGCCGACGCTGACGCCGACGAAGAACAAGACGACGATGATGACGACGTAGAAGATCCAACAACCGGCACCTCCACCAAGAAATCCTCCAAGAAGCTCAAACAAGAGCGCACAGAAGCAAAATCAACAGCTCGCCGCGACCGTCGCCTAATCGAGAACCTCGTCAACCAAAGCCTCGAATACGAAGCCGCCCTCGCCGCCAAACCCTCCAAGGCAGCCTCCCGCTTCCGCTACCGCGAAACATCACCCACATCATTTGGCCTTACAGCCCGCGACATCCTCCTCGCCGATGACAAGGCCCTCAACGAGTTTGCGGGTCTCAAGAAACTAGCCACCTTCCGTGACCCAGTCAAGAAGAAGAAGGACAAGAAGTTCTTGAGCAAGAAGGCACGAATCAGGCAGTGGCGCAAGGATACATTTGGCGATGCCGAGGGGCCAAAGGGCGGGTTTGAGGCGCTTGTTGGTGAGGAGACTGCGGCACCGAATGATGATGGTCCGGTCAAGGAGAAGAAGAACAAAGAAAAGAGTGAGAGCAATATTGTGGAAGGAGAGAAGAAAAAGAAGAAGAGGAGTCGTAAGAGGAAGCTTGCTCCTGTTGAGCTTTAGACTTCCTGTTTCTTTCCTTTCCTTCCTCAATGCATTTCATTGATGTTGTATGTTGGGTGGGTTCTCATTAGATGCCAACACAGAGTATTCATTTAGTGACTTCCAATACGAAGAATAAAAGGTTTCTACTACGTCAACACTTCGCTTGAAGCAGTTCAAAACTCTACAAATATGATCACCTCACTCTGATTCTGAAAATGAACAATGGAATAGTTTTTTTCTATTGATAAGCTATTTCTCCCGCCTAGCAAGCGTCTGCTGGTCCATCTACTACATGCCACAAATCCAGCAGGCCCCAGCTCTTTCCTCGTACCCCATTCGGAAGGTATTATATATCATAGAAAAGCAATGGAACTATCGAAAGCCGCAACCCGCGACCAAAGCACTGCATTGGACCGCCCGACGCCAATCGACTCGACATGGATTTTTGTCCATTTTAAGGAGAGGACTTTTGGGTGTGCCACTGTAACCGTGATATCAGACGGAGAAACGGACGCGTTGGGTATGGTGATGTCGCACAGTCATGGCACAGAGAGCCAAAAGCGACTACTGGTCGTCAGCGTCATCAGGCTGGTCGAAGAGAAAGTTGGCGGCCAGCTCCTCGTTCTTGTCGCACGCAAAGTATGCCTGGATAACCAGATCACGCTCAAACCCGAGGCGACACAGGCGCTCAATAGCCTCGCGCTCCTCTTCCGTGACGGATATGGCCTGGGCGCCTGGTGGCAATGGCGCATCCTCATCTGCGTCCTCTGCGAGCAATTGCAGGAACTGCTCCGGGTTGGATGCGATCATCTGAGCCAACTGTGGGTTGCCTGCGCCTACTTGTTGCAGGATGGGCTCAAGCATTTGGGGCTGCTGTTGCACCACCTGTCGTAGCTGCTGGAACTGGGGGTTGTTGCGCAAGAAGTCGAGAGAGTTGGCGTTGAGAGCGCCAGCGCCAGCACCTCCAGTACCACCAGAGCGAGCACCGCCAGCACCACCCCGGTTTTGGGCAGCGGCGGCAGCCTCGAACAAATTCATGGGTTCATCGCCTCCAGACGAAGGGTTAGCTTGCGCAGTCGCACCCGCATTTCCGCCAGCAGGCGTGGGCGAGTTGGGTGCACGGGCTTGTGTTTGTTGCGCCTGCTCCTGTAGTGCGCTCTCGGGAATGCCCTAGACGAAGGTTAGAATAAACTTAACCAAGCTGGAGCGCCACTCGTCTTACCGTCAGCAGGTACTCAACCGCGCGGTCGGGGTTGAAGAAGGCGGCGCGCATGGCCCGGTCAATGTCAGCCCTCGCGAAACCCATGCTCTCCATGTTGGCAATAGCGGCCTCACGTTCGCCACCCATGGTCAGCGCCGATGGGTCATTGAAGCGCTCGCCCGATGCCTGTGCGGGCGCGGGCGAAGGTGTAGCGGGGGCGTTGTGCGTGGTTGATGATTGAGTAGGAGCTTGGGGAGCTGAGGGTGTTTGGGCTGGTGCGGGAGCAGGTGTCGAAGGCGCAGCTTTACTTGAAGATGCAGCAGGAGCGGCCTTTGGCTTGGAGACCATGCAGACAATGAAGCCCTTCTCCTCAATGTTGTACGACTCGACCGTGTTGGCATCCTGGAGGATCTTGCCTGTTTGTTTGTATCAGCGATCGTGGTGGCCACGAGCATGGTAGAAAGCTGTGCAAGCTTACCGGAGTAGATGAGCTTTTGCTGAGGGACTTCCCAGCCCTTTTCTGCTTGGATCTTGGACTTGAGTGCGCCAATCTGGTGAATGTGTTAGCTGGGCCAGGGGCAGGGCCAGGGCCATGTGCAAGGCGTGGCGGGCGCTGCATACCGTTTCTGAAGGCTCGGCCTCAATGACGAACTTGTTCTGCTTCAGGTCCTGCACGGGCGTCAACTAGGGCTCTCGGGCACCGCTGGCTCGAGCAGACGCGTACCTTGAATGTGATCTTCATCTTGGCGGTTGGTGCGTGGGTGGTTGAAGATGGCGCTGGGGATGGGCGGGGTGCTCTTGTAGGTGAGGTGGGGATGATGAAGCTGGTCTTGGCGCGATGGCGCAGTGGAAAGCAGTCGTGGTGGCAGGCAGAGCGCGATGGCAAAGGTAGAGAGAGGCAGGCAGGAGAGAAGCAGGCTGCACGTCGGCTATGTATCCAAGCTACAGGCGTTTGTGCCTGGTCGATGGTCTGCTTGCGAAGGTAATAGAAATGTGCTGCGCTGGTTAGGCAGAATCTCTTGTCGTCAACCAGCTGAGTGGGGACCCTCTTTGACAGACAGACACAGACACAGACACATAGATGCACCGCCACAGTTCGCCGCGGCGGTGAGTGGCGCAGCGCTAGGGGGGCGTTCCTGAGGCGCGTAGGCCATCGTACTCCGAACACAGTTGATCGACGAGGCGAATAGGTGGCTCACGTGACGGCGAGTCACTGAACCTCGCATACTAATACAAACCTACGACTCATACTAGCACACACCACCCACGCGCATGTACGTATCCACCAACTTACGACATTACATGTACATGTGTTTGTAATACACATGTACTTACTTTCCACCCCTCCAACGGCCAGAACGGCCTGCCCGCCCGGCAGTGACGCAACAGCAGACAGAATGGCCCGCGTCCTCATCTCTACCCCGGCCTAGCGCTGCTGGCATCCGTCCGCTGTCCCCGGCGCGCATCCACCATGGCACGCGTCAACACCACTCCAAAAAAACTGGCCGGACTGTTGTCATCACACATCAAATCGCCCTTTCAGCGACTGCACGTCCGCCGCATCGTCCCTTTTTTTGTGTTTCAATCGCCCATGAGTCGCCTTAGACCGTCATGAGGCGAGAATGTTGTTTCACGGACTCGCCACGCCCGTAGTGCGACTTTCGCCAATGGCATGTGCTGTCATGGCTGCACTGCACGCTGCACTGCGCAAGGCACACCTATCGACCGTCCTACATACCTGTCCCCCATCTCGCGCATCGCGCCCTGCCTGCGACATAGTTCATGTACTTACTTGCAAGCTGGGTGCGGCAGCTCGTCATTCAACAAGGCTCATCCGCCCAGCCCTGCCCTGCCCTTCAGGGTTGTTTGTTGTGCTTTTGCCGAAAACAAGGCCAAAACAACGCGTGAGGAAATGAAGGGCTAAACTTACCGCAGCTCCACACTACAGATTATGACAGCTAGGCCCTGGCACCGTTTCCACCGCCCTACAACCCTTCAGCTGCCTGTCCGTCTCGGTTTCCCATTGGTCGCTGCCCCTCGTGTTTCGAAAAGACAAACCGTTTTCCTTTTCGCCTCAGGTGCAGCCCAAGGGTTGCCAGCCTGATTCAGATGATCCTCGTGCTCCCTTCACCGCTCCTGGGCCAACTGCCTGCAGTCGATAATGTTAAAGTTGCGCGGATGCGGACGTGCTTCAGGCTCCGGTAATCATGTGTCCTGGCGTCGTGGTGCTGTGTAATGCTCGCTCGGTATATGCCTGTCTTCGCCTAAACATGCTAGTAGGGGTTTCCCCGTCCGTCCTACGCGTGTTACAGGCCTGCCCACGAAACAATGGGCCACCCACATCCGCCTTCTGCACCGGCTCTGAATTTATTATTACTTCTTGTCCCTCCCCACACCCTTCCCTACCTTCTTTACGCCGTCAGCTTGTCCTGCATTCGCCCCTGTGGCTCTCAGCCAGTCGCCAACCATACTCTCATTCTTCTCCTTCGTCACTCTCTTTAGTCTCACCACCCCGACCACCCATCTCTACGGACACTCGCCATATCCGGCATAGATCCGTGTCAGCTACGGCCCATAAACGGTTCACCCAGCTATAGTACCTGCACCTATACAGCCGCATCATTTCCTCGAACGCGTTTACCTCCGCGCCTGCTCGGTTTCGCGCCTCCCCACAGCAACAAGACTGGGGGCTTTTTGTATCTCATCCTAACAGTTCCACTTACATTGCCGCATCCTCCTCGCTTCCCCCAAGAGGACGACCGCCAATCGACAACCATTTCTTTTTCTGGGCAAGCTGGTGCTATATTATCATCCTACTTGCTGCCGTCTTGATATCTACCCTGCTGCAAGATCCTACAACCCCTTTGTCGACCATTCCTCCGAAGCCTTCCGAGGCCGCTTGCCCGTACCTCGACAGTACTTGCAAGTCCTTCCGGACAAAGGCCTACTTCTTTTATCAGTCATGTCACAGTCTCGAAAACTCTACCTTGTGCTTGTCGGTGTTGTTGCCTGGTCAAGTACAACAGTGGACGCAGTCTTATCCATATTCGAGGCAGCGTCCTTGTCATCTACTCACTCTTCCCTGGCCAGCATCGCTGCCACGGCAGGCACACTCGATCTCGTCTCCCTTTGCTGCATTGGTTTCTACACCCTCTATAATGTCGGGAACGTACGCGGCGCACTGGAGCGATCGGGGAAAGCAAGCAAGGCTCTCATAACCATCAGTATTCTACTATCAAGTGTGGCATTGATCGTCTCGCTTGTATTGATCATCGTGATCAAGTCAAGGTGGGACGAAATCACTGCCACCTCTCCGGTTGCACCCGTCTCGAACTGGAGCAGTCATGTCTCTACACAAATAGCGCTGTGGATCATCTCATGCGCCAGCCAAGTCATTCTATACACTTCCTCTCTGTGGAATCGTAAGGCTCAAAAAGTTCAAACTGTCGTTACGTCCGGCCCCCGAGACTCCGTCATAAGTGAGCTGCGAACACACCGCCCTAGCGACTTGTTCTTGGGCAAAGCTGTTGAGCCATCATCGCCACTGGCTGCCCACCACCGTCCGGAGGCTATGGGATCACTGCCCTCGCCTACTCTGTCTATTCAGTCGTCAAAATCACTTAAGTCATTCCGAGAATCGCTTCGTCATGTAGTGCGACCCGTTACATCACGCACGACTTTGATCAGCCAGCGATCATTTAGCCGAGATGGGGCCCCTAGCATTTACTCAAATCGGCAATCCTCGGATACCATCTCACACTCGGATGGATTCGATAGCTGGGATACTAGCGGTGTAATTATTCCAACACGCGACGTCGTCCTCCAGCAAACGATGCCATACAAGGGCACGACGTTGGAGCCCATTCCTGGAAGCCGACCAAACTCACTTGCACGGGCTCTGGACGGTTCTTTTCTTTCCGAGCTTCCGGAGGAAGATGACGAAGAATTGTGCCCGCCTCCCAGGATGATGCCAGACGTCTCTCGGCCACCTAGCCCTGCCGTCAGTGAAGCTCATATCCATCCACTGTTTAGGTCGGAAAGTCCATCAGGGCTACCACCTCCAGCTGCTACGCCAGGCACCAGCATCATGGCTAGCCCTTATTCGAATCAGGCGATCGCATGCCCTCCGCGATCATTCAACCGGATGAGATCGAGTAGCCAATTGAGCCAGACGAACACGATCAATAGTCTTCACCATACCAGGAGCTTTACCCACGATCGTCCAGGAAGTACAGGGTCCAAGTCAAGGAGCCCTTCACCTCCAAGCCGCGCAATTACGCCTCCGATTCCCGATTTTGTGTTGAACACCTCTCCCCGAACTAGCATCAACGGCTCTCGGAGAGTCAACCTTCAGTATTCTCCCGACCGATAAAGAGCTGCATCTAGTCACGAATCGATACTACGGTTGTTGAAGTGATGCAGTACTTGGTCAAAAATTTCACGTTTTTCTATGCTTGTATGATACGATTCCCCCAATTCCCTGTATTCATTTCTCCAATGCTTTCTCTGTTTTGCGAGCTCTCGCCCGAGGGCTTGATCGAGCTTTCAGCGTTTCCTCAGTTTATCCCTTATTAGGGCTCCAGCATATGGACTGTCGAGCAGACCCAAGTCAAGATTTTTTTTTATTGTAGTACCTATTTTTATTAGTCATGGCGGGAACACTGGAAGACGACCAAGACAAAAGCTATAGAGGCTCTTATGCCTAGTGTTTCAAGAATTGAAATCTGAACACTACCAATACAAGATACATAATACCTATTCAGTACAAAGATCTACCATCTGCAAACAACTCTTTGGTGCCTATAGTGATCGCTTCTTGCTACACGAGACCCTTCCACACCGTACTTTTCAGATTCAGCAAGCGTACCTTATCCTTGGGTATTAGTCCCATGAAAGATCTAGGCTTTGCTGCAATACCACGAGTCAGTATCATATCCGTTTCGCACGCATCCTTTTTGTGAAAGAAAACACAAATAAACTGTTAACCTAGGCGATCCTACCCGGAGTAACCCAGTCGATCTCCGCATCTGGGGAATAAGGGGTGCACGGTCAAACTCCACGTGGATACCTTTGTTGCTAGCACGTTTCAATCTAAACAATGGTGGTGTACATGTGCGGACTGGAATGCCCGAATGCGGACGCGAACATGATTGCCCAGCTGTCGCACGTAAAAATGTGGCATCTTGACAGGACAGAAAGAGAAGTAGAAAAAACTACAAAAACAGGGTCCTCGTATTCGCAATAGATCTTAACCTTGTTGACGTGCTGTAAAGGCAAAAAAATTAAATAAGAAGGTTATTTATACGGTGTATACGGGGTTTCTTGCACACATGGCTATGCGATGTTATGGTACGTAGGGCTGTTTTGACACGCTCCCGCAGAGAGTTGCTTTTTCTTTGGCAGGCAGGCATTGTGCTGTTGTTTTTTCTCGTCATACGCCTTCCCGGCCTCCACACCCGCGCTGAAGGGATAAGAATAACAGCACGGGAAGAAAAAAAGAACAAAGTTTCTGCGCTATACTGTTGACAAAGAGGATTGGCTGGGTTAGTAGCGTCCCCACAGTCGGTTTTGTAGAACAAAGGTTGTCAGTCTTGAAACGCCGCCTCTTCCCCCCCTAAAAAACTCACCCTGCTTTCATACTAGACGTATGCGTGTGCATCCCTCTTTTGCCACTCGCAAGAAAGGGCATGTTAATGTACATATATGTGCGAAGGAAAGAACTACAACATGGTGTTCCAAAAAAAGCGAGAGATGCATGCGTTCACATTCTCACTAGACGGGTAGATGGCAACAAAGCAAAAAAAAGTTCAAACAAAGAAAAGGAATCCCTGACTCTTTTGCCGAACAAAGAAGCGTGCACTCTACTTACTCGATGAACACCCTTCATCACGAGACCCTTACTACACATAAGTAGCTGACAGGCGAGAGAGAGAAAAAGGGGAGGTGTTCACCATCCTCCCACAAAAAAATCGTGCCAATAAAAAGCCCCATCCCATATCCTCTTTTCAATAAAACCTTCTTGTTATTTATCACCAACCCATCTTCCCCCCTCTCCCCTTTCTTCCCGCCATTCTCAAATTCACCTATTCAATCAACTTCATTTCACGCACAATGTGAAAAGTTAAAAAAAAAACCCCCCCCTCTCCAAGCAATCATATATACAGTCATAAAATCCATTCCTACGCAGAGAAATAGGGAGTTGGGAGTTGGGAAAGGTAAACAACAAGTAGTCATGCATGTTGTTGATGGGGGTGGTGACGATTCCGGGAGGATCGTCCCGCCCTAGACTTAGCCCGGGTTGCTTGTGCTTGCGCGCGCGCGGCTAATGACGTGCGAAGTGAAACCTGTATGAAGCAACTAGGGAAAGCTTCCAGAAGCACTGGGCAGCGCACGCCTCTTTTTTTTGCTTCTATTTGTTATGTAAATGTTGCTGGCGGGAGACTATGGGTCGCAATATGTATATATATATATATATAGATGTTGTGTGGGGATGTGAGGTGAGGTGAGATTTTAAAGGGTCCAGCAGGTTGTCGTCGTTGTCCTTTTTTGCTTTGGGTAAGGGGCGAATGATTGCAATGCATGTTAATTTGGGACTTGCCCGTTCTTGGGGGGCTCGCGGTGGCGAATGGGCAGTTGCATCTAGTGGTAGGATAAGGGGGTGGAGGGGGAGTAGAGTGCATAGTATCTAGCATCTACTTCTTCAAGTATATATACAACGGGTTCGTTGCTATATAGTGGTGATGAACAAGTTTGATTGTTAGATAGTTGGCCAGAGATGATGGGCTGGCGGGCGGCTACGCAAAAGGGAAAGGCGGCGCTGTCATTCGTGGGAAGCATTCTCAAAGGAGTTTGGCGCGAGCAAGCCAGACCAAGGATCTCACAAGAGCTTCATCTTCATGCGCCGGAATCAACACCGTTGCTGCCACTCCTTCGACAAGGCTTCTGGGACCTGCTGTACAGTCTGCTGCTGCTTCTTCCGTCTTTTCCCTTTGCCCCCGGTGTTTACGCATCTTGTGTTCGTCTGGGCGCTTCGACTGCAACTCGGCCACACGGAGCATTTCGTTTTGCAAGGTAGTCTGTTACTCTTGCCGTCCATCTTTGCTCTTCTTGACGAGAAAATCGCGTTTGAAGGTGGACGAGAGGTTGCTATCTTGTCCTGTTGCTGTTCCATGTATTTCCGGTCTAGTGACTCGGGTTTCGCATTCCGTTGTTGAGCAAGTCACGGTGGTACCTGGAGCCGGACTGGTGTACGGGTAAGTACCTCATCTTTCACCACGTAGCATTTGTAAATCGGCCTCACAGTCAATCGTCTCGCCCGATTCTTGTCTGCGAAGCGTATGACGAGCAGATGCGATATATTCCATCTTTGCCTCCTGATACTACTATCACGACTATGCTGACACGTCTTGCTTACAGACCCGACGATCGCCGTATCACACGTGCAAAGCAGCAACAAGACCAGTCACGGAGTACATATCACGGTATTTCGACTGTAAGTATTCATCTCAATGTTCCGAAGCAGGCCGTTGGCGTTATGCTGCCTTCCAGCACCAAGGCCATGACAAGCTAACGACTGGGTCATCAAAGGTGTCAGCCCCCAAGTGCTCGCCAACAGCAATGCCGCCACGGCGAAAGTCGCAGACGGGCGGAGCCATGTCTGCAGCATCGTTGAAAGGCGCAGGTACGTCCGAATTGCCATTTCCAACGGCGTCTCCATGTTCCCCATAGGGTTATGCTAACCTTGGCATAGCCGCTAGCGCATTGTCTAATAAGCGAAGTAGTCTTCAGGGTTCGAAGACATCTCGCCTTGCTCCTTCAGTACCATTCCAAATGACAACGCGTCGCGGTGCAAAAGGCACATCTAACCACACAAGCTCCGCGGGCCCATCTAGCGCGAGCTCTGGCAGCCGTCGCAATTCTCTGGATGAGAACGCGCAAAACGAGGATGCGACTGGCGACCATGAGGATGCGCGACCAGCCAAGCGCAGCCGAACATCGTCCGATGCTGGTTCGCCGCAAAGATCTAATGGCTCACTCGACAACAACAGCAACACGCCCATGAATGGCACGCAAACCCCAGAGCTGCAGAAACCCGCCTCTGGCGCGACTTCGTCGGCCCCTAAAACGGCTGGCAAAAAGAGGCGCGCATCCGACGGCTCCACCCACTCGAGCAAAACACGCCCAAACAGTGTTCTGACCCGGGCCCAAAGCGATGTTTCTGAGCAGCAACCGCGCAAAAAGCGCAAGACAAAAGAAACGGCTGCAGACACCGCCGCCGACCAACCCCCTGAGTTGACTGATGCTAGCACTGCCCCCAATTCGCCAGAACACATGCCCGATGTTGATGGCAGTCAAAGCCTGCACAACATCCTGCCAACCAGTGGCGATGCCCCTGCAAAGTCCAGCAGGCGCTTGCCTGGTCGTCGGCGCCAACCGCATCCGGACATCAATGTGGAGACTGATTTACGGCGACAGCTCAACCTGAAGATGAGCTATCGCAGTCTTGCAAAAGTCCAGAAACTTTTACTCGAAGAGCTGGCCACCCGCACTACTAAGAATTTGGAAGACGATCCCGACTTTCACAAAAAATGTCCTGAGTACGAGGCTGTCATGGCCCAATTGGACCAGCGCCGCGACGCGCGCCTGGATCAAGTCAATGCCATGCGCACGTATCGACTCGAGCAAATGGAGCGAGTGCGTATTGCTGAAGAGCACATTCAAAGGGAGCAGTACATCAATCGATTCAGGGAATTGCAAGATGACTTTGTGCTGCAAATCTATTTCCGCGCAAAGCAACTGGAGCGGGAGATGAAGGGCCAAGATGCTAACGCGACCGATGACGAGGACAATGTTCTCCCGCCTACATATAGCGATGAGCCCCATCATGCAGAAGATGACCGCATTGGATCCAAATTTGCTTCACGCAGCAGAGCTTATGTTGAGGCCGACAGGGAGTTGGAGCACGAGTCCATCCGTAAACGGTTCAGCCAGGCAAGAGCTGCTTTTGTTGAAAAGGACGAAGAAGCCGATGACTCTATAGAAGATGTTGCCGGTGGATTTGCGAGGTTTGACGGACCAGATCGCACGGAAGCTATTGCACATTACAACATCAACAGCCTTGCTGATGCCGCATACGAAGTCGAGAGAACACCGTCGCCACAACCGGAAGAGCCAAAGCCCGAGGTCATTCCAAACGAGCATGCTGCTCTACTTATGATGCTTGCAGACGTTTCCTCTAACCAACCCCGGAGTAGCACTGTACCAAAACCACCTCTTCATTACCCGCACCCACAACAGCAGCCGCCTCCGCCATCAAGGACTAAGACGCCCGTGATCAAACAGGAGTACACGAAAGAGAAGACGCCTGAGATTGCTCCATCAGCAGGGCCACAGGGCATACCATCTCATGCTGCACGTAGTACCCCTGCCGAAAGCACACAGCCAGCGGCAGATCAAAGCCATGAGATTCGTCGCTCTGAACCATCCGAAAACACGCCCGCAAAGGAACCGGAGGTGCCAGCAAAATCGACACCAAGATTATCTACGCACAGGATCATGGACATACTGAACGATGACCGCGAAGTACCTGTATCAAGAACACGAGAACAGCAGCAATCAGCTCAGGAAAAGACCACTTCTTCAAAGCACGAGCCATTGGCCCATCGCCGCACAACATCTCGAAGCGATGCCCTGCGAGTGGATGCTATGGTGAACAAAGAAGAACCGCCTATCGACCAAGCACTGATGGATGCGTTGAGCGGGCCAGCTCGACCACCGAGCAACCCACCTTCATCGCCGCCTTCGAATGCTCAGCCATGGCCACGAACAAGTGTTCCGCCAACCCGGGAGTCAGAAGAGTCGCTGCGTCGTCGGGATCCTCTGCAAAAGATCAGGGAACTTTTGGACAAGAAGGCCCGCGAGCGTGGTCGCGAGCCGCCGGACCATTCGAGCTATGTTCGACCTCCTGTATTTCCTAATCGGCCAAACCCTCAGCCTCCAAGTGGGCAAGACCGAGGCGAAGTAGCAGCTTACGATCCAACACGACCATCTACGGGACTATATGATTCGCTACCTGGTGGTTCGTACTCATATGCATCTCGGCGAGAGTCGCACGAGCAGGCAGCTCCGCACTGGGAGCATGATAGGCGGATGAGCGGGTCTCAACCAACTCAACATTCAGCAGCGTCTCCGTACCAAAGTCATGCTGCACATTCCCATTATGGTGAGCACAGTAGGTCAGGGCCAACTCCACCAACGCACCAGAGTCCCTATGCTCCACCTCCTAACTCGTTGCCACTGCCACCGAAACCACCCGGACCCCCGCCGCCTGTTATCAACTACCGCTTTGCACACTATGATCCTGCCCCACCTCGACCATATCCACCACAATCACCAAGTTATCCGCCTTCTTCTTCTCACCCGCCACAAAGCGCCGCTCAACCGCAATATCCGAATCCATACGGCAACCCACCATCCTACCAAGGTGGCTACATTCCACCTCCAGGATCCTTCCAAGCACCACCACCTCCCCCGTCAAGCATGACCTCATACCAGCCCCTCAAGATTCATCAATACGGAGGCCAGCCCATTCTCCCTGCCAACATGGCACCACCTCCACCTCAACACAACGGACCACCACCGCCCACGCTACCATTTATCGGCCAAGGCGCGCCTCCACCCCCACCAAGCCATGCCTCATCGCAATCACAGGGGTCACAACAAACTTACTCCCCAACACATCCCCATCCACCTCCTCTCCAATACGAACAGCAGCCGCGGGAAACGCAATCACAAAACGGTACTACCTCGGAGCGTTCGTCTGATTCACAATCCAGACCCAGACGGCCCTATCGAAGTTACCACGCCCCCGGCACGCAGTTTAGGAGTTATCAGGGTCCAGCTGAGCAGAGGAGGAGAGGAGGATAGAAAAGTCGGGGTGAAGCGTTGATAGTATGTGTACGTGTGTTGGGAAAGGAAAAAGGGTATACAAAATTAATTCTCTTGTTTTATTGAATATCATGACGGTATGAAAGGCGGGGTGGAGAGTTGGTCGTATCTTGTTCTTGTTCTTTTTTTTTGTGTTTTTTTTTTGTATTTGTTGTTCAGCATAACTTGAATCTTTTCATTTTCTTTGTTAACTGTCATTCTTTTCAACAGGGTGGGGATTTTCTTGGGAACTCTTTTTATAACTAGCCATTCGGGTCCCCGTGGATTGAGTAGAGGAGGACTTGGGTATTTATTAACTATTACTTACTACTTACTATTATTATTTTATTACTTTTGTTTGTATACTTTTGGTCTAGGTAAGTAGCGAGGGTGAAGGGGGGAGGACAAGATGTAGCATTAAGATAGCGGTGCATTGGAAATAGTATATACGTTTTTTTTTGTCTTGTATATGTTGCTGTGTGTATTCTGGAGAGAAGTGAATGGTTGGGGCTTTACCTTTTTTGCTTTTATGGGATTTCTCCATGGGAAAGGGGAAAGATGAGGGGTTGTTTATTATCATTTAGAAACATACTCTTTTTTTTTCAACCTGTGGGATATAACAAGAAAAGAAAGAGAGAAAAAAAGATATATGCCACACGCGACTCTCTCGCATCTCCTTTGTCTATATTTTTTTAAGCTGCAAAACTGGGTATTAAGAAAAGAGAAAGGGAGGGGAATCAAGCATATAGTTCTAATTCCATCGTCTTTTTTTTTGCCCCTACTCATATAACTAGTATTTTTGTGAGTCCAAGGTACATAACTATCTCATCAAGCACATACATACCATCAACACTTTCAAATTCTACAAGACTCTCTATTCATCTTTTTTTTTTTTAAAAAAAAGGGGAGGGGTATCAACACCATCAAAAATTCGCACGAGCACTTCGCACAAATCCACACCTTCTTCCCTTCCCACCTCCTCCGCTCTCCCCCAAATAAAACAAGACAAAATGAAGCTACACTCTACACCTTCCTCCTCTTTACCCTGGGCGTAGGCGTCCACTCCCTCCTCTCCCTCGCCCCAAATCCCGCCGCAGTACTACTATTATGCCTAGGCGTCGCTCCACCAACCCTCTCAAACAGCCTTTGAGCCGCAGGCGTAAGATCGGCTTTACCCTTTCTACCGGGTGTCTGGCTCGCCATAGCCGCAGGCGTCGAAGAAGCAATGCCTTTGAATCTCGGGGTTTGAGAAGAAGAAGAAGAAGAAGAAAATATGCCGAGACCTGATCCTATTGATGATGATGATGATGATTTATTTGCGAGGTTGGCGTTGGAGTTAGAAGAAGAGCGGTTTGCATTTATTTTATCCACCATTCTATGTAGCATTTTCTCGCGGGAGGAGGATTCGTTCATGGTGAAGGGTGTGGCTTTGTTGGCGCTGTTCAGACCGTAGCGTTCGAGGAGGTCGGTGGGTGCGTCTGCTTCATCGTCGTCGGATGGTGGGTGTGCGTCGACAAAGGCGTAGCCATTTACGCGGGGTGTTTCGCTGCCGGTATAGCCTCCTTCGCTGGGGTTGAGGCGCGGACGCCCGGCGATGGCGTCGCGGACGGCAGAGAGTGTGGGGCTAGAAGGTCTTTGAGGTTGTTCGGTGTCGGGGATAGGAAGGCGTGTGTTGTTGTATACGACTTGCTTTGGTGGTGCGAGGGACTTGCTTTCTGCGACTTGAACGCGCGTGGGCGCCCATTGTTCTACACTTTCGGGGCCAAACATTAGACTGTTGATGGCTGTATGTCTGTGTCCGGTTGGTGCCGCTGGTCGCTCGTCGAGGTCTTGGCTGGGTCGTGTGCTGAGGACCAGTTCTTTGCCTTCTGATTTTGCGGCTCTTGCTTCGATGACTTTCTGTTGGGCTATACGCTGTTTACTTGCATACATGTTGCCCTGTCGTAGCCACACGTTCTTCTCGAATCTGGCCTTGTTTTGCTTATCGACAATCTGGCTGAAGCTCTCCTGGTCTTCGCTCGTGTATTTGGCTTGGAAAGCCCCCAGACTCATATTCAAATCCACATGGTCCAACTTGCCCAGTTCTTGGTCTACTTCTTCTGTTTCACTCTCTGCCACGGTAACGGGTGTATCTGCACCCCATACACTCGGCGTCTTGTCCCCAGATCCACCCGCCTTCTCGAACCTTGTCCTTGCTGCCATCTTCCGCTGCCCGCTCGGTACAGGCGTCATGACTTGTGTGAGCTTTTTGCCTGCCTCCCGTATCCATGCCCGGTCCTTGCTCTCGACGGCGTTCAGGTACTCGCGCTGTGCGTCTGCTTCTGCCAACCCGGGGAAGAAGTCACGGCGGATGATGTGTGAGATTGCGGAGACATATGTATCTTCGTCAAGAACCACAGAGGGACGCTTGATACGCTTCGGCGCAGGAGGAGGCGGCATGAGGGCATCGGACGCGTTGCGCTTTGTGAGCGCTGTTGAGTTGGAGGCGGACATGGCGCAAATGTGACCAAACTGGAGGCTGTTGAACGCGGTTTGAAGGAATGTAGCTGAGGCTTTGCAAGGCCTAAGATACAAAGCGTCGAGGGTTGGTCGTGAAGGGGTATGGAGATTTCGACATGGGTACTGTGTTTGTGTAGATGCGTGAGTCTGGCCGGTCGCAAAGTGACGTTCTTGGTCCATTATATCTTGGCGTCGGCAGATGGCTCTACCGCCTTCAGCCCTATCGCCATTCAGATCGCAGGTGAAAGTAAGTACATTTATCTAGCTAATCACAGGCCATACAAATCAATCAAAAAAATAATTCGAGGTCTTTCTATACACGGCATGTATCGATTCTGATTCCAAAGGAACTTTGCTTTTAAAACGCCCTATCTCCTGTCTGGATCCTATACAGTATCTACTGTACAAAGGTCATCGTCCAGACACTGTCCTATCCTAGCATGGCAACCGTAGCTCAAACATCTCTCGACGCCAGTATTGGCGTTGTTGCCTTTTTTGCAAATGCAATAATGCCCTCTTTCCTCGGCGATTTTTTGTATACCTCGGGCGCTTTTGTCAAGTACCTTAGTGCTCGAGACGTTGCTAGGCGCACATCAATGGACTACTGAAATTATGCATAGTGAAAATACACTTGTTCGTATCCCAAAGCGCCCCTTTAGTAGAAAGACTCGACCATGGCGTCCTTGTGCGTGGTGTTGATGTTGGCAGGGCCATTGCCCTCGCCGAGCCTGAAAACTGATTCGACGACCGAAAGTTCAGTAGCGGTGGTGTCGAGACCTACGCATCGTGTTAGCCTATTTCATCCACTCCTTTTGTAGTATCTTTACTTACCAGTAACGGCCATCCAGTCGTTGACGACCATTCCAGCGCCGACAACAGCGCTACCGCGGTTCACACTGCCTGCAACAAGCGGAACCTGGAGCAAACTTGACAGCTCATCCTGGTCCTGGATACTGGTCTTGGGGTGGACAATGCCACCCTGATTGCTTAGTGCCATGTAGCTTCCGGTGAGCACGTTGTCAGCAATGGTTTGCCTGAAAACCTCAACGCCCAGCACATCTGCTATTATCTCTTCCGTCTCGCGCTCAATGTCCGGGTGGACGAGGGCGACGTGGTCGTTGCAGCATATGACGTTACCGAGAGCGGATAAGCGCTCTTCTATCCTCTGAATTTTGACTTCATCGGGTATGGAATTTCGCAGGTGCTGGAGTTCTTGGTCGGTGGTGGTGGTGGGGACAAGGAGGCCTTTCTTGTTGCTATACAAATGTTAGTCGCAGAGCTCCCCATATTCTGCAAAATGCCTCAAAAAGCTAATCCACGTACCCAGCTGTCAATCTGCCGACTATTCTGGTTCCGGCGATGGTGGCATGGCAAATGGGAATGACATCCTGAAGTTCGGCTTCGAAGACACTGTTTTGCCACCGTCAGTATCGCTGCTTTTTTTTGGAGGAAATTTTTTGTCGCAATGAGTGCGCACCTGTAAAAGTTCTCGCTCGCGCCGACTGCGACAATCGCATATGCGTTTGTGAGAGTAGAAAAGACACCAACTTCGTTGGAGTTTTCAAATTGCGCGCGGACAGCCATGATTGCTAGTTTCTCGGTGTAGGGTGTTCGCAAGGGTTGTAGAGGTGAAGGTTTGTGGTTGGAGAGTAGGGCAAGGGGTAGAAGCGCGCAGCTATCGAGCTGATTGTGTTGTTCTGCAGAAACTGTGAAGAGGCGTAACTATTTTGTAAAGAGCGACATCATTTAGCCCCGCTACTTGATTAGGACTAGTGCGGCGGGCGCTATTTCGACTCATCCTGAGTGAACCTTGCGAGGGTCTGGCTGCCCTGTCTCGGCGCATCCAAATGTCCATCTTGGGCAAAGTATGGCTGTGACTTGTAAAGAGTCATCGACTGAGCCACCGCCACGGTTCCAAGGCGAAGAAACAGCCTGATCACGGGACATGATGTAACCATTTGGCAGACTCTCAAAAATCCACGCTCAGGCCCTCGGCACATGGCAAAAGCGAGTCAAGGTCCCGACAAGGCGTACGCCAGTGCAACGGGTGTCGTTTTCTGAACAGCGCGGACATTCTAGAGCCTTCCCTGGGCGACTGTCACCTTCATTTCCATGAAGGCCTTCCCGCGACGCTACTCTCCTCGCCAATGCTGCCTCCTGGCTTGAACCTGGTATCCCTCGCCTTGACATGATTCACGCATGTAAACAATCACTAGCTGCCGCACCTTGATGTCACTCATCGCGATTGACATGTCGTCGATCAATTCGACACGAACTGACGTTGTGCGCTTCTTCAAGCTCGCACCATTGCATTAATATTTGATTAGGGGACCAATGCACGGATAAGGCCCTACAACAGATTTACAGCCACCAGAGATGACATCCCCTTCTCACATCAATTAACCCTTCCAAAAAAGGTTACACAGGTGGCAGGTAGAAAGCAATGGATACGATGACAGGTAGAGAATACAAGGGTAATGATATTTTGCCATGGCAGCAGTGCCAGACAGATGATAATACAAATGGGTAATACGCTCACGGAGAGCACAAACAAGCCGAAAACAGGAGCAACGCCCGCTAAACCGCTAGAATGCCGCGTAAGGATACGCTTCCCAAATTGAAGAAGGTAGAGCAAATACAACAAAATGAAAACAAGACCAGACACTGTCCAGATACCAGACAGCCAGCTCAAGGTGACACCAAAGGAAATGTCGAGCAGAGCGTTTTGTGTCGAGTGACGCGACCAAGAAAAAACATTAACGTGTGTGATGGCATGATATGTTCGTAAAGCGGTTCGTTATGTAGAAGGATATCCCGTGCAACGGCACATGTACATGACCAAGAAGGCCGCTGGTAGCGGCCCATAGATCAAGAGCTTTTGTTGCCGACAGATTGTTGGCGAAAATACACTGTGGAAATGCTCAAGTGGAAGTCACTCAAGTCATGCGTGATGCGAGAATGGCCAACGCAATGATGACACCAATCAGGAGCGTGCCGACTCCAGACATGACGCGATTCAGGTTGCGCCACCAGGTCGCTTTTTGGAAGGCTTTGTCGTCCACCGGGCCCACGGACTGGGCAAACTGCTGCTCCAAATCGGCCTGGCTGGAGGTAGAAGCACCAGCCATGTGGTTTGGGTTGAGAGGCAGGGGGAGGAACGAGGCAACAATCCATGCTGTTTTTTTTAATTAGTATGTGTTCACTGACATTATTAGGCTTGAACCGAATGGGGGACTTACACAGAGGGCAGATAAATCCCAAACAGAAGAGCAGGATTTGTCGGTTCTGGCGGCCAAGAAGCGTAACATGAACATCGGCGTCGAGAGATGGTGCGTTCCACGCACTGTATCGTGTATCTCCTCGGCGATCGGTGCGGAGATGTGGTGTCGAGTATTGCCTGATATGGTACATACGAGCACCGGCTCCGTGGGCTGCACCATCAATGGATTGAGCGTCGTCGGCAAGGGAGACGGTGTCAGCGAACGAGGCAGCTCGGTGCCGTGGACGATTTCGTGGGCGGTAAATGTTGGGCGGGTAATTGCTCTCAGAGGGTGTATGTGACCGTCCACTCTGTGACATTTCCTGCACTACACTTTCCGCATACTCTGACTCCGGGGCACCTCCCGAGATTCGCTCGCCCTTCTGGTAGTAGGCTCTTGCCCATGCAGGAATGTTGTTGGCGAGGAAAATGGACACGCTGGACTGAGCGGAAACTGGTCGAGACGTCTCGTCCATGGACATGCTTTCGACGCTGTTGGCCTTGCGCAGATAGCCCGAGTTCTTCACACGCAACGGAACCGATGAAGGCAATGGCGAGATTGTGTCTAGGTGTTCGCTGTTGTTGTCATCGAGCGAGCTCTTCGAGGCCGGCGAGAAGAGTGGTTGGGGCACTGCCGAGTACTCAGAGTGTGCTTCGGAAGATGCATTGTCCAGAGACGACTGCGCGCTCGAGACCGTCTGTCCTCTCCGTCGTGGAATGTTTGTCCGGCCACTAGCACTATAGCTTTCCTGTGAATGCGACCTGGCCCCAAATGACCGCGAGCCTCGAGCGATTGAGCGCGAGTCGCGCTCGGATGCCGAGGGGATAGTCGATAGTTGGGAACTCCATTGGTGTAGCGACGAGCGGTCCTGCATCCGGGACACGAGGCTGGCTTGGTTCTGGGACTCAGCCCGCAATGTGCTGGACGAGGGCACGCGTACAATGGGGTAGTTGATTCGAACACCGCTCGCAAAAGAGACCGTGCTGGCTTCATGAGAAATTGGTGATGTAGTTGGCTCGATGCTAGTGGACGAAATATCAGAAAACGTTATCGAATCTGTGCTTTGTTGAGGCTTCAATACATGTTGTCGATTGTCAGTGTCACTAGTGAGTGCAGAACGCCCTGCTTGAAAGTCGGAAGACGGGGTTGATTCGTCGCCTTGTGGTAGCGGGGGCCCGATACTGAGACGCGACGTGTTTCCACCATGGCCAGAAGAAGATGGGTGGGCGGCGAGGATGGTTGAGGCAAAGGATGCAGCAGAGGCCTTTGGGGTCAATGCACGGTTGCGACTCTCGAACGAATCACCACCAGACGAGGAGGGAGGGACAGCGCGGATGGTTGGCCTCTGGCTGCGCGGCTCCTCTTGAAGTACGTCGAGGGTGTCGCCATCGTCAAACTCTGGTGGGGGTGACGACGGGGCAGTGCTGTCCTGCGAGAATCTTACAGATGAAGGGGTAAAGGCAGAGGATACAAAAGTATCTTCCTCTGACGTGCTAGTTGCGGCTGAGTGCCTGACACCCTTTTTCCGTGACACAATTGGCTGTGGTGTCTGCACCCGGCTGGCCTCGAACTTTGCAACGACACTGGCTACCTGGCTGTTAGATGAAACGCGAGACCCTGGCCTCTCGGGTCTCTCGAACCCATAACCCGGCGCATGACGGGGTGGAGATAGAATCTGCGAGGGTTCGCTGGGCACTGGGTACTTTTGATAGATGTCATCGGGAGTGTCGTGCACTAGGCGGATTGTGGGACTTGAGTGCTGATTGGCCTGCGAGTTTGAGCGTTCGTGAAGCGGTCTTCGGACTGGGGAGGAATCCTTTGATGGTGATTTCGGGGGCGAGAACCGGGGGCCTTGTGGAAGAGTTAATGCGGTTGGCGTTTTGGCGCGTTGGTTTGATGAGGACATGCTGCTGCGCAGGCAGCTGTCGCGGTGGTGGTGGTGTAGTTGTTGTTGTTGTTGAAGTTCTTCTTGATGTTGTTTTTGTTGTTGGGGGTGCTGGTGTTGGTGCAGGCGCGGGAGCTGACTGGGTGGGTCGGATGTCCAAGGCTGTGGGATGCAGGCTTGCGAAAAAGTCGAAACGGGGCATTAAGGATAAAAAGGCGCAGGGTGTAAAAGATTGTATGTGAAGGGGTGCAAAAGAGCGACTGAAAAGCTAGAACATGTCAAAAACGACGAAAAGAGTGGCGGCCCGTAGGCGATTAAAGATAGTGGGCGGTTGGAGGAGAGGGAGAGAGAGGGAGAGGGAGAGGAGAGGAAAGCGAGCGACGGTGGGCGGAGAAGAGGAAGCGGAACAGAAGCAAGGGAAGGACGGACGTTGACAGGTTGGCAGCAGCTCGGCCTAAAGAGGGTTCGTGGCTGGATATGCAGATGCAGGTTCGCGGGCTGCAGTGCAAGTGGGATCCTCCAGTTGGCAGCAGCTCCGCCCAGTAGCCGGTGCAGGCGGTCAGGCTCAGGCACAGGCACAGGCACAGGCACAAGTACTTGACGCGTGCACAAGCAGCAGCAGCAGCAGCAGCAGCAAAGCAGCACACGGCCCAGCACCAGCCCGTCGACGGTTTAGCCGTGAGCGACAACAGGCACGAGGCTGTGGTTGAGCGTGCAAGCACTGTATGCACTGGCGACGATGCGACGTGAGGCTAGACGCGCAGTCTGCTGGCCGCCCCGATGCTCTCCAGGAACCCTCGTCCGGCCAGGCTCTCGACGTATTGGCGGGCAAAGGCACAACGCGACAACGCGAGTCGGCGGGCGAAATGATTGTAATTACAGCCGACGCAGCCAGTGACGACGGACGGGAGGGCGCTGCAGGGGGAGGGACGCGCCGGGGGTTTCAAGCGGATGGATCCAAGCCAGAGTGGGAGAGAGGCTGCCAGTGGTGCCAGTGGTGCCAGTCCAATTCGAGTCGGACCGGCCGGTGTACAAGTGGAGTCGAGTCGAGTCGAGTCGGGCGAGGATTAGCTGATTATCGATAAACGAACAATGGCGGCGAGAACAACGAACCGGTTCAACCGCTCTCGCGATATTGCGACAACGCGGGGGGCAGATTGCCAGGCCATATAAGTACAACTCTCCCACAACACCAACCCGTTCGCAGGGGGGCGATAGCGTGTTTGACCGTTGGCGCTGTGCTGCTGTTCAGCGCCTTCTTTTTCGTCGCACTCGTCCCCAGTCTGCCATGCCACCACCACCCACACGCTGGCGCGAGGGTTTCAGCGCCCTCCACGCCGTCTATCAACGACACGTCAAGGGCGGTAAGTAGCGATCCATTGGCCTGTGAGCCTCCCCTTTGTCTTTGCCATGCGCTTTTCTTGACGCCTGCCCCGGCCCCAGTTCCGCCTGTCCTTCGTCTCCAGCTCTGCAAACGTGTCGAAACATGGCCCTCGCCTCTAACCCGTCGTCAGTATCCCAGCCGCCCGTCCTCTGCGCCAATGCTGCAGCGCTTCTGTCGGTATGTTTCATCCTCGCGCACCCACCACCACTGCCGCCTGCACTCGCTGCACACTGCTCCCGCACTAAAAATATACCACCCACTGACGCGTGTGTTTCCCAGGCTGCCTATGTCTTCATCTACGTAATCCCCTTCTACCTCTCCTCCGCCACCAGACCTTCCGTCTCCCTCTCGCGCGATGCTCCCTCGTCCATCCGCGCCAGAGTCCGCGCCGTGACCTTCTCCACCCTTCTGTGCACCCTCATCACAGTAGTCCTGCTCCACCGCCATGATGTCGCCATCCCGCAGATCCTCGCTCTCCTTGGT
Organism: Bipolaris victoriae FI3; assembly: GCF_000527765.1. Classification (NCBI taxonomy): domain Eukaryota; kingdom Fungi; phylum Ascomycota; class Dothideomycetes; order Pleosporales; family Pleosporaceae; genus Bipolaris; species Bipolaris victoriae. Next base: position 147,232 of record NW_014575363.1, on the reverse strand, counting down.
TTGTGGCCTGTGTCGCCCATGGACACCATCCGCACCATGCTCCTAGTCGTCATTCTCTTTGCAGGTCCTCTGTTCGAGAATGGCATAGTCGACGGTGATTGGCGAGACTGGATACAGCTGAATGGCCTGCACCAGTCATTGAGCAGTTGGATCGGATACAGGAACTTTGTAGTTGTACGTCCCCACAGCGTACCGTAGATCTCCCTTCAGCCCGCCTAACTTCACCAGGGACCCGTCAGCGAAGAGCTAGTTTGGCGTTCCCTTATCGTGCCCCTCCACGTCCTAGCCCGCTTCTCCGGCAAGCAGATCGTCTTCCTGACCCCACTCTACTTTGGCATTGCCCACGTCCACCACCTGTACGAGTTCCGCATCACCCACGCACAGGTCCCCCTCGCCTTGGCAATTGCCCGTTCCCTCTTCCAGTTTACATACACCTCGCTCTTCGGCTTCTTCGCCGCCTTTGTCTTTGTGCGCACCGGCAATGTCTACTCGTGTGTCTTGGCCCACGCCTTTTGCAATTGGATGGGACTGCCGCGCTTCTGGGGTCGCGTTGGTGTCGAGGCTGGTGTGCCCATTGGTCCCTCAGACGTCGCCAAAAAGGACGACGGTGATCCAAGGGCCGCACCTGCGTATCAGGGAAAGGGCATCGCATGGACTGTAGCATACTACCTCATCCTGGTAGCTGGAGCTGTGGGCTTCTACTACCAGTTATTCCCGCTGACCGAGAGCAACCATGCTCTGCCTGTGACACTGACCAGGACGTAATGGTTTCATATTGCTTCTCCCGAGAACCGTCACCTGCGTCGCGCAATGGCCCACCAGTTGTCCTTTTCGTATCCCGACTCGAGCACAACTCCGCCCGCCTGCTCAATATCGCTCTCAAGCTCGCCTTTGCGATATAAATGATAATACCTCAAAAATGTCTTGTCTCCTTCGGCCGTCTTCCCCTTCTCTTCGCTCCCGTTCTCTTGCATCACATTGTCCTTGTTCTTTTTCCGCTTTGCGTCCTTCTCCTTCTTCTGCTTCAGCACCCATGGCACCATGACATCCTGCTCGTGGCCTTCGTCCCAACCGCGCCGGCTGTCTTTCTGCTCAAGTGCCCATACGTAGATGAGTGCCTTTCCTCCGGTTGTGCTCATGTCAGCAGTTCCATTTCCATGGCTAGATTCCTCGTGACCTGATGTCGACGGCGGTTGCAGGAGATCCAAAACACTCTTGACAGCCTCTATTCTCCGCTCTGGCGTAGACAAGTGATGCACAACGGCAATGGATATGGCAAAGTCGAAAATGCCCTCTGGATGCGGGAGAGCAAGGTTATCCGCCACGACTACATCGTGTGGTTCATGCCGTCTGGCAATCTTGACCAAATTCGTAGATCTAGAGTACTTGATGTGAGGTTCGGAACAGAGTAGAACAGTGCGGAACAAACGAAAGCCAGACCGTGTCCCTTTTTCAACAAATTCAACTCAGAATATGAAAAAGCAACACTCCCCAAACAAATACCCAAACAAATGACGTACATAGCAACTGGAAGTGCTGTTCTTTTTTTTCGGACAGAATAGGAAGGACGGTGAAAAAAAAAGAAGAGAAGAAAACTTACCGATCACTCCCCACAATCCACACTTTATCATTCACACCCAGATACTTGCCATTACCACACCCTACATCCGCCCCAATCGCCCCATCGCGCTGTTCGCGTAGGAACCGATCTACAATCGGCCAGGGCTGCATTCAACTGTATTAGCAAAGAAACCTTGGCAATACATCCATGAAATTCATCAACCAATAAATTTACAGATGATAGTAATAATTGTTGTTTTTTTATTGGATGAGGGAGAGAGAGAGAGAGAAAGGGAGGCTGTGTTGAACAGATACCATTATCGATTTTTTTGCTTTTTCTTACTGTAACGGGCGGGATGACACGAGATAGGCAAATGGAAGGGGGGGGGGGAGGAGAAGGAGGGTTAAAAAAACACAGACCTTATACCGTGTCGAAGAAAAGTGTTCGGCGATTTCTTCGTAAACAGCATGGACATGGGTTGCTTCGTAGGATTGGGGGGGTTCGTCTGTGTATGTCATTTGTGCGATGTGTTGGGGAGAGATAAAGGTTACGTAGTAAACGTAGTGGAGGAAAGAAGGAATAAAGGGAGGGAAAAAAAAGAAGGGTTGTAGTGAAAGTGTGTAAGTACGTTGTAAAGGTAAAGTGACTGCTGTGTGTGTTGCAAAGAAAAAAAAGGAGCCAATGAGGGGTTGAATCCTGATGCCAAGACACTACTACAAGATGGACTTTACCCTTATCTTGTTTCTTATGAAGTATACTAGAATAAACATTTCCTCTTTTGAAATTCAAAATGTAAATTTGATATGCAGAACTACAATCTCCTCCTTCTCATGAAGCGGGATGAATCTACTCGTCAAAACACTGACAATCCCCCACATCGCCTCCAACCCTCCACCTACTAACCATACTCGCACACCTCCACGCCACATCGACCCGTGAGCACTGAAAAATCAAACTCCACATCCGCTCAACCGTATACCCAAAGTCCGGGGCGCTCATCTCATCCGGCCTTCCTTTAAGAAAACTTTCTTGATGCGCCCAGCTCTTCTCATCTACCAGCGCAGTCCACATATTCTCATATAAACTCTTATCCACACCACGAATGCGCGCTGCGGAAACAGCGAATTGGCCTTTGTAACTAAGTAGCACATGGTCACACTGAGTATTGGCGCCGTAAATCTTCGCGTACGTCTGCGGGACAAATTGGATTTCGTCGGACCAGAAGAGGCGGTCGGAGCACGAGTGGCAGTTGCAGAGTGTGCCGACCCACGCGAGATCCAGGAAGCCGGTGCGGGAGCGAAGAAAGTAGTTTGTGATTCTTGTGTAGAATTCGCGGGGATTGTGGATTTCGGCTTGCAGGAAGAGAGTTTGCTGCGCCAGTGTGTCCCACCGGCGCAGGATGTGGTTGAGATAGGTTTCGCCTTCGCGGCCGATGTTGGGTAAGGGGAAGACTTGGTTTACGCCGAGCTGGGATTGGATATGGGAGGGTGATGCGCTGCTGTCTTTGATGTAGACTGTGATTTGAGCGTCGGAGAGGGCGGGGATGCGTTTGAGGTTGCGGAGGAGAGTGGCGATGCCGTCGAGGGGTTCTTTGTACATGCTTATTACAATTTCCATGGGGATTTGGGGGACGTAGTTGCGATCGAGGGCGACGGGCATGCGTGGCTCTGGTCGTTCTGTGAAGTTCAGAACGCCATATGCTATCCATAGAGAGGCGATGCTGATGCCGAGAAGATACTTCGAAAGAGACTTGGTGGGTAAGCTTAAACTCACTGAAGACGATCTTATACGTCCATATGAGTTGTAGGCGAACCGGGTATTGGGCAGTCGAGCAGGGGGCACACGAGACCACGCCCAGCTGCCAATGCACGTTGTGGCAAGCCAAAAGCAGCAGAACTGGTATATGTTCGCGTACGAGCGGCGGGTCAGGAGCGTCGAGTAGCATCCTGCAATGCCAGCGAAAACAGCAACAGTCAAAGCGTCAAAGATGTGATATACTGGGGCATCAATAGTATGAAGAGACGTACTGGCTACTTCGTCGTCGACAGGCAGCACCATTGACTTTCCCAGCTTCATTGCCATGGCAGTAGACACGGCGTTGACGCTGAGGAGCAGCCCGTTTCCGGCTCCAATGGCGAAAATGTGGCCGTTCAGGCCAAAGATTATTGCCGACAGTGCGCCTACCAGCGCCCCTGCGATGACATGCAAGCTCGCCTGATTCACATTATTGGAAAGGACATCTGGCTGATGCATAATGGCAGTCTTCCAGAGGCCCCTTGCCACTCCCGCAAACACCATGGCCAAGATGCCCATGACCAGGCCGGGCACAGTGATTCGATATTCTGTCAACAAAAGACCAACGCTCGCTAGCAAGAGTACACACGTGGGAAGCATGTCTGCGTACGTGACAGAAACCGAGCGGAGAGCACGACGCACCACGTCTTCAGCAAATATGGCTATGGGCTATTTTGGCGTCAGTCTTTTTTTGCTGGGGGACCGATTCGTCCAGATGTATGTGTGTGAAGTCTTACTGTAATCATGACCAAGACGGGGAGATTATAAAAATGCAATATTGCCTGCAACAGACACATGGTAGACAGGTACATGAAGCACATGGAGCCAGTGATGAGCGTCGTTCCTCTGTTCCTCGATTTCCACGGCCGCAGCTTTCGACGAAATGGACGCTGGATGATTCCCCAGCCAAAAAACGGTCGCAGGGCCAGTAAGCTCGTGAAAGCTAGCTGGTTAAAGTAGAGGCGCTGCGGATAATGCATGTTGCGCTCTACGAGCAAGTGTCGTGTGCTGAGTAGCGATGCACTGACGCAGAACATCCATATCAGATAGCGCTGGATACGAGCATTGTCATGTGTGGGATTGAGCCGCCCACTCATCGACTCGGCGCGAACCTTCCTTACGTACGCATCTGGTATCATGGCCATCTGAAGAAGAGGCACAGGCGCCGGCGAACGGGGAGGGAGTGGTGGCTACGACGAAGCAACGATTGCGACTGCCGTGTGGAAGTCATCCGAAATTAGGGATTGAGCGTCGTCTTTGCTTGTTCAGCGCATCGGCCCGGCGCGTAGTCGAGGTAGCCGGATTGGCGTGGATACGCGTGATGCGATGGCAATGTGGAGGCGACGACAGCGTGGATTGGGCGTGAGGGTACATTTGTCTTCATCTTGTCTCCAACGCTGGACGCGCGCGTTTTCTGCATGGCTCACCTCAATCTGGCAAACTGGGCTGCCCCACTTGCACTTATGCTTTGAGCCGTGCGCACCCCGCCAACGTCAGACACAACTTTACGGACTTGGCCATGCTACACCCATGTACAAGCCTCTTGGGCAGAATGATCGTAGAGAATTAAGACTTGTAGTAAGAGATGGAGAATTATTCCCTTTCGTGTTTAAGAAAATCATTATCGCTATGAAAAACAACATGCCTCCATGCCTCCTCCCCATTAAACACCTTGTACCTTGCGGTAACTAGGCGGCTTCAACGTCCTCCTTAGCAGCTTCACCGCATACGGCGGCAACAAACTGATTGCTGCAATGACCGCAAACCTCCACCAAAACGCCATGCTTCCCACATACGCGAGATCAAAATACTCGTCCAGAAACGGTACAGAGCCAAAGTAGATACCTGCTGTTCCCACAATGCTCGCAATCATGATCCAATGCCACGTTGTGACTTCCATAGCCACCATGATCAATTCGTTGACAATAAGCACCGAGAAGGAGACAGACACCATCTTGAGAAATGTCGGATCTGCAGTCTCACCTGCGTCTGTCGCATGTCCTACACCAATAAGAAGCTGACTGCAACCCTGAATAATGGAGCCTTGGTAGATAGACACAGCGACCCAGATGAAGAACGACTTGTACGACAGCGACCGCCCTGTCTTGAGTTCGGCATACAGCTCGGGATACAAGTTGGCGACGCTCTCGTCCACGTCGCGGTCTAGAACAAGAGAAAAGACCGGCATCATTGTGTAGATAGTCGAATAGCCGACCAAAAGCCAGTCCTTGTACAAAGCATTGGGCTCAAAGCTGCTGGCAATCGAAAAGACTGTTTGGCAGATGGAAATGATCAACCCACGATGAATGACAAACTGAGAGAGCTTGGCAGAGCGTTTGTACGAGTTGCGGCCATGCCAGACGAGCAGTTTGACCAGGTAACAGAATTGCTCAATCGAAAAGTCGGCGGCAAGGGAGGCCTGGCGGCCTTCTTTGCCCACGATACCAACACCAACGTCGGCAGCTTGGATCATGGATACGTCGTTGCCGCCGTCGCCGATGCAGCATACGCGCTTCTTAGTGAACTCGCGAATCAGGCGCGCGACGTCTGCTTTCTGCGTGGGAGAGCATCGACATGCGACAACAGTGGGAAGTTGTACAGCCACGCTTATGAATTCCTGTCGAAAGTGCTGCAGAAAGAGAGCAAGCGACTCGCCATCAATAAGCAGACAGGAATCGAGCTTTCCACGAAGAAAGTCGAGGGACGAGGATGCAAGGTCTTTGCGTTTCAGCTTAGCAATTGTGTGCACATATTGTCCACGTGCTACCAGTTTGGAGCTGACGGCTACGCAACGCGCCGTTTCGACCTTGTCGCCAGTCAACATCCAGATCTTGATACCCGCATTGCGAAGAAGCTCGAGAGAAGGCTTGACATCCTTTTGTAGTTTGTCCTCAACACCTGTGACGCCAAGAAGTTCTAGGTCATGCTCGAGATATTCTTTGACAACACCAGCAACCGAAGCATCACGGTTGCTGAGGGCAAGGGAGGCCTGCGCGTACTTGGTGGTGAAGTCCTGGTATGTCTGAGACGACAGCTTTTTGCGGCCTACAACTAGAGTGCGGAGTCCTTCGCGGGCCATGTTTGCCGTCTCTTCATCTAACCAGTCGTTGGCGGCGACGATCGACGTCATGACGGTATCTGCACCTTTTTGGTAAAACCAGATCTCACCATCCTCATCAGTCGGTGAGGATGCAGGTCCGTGGTAGAACTTCACAACGATGCCCATCCGTTTGCCCTCCGACGTGAACGGAAAAACATTCAAGATACGGACCTTGACGACTTGTTTTCCACTATCACATGAAAGGAGAGTCATGGACTCGCGGTCTCGAGACAGGAGCTTTAAACCAACGGCCTCGGTCCAACGTACAATGGCAATCTCGTCTGGAGATGATGCTTGGTAGGTAGTAACTTCTTCACCATTCTCTTCCTCAGTCGTTGGCGTTACGTTGTGGCAGAGTGCCAGCGCCAGCACAACGTCGCGAACTCGTGATCCAATTTCCCTACGGGTACGTGTGGCAGAAGTAAGAGGGGCGATGTAAGCGGATAAGGGTGTGACGAGCGAGGGAGCTTCTCCTGCAGGAGGTGTGAAACACTGGCGAACATACGACGATACCTCGTCCATGGCCTCATTTGCATAAGAGACGGTGCCGACGTGGATCTTTTTCATTATCATTTCTGTAGTCCGTTAGCCATTTCAAGTTACAGGAACTAGGGTACTATACCGTTTTGTGTCAGAGTTCCCGTTTTGTCGCTCAAAAGATATTCTATCCGCCCCAAATCTTCAGGAATAGTACTAGTGCGGACAATCGTTCCTTTGATGCTTTCGTCGTGCTGGATAAACCATGCATACACTGACTTTCCCATGTCAAGATTGACACGCAAACCCACAGGGACGATGGTCGAGAACAGAATGAGAAATCGCAGCATGGAAGCCCACCATTGCCGACCTTGGATTTCTTGAAACCGTGCGAGCGCCACAAGGATGAAGGATAGCGAGAGAGTAAAGATACACAGCCATTTTGTGAGCGAGTTGATCTCCAGTTCCAAAAGACCGGTTTTGGATCTTGAAGGCGAAGTTGAAAGCGCCTGACGCGTCTGGGGTCCAGTATATACCACTACTGCGAGAAGACTGCAGCTCGACGCCACGACCGTATTCGCCCAGATGGTGTTGTCAATGCTAAGAGGAGCTGACCGTGCCTCTTCAGATGAGGAAGGTTGCTCACTGTCGTGGGGATCGTAGTGCCGTTGGCTCTTGGGCAGAAGCTCCACAGTTCCATAGAACTCATTAACCTTTTTGTCTGGTTTACCAGCGACAACTCGAAGTCGCGTATACTCTCCGACATCCAGATTCTGTGTCAACGGGGACGTAAGGCGCAGCTTCCAATCAGTTTCACCGTCCAATTGGTCAGTTCTGATAAAGGCTTCACCTGAAGACCCGCTCGTTGCGACGCTGTCAGCCTTTGCCGTATCCACGGGCTCCTCACTATCGATCAACGGGACCAGTGGGCTTTGTGCATTTGCACCAGCTGGGGTAGCAGTACTGATATCAGTGGACTGGCTCTTCAGAAGCACCATATCAGCTGGCACTCTTTGGTCCTTTCCAAGTTTGACCACATCGCCGACTTTGAGGCTCCTGGAAGGTTTTGTAACTTCCCAGTAGGTGCAGGTTGCCAATCCCTTGCCAGAGAGCCGCTGTTCCTCATCTTCAATTTCTGAGAAGCGGCCTTCATTTCTGTTCTGTTTTCTCAGACGCTTTTGCCTTTGCGAGCTTCTGCCTGGGGCAACGCCAGTTCCTTTGCTGTTCTCCTCAAACTTCAGTACGGTGTAGCCCTCAGAGTTAGCTTCTGCATCTCTTCGCCGTCGGGCGATATCATCCATAGCCTCCTTCCCGAGAGTTATGGTTATGACAAAGGCTAGTGGGGCGACGTAGGTCGAAAGGTAACCAATTCGTAATACTGGTATGACTTGCGACAGCGCAATAAGCAAGAAATACATGTTGATGAAGAAGGAGAATTCGTTGTACAAAGTACGTGGAAGAAAACTCCAGGGCGTGTACTTTGCATTCGAAACCGCATTTGCCGGGAATCTTGATGTCTGAAGCTGGCCGACAGAAATGGTCCGTTGCGTGGTTGGATCATGCTCCTCTTCGGCATCTTCCTCCCCATCCTCGTCGAGTTTTATAGCAGCGCTGCTATGCCGCGACAGGAAACTCGGTATTCGCATGCTCGACCCTAATCTTGACATGGTACTTTGTGGCGGTTGGTGTCTTTGGGCAGTTCGCTGGGCCGGTAGCAAGGGCGAGTCGTCCTCCCCAGACTGACCATAACTGCCAGCCGAGTCCCTCTTTGGCCTTTCATCATCGTCCAATAGGCCCCTCAAGTCGTCCTCTTCAGCCTCCTGCTTCTTCTTACTTGCTCGTAGTCTGCCTACTCTCAGGTTTCTCAGTGGTATCCTTGCGCCAAGTTCGTGGTATGGCCTCCTCTTGTCTTTTGAATTACGTGGCGGCGGGGTGGCAGCTGCTTGTGAGCGAGATGCTAGAGGGTCCAACTCCTCCAAGTCTAGTTCAAGGTCAGAGTCCTCGTCTGGCGCATTCGGTTGGTGGTACTGGTGTGGAGCAGCCATGGCTTATGGACGGACGACAATGGCGCAATGGCGTATGAGGGAAGTATCTGTTCTCTAGCAACCTCATGCGCGGTCGGTTGGGGCGAGGGGAGTGTTTATGGCTATGGTGGCTGCCTTCGGGGGTCCGCGGTGTTTCGGGGGTGTCTGGATATGACGCCCAGGCGTTCAGACTTCTTGTTTCGGGCGCGGACGAATGTTTCGACGATGGCGATAGAATCCGGAGGTTGGTCGTCACCTATAGGAGTATCCGGTGTGTGTTGTAGGATATGATAATTGTGAATAGTGTCGTGCATGCATCTGGCACGAGGCGCGGCACGATGGAGCAAGTGTGGCGCAGGTACGTAGAGTGGCTTAAGGCCAGGGTTGCAGCGGCGGGCCGTTTCCAATGTCCAAAGGCGTGAACAGCTGTCCAGATTACCCTACATTACACTCGCACGCACATCGACTGAATCGCATGCAATGCCGCCGGAACTCGCCCCTAGTATTTGATCCTCACTTTCATTCTGGCCGAGAGCTGTGCCCTTGATACTGTGCGGCACACCGAGCTCGCGCTCTCCCGCTTCCATAGAGGTACGTCCCGCGAGCCTCTGACGTACAAAGGGATGACGATCACTCTGGCCTATGTACATTCCGCGACACACTCCCCGTCGCAACTTTTTTCCCGTGCCTTCTTTTCTAGCCTTGCCTGACCCATTTCTTTCTTTTGTCGAGCTCCCTGTGTCCCTTTCGCGTCTTCTACCAGGCGCATCTCCTCAATTGCATCTTCGGAACCCGACATCTGTGCTCCACTGTCAAGACTCCGCATCTGAGTTACCAAAGACCGACTGTAGTGCTGACAGCTTCCATAGCGCTCATAGATACCCCATTCATTACCTAGTAATCGCCTCATGGACGAAGACGCCCCCAACTTTTCTTATGCCTATGGTGGCGCGCCTTTGACCCCATCGTCCGCTTCGTGGAACCCTGCGCTGCGAAGCGAAAAGGAAGCCAGTGCACCAGCCAACGCGAAACCACCGGCGCAGCCCGAGCCAGAATCTTCGTCCGAAGAAGAGGAAGAGGAGGAGGAAGAGGATGACGATGACGATGAGGAGGAATCGGAGGAAGAAGACAGCGAGGACGAAGATGAAGACAAAGTTCCGTCCCAACCCGCTGTAACCGCACCACCAGCGACTGCGCCTCCATCTTCAATCAAGTCTGCAACTGCTGGGCAACAGTCAAACGATGAATCTCCGGCGCGCGAAATTATTGCTCATGGAGAGCAGAGCGCATCACAACCGCCAGTGCAACAATCCCAGGAGGAACCCGGAGCAGGCGGGGCTGAGAAGGATCTTGTAAACGCAACGCAGGCGCTCAACATCGAGGAACAGATTGCCCCAGCAAACGCTGAAGCGAACAAAGATGAAGAAGAGTCAGAAGAGGAAGAGAGTGAGGAAGAGAGCTCCGACGAAGAACCAAATGCCGAAGCGCATCCGGAAGTGAATTATGAGCACCAAGGTGAAAGCACTGTTCTAGAGGATGCTGTCACTGAAAGTGTAAAGGCACCTCTGGTAGCAGACACCGAAGCGGATGAGTGGGGTACTTCCGGTGACGATGCCTTCGATCTTGGTGGACAGCCCCAGGAATCCGCTTTACCAACACCTGCGGTAGAAGCTGTTGGGACAACAGTAGGAGACGAGTCTATTGGAAACACCACTGTGGGTGGAAACGCAGGCGCAGACATCGACTGGGGCAACACAGAAGAACAAGAGGACTTTTTCGGTACAATTGCGGGCCAACAGATTGAACCTGCGCAGTCTACAGATGAGACCCCCGGTGCGCATGTGGTACAGGCAGAGGCGAAAGCCCCCGAGAAGAGCGAGTGGGATTTGGACCTCGACTTGGACGACGATTTCTTGCCTGACAAGGAAGATGGACCGGTCATTGAATTGAGTGATGACGAAGGTTTTCTCGAAGATGAACCCCCTGCGCCAGCAGAACAGCCCGTACAGTCACATCCATCAGGTACTGCAAGCCGGTATGCGCCTCAAGTTGCAACACCAGCTGCAGTCCCTGCTGCGAGCCCATATGCCCCCCAAGCGCAGCCAACCCCTGCGGCTACCCCGGCTTATGATGGCTTTGGGCGGAATTTGGCATACCAACAGCAGCAACAATCCCGTCCTCCTCCAGTGAGCTCAGCGCAAAGTTTTGTTGATAAATCCAAGGGTGGCTATGCTTCGCCTTACGATCTACCAGAAGACATTGTCACCACCCGAAAGCGACCGGCTCCTCGTGCAACGGTCCCGGCATTACAGCCTACCCCTCCGCCTCCACGTAGTAATAGTGTGTCTTCGAATAGTGGACTTCCACGGCCACCTCCTCTTTCATCGAGTATGTCGACGGCTAGCCTGTCTCCACCATCCTCGGGTCACTCGATGCAGGCACAGATAAGTGGAATGCCACCAGCAGCAACAGCTCCACCAAAACCCGCTGTAACATCAAAATCGCCTTCGAGTGATTTCTTTGCCGAACTACCTGTGACCTCCAAACCGCGGCCGTCGGGACGCTACACTCCGCAGCCGAATGTGCCTGTCCAGCCTCCAGTACAACCACCACCTCCACACATGCCGCCCAAAGAGCGCACACCGTCATTGTCCTCTCTGAGGAACGAGTTCCTCCCTAATAATGCCAATGTTGCGACACCTCCCCCATTTAGGCAACCTGAACAGCTACCCATGTTCCCAAGTCAACCATCGGTACCCGCGCGGACGAACAGCCTTCCTGTGCCTCAGCCCGCGCCCGCACCTCCCACGAACAGATACTCGCCCGCCCCACCGCCTTCAGCACCAGCAAGTAATGCACGGTATTCTCCTGCCCCGCCTGCCGCCGTGCCTGCCGCAAATGCTCGTTACTCGCCTGCACCTCCACCCCAGGGACAACCTCATGGTCGGTACGCATCTGAGCCGCATAACAACTTGACGCGAACGCCATCCCAGCCTTTTGCGCCTCGCACATCTAGTCCGCTAGCTTTCCATAGTATGCCTCAACAACACGGGCAAGAGTCTGAATCTCAGCCTCAAGCCCCGCCAACTCACCAGCTTTCTCAGTCAATCGATGGTACGCCACGTCCGCCGATCAGGAGTCCATTAGGAGAGGTAACCGAGATTGGAGAACAAGATTCAACACTGAGCTCGAGACCACCCACGTCTGGGAGATCCGAGACTCCGCCTCCACGCAGTACGCCTTCATCGAATGTGGGATCTCCGCGCAAAAGGGACAACTATGTGCCCAGGTATCAGCCAGCTCAATCAGCCGTCCCGCAACGCTCTCAGTCTCAGTCTCCAACAGCGACGATGAAGCAGCCTCTTCGTAACGTGAGTAGCTCAGATCTAGGGGGATCTATGATTGGCATTATGCCCCAAGCCATGGCTTATGGGCCATCCCAATCTGCTTCAAGCACAGTCAATGTCATACCCCACCGTCAGCAGGCATCGGCCAACTACGACTTCATTGTACCTGAAGATGAGCGTGCAGCTGACCCACTTGAGAGGTGGAAGGGATATCCCATCTTCACATGGGGTCTGGGAGGTACTGTGGTAACGAGCTTCCCAAAGCAAATTCCTCGGTATGGAGGCGGTGGTTCGGCGCCAATGATGAAGACCAGCCCCGGCGAGGTTCGTCTTCAGAGCATCAAGGAAGTATTGGCTCTGCCAGAAGATATCGCGAAGTTCCCTGGGCCGCTCAAGGCAAAGAGCAAGAAGAAGGAGGTACTGGCATGGCTTGGCCGCAAGATTGAAGTGCTAGATGCTCAATCTAAAGAGCCTGCACTCGAACATTCCATGAGTGAAGACGACATCAAGCGCCTCGAAGACAGAATACTTCTATGGAAGCTCATGCAGATTCTCGTTGAGCACGATGGTCGATTAGAAGGTGCACCTGCGGAGGTCGCTTTTAAGAAGATATTCTCCCCTGTTAAGGAAGAAGTCCCAGATGCCGACGGCTCCTATGCAACCGGAGTGGACATAGTTGGGCGCTCAAGGTCCAATACCTCAACCATCCAAGCAGAACCTTCTGACCCGCGGACCCTCGAAAACCTGCAAAATATGCTTATTCAAGGTGACCGCGAAAAGGCAGTCTGGCACGCTGTTGACCAGCGACTATGGGGCCATGCTATGTTGTTGTCTTCGACTGGCAACAAAGACACATGGAAACGAGTTGTCCAAGAATTTGTCCGAAAAGAAGTCAAAAATGTCGGGCGCAATAACCAGGCATTGGCCGTATTGTATGAGGTCTTTGCTGGCAACCACGAAGATTGCACTGATGAATTAGTACCGGCGTCAGCTCGTGTCGGCTTTCAGATGATACGTGCAGATGGGGCTGGAGCTACCCAGAATGCACTCCAGGGCCTGGACAAGTGGCGTGAGACGATTGCGTTGATTTTGAATAACCGCAGCGAGGGTGATGCATCGGCACTGTTGTCTCTTGGAAGACTGCTTGCTCAGTATGGCCGAGTCGAAGCTGCGCACATTTGCTTCATCTTTGCCCGCTCAGTCATCAAGATTGGTGGCATCGAGGATATCGCAGCCGATCTTGTGCTTATTGGGGCTGACCACCACCGGTACCCTCTAGAAACAGGCATTGAGCTTGAGCCGATACTTCTGACCGAAGTGTTCGAGTTCGCCATGTCGTTATCATCACCAAGCGTACCGTACGTGCTGCCGCATTTGCAACACTACAAACTGGCACATGCATATCAGCTAGCGGAAAATGGTTACAAGACGGATGCACAAGCATACTGCGACTCTATTGCGGCAGTTATAAAGGCAACAACACAGATTTCTCCATACTACAACCCGGCCTTCATCACTGCCCTAGACGACTTGAGCCAGCGCTTGTCCCAAGCGCCCAAGGATGGTTCTTCTTCATGGATTTCCAAGCCCAGCATGGATAAAGTTGGAAGCTCTCTGCTCTCAAAATTCAACAGTTTCATCGCAGGCGACGACGAAGCCGATGGGGGGAGGCCGGCCGGAACAGAATCTGGACCCTTTGCCAACATTGCTGGAGGCAGTCCAGCCCTCACGCCATCGCAGTCAAATGCGGACCTGTATAGCACCATGTCCGGCTTCGGCGTACCTGCACAACCAGCAGCACCAGCCAACTCGAGGTACGCTCCGTCAAATGCATATGCGCCAAGGTCATCTTCGGAGCAACAGCGATCTCGTTACGAGCCTCAGGGCCGACCATCGATGGAGTCAAACGACAGCTTTGGCATGCGAGCCGCGTCGGACTCGTACACTCCGATGACTCCAACGTCAGGCATATTGAGCCCTACACAGAACCAGTTGAGCCCACCGAGCGCACGCACACAAGGCAAGGTTCAATCGTACTCCCCACTTCGTCAGGACTTCAGCCCTCGTCAGGCCTCGTACAACAGTCCTTATATGCCTATGTCTTCTGTCGAAGGGCTAGCCCCTTCTCCTTCATTTGGCGGGTATCAGCCTCAGGCGAGTTTCGACGAGCCCGCCCAACCTGCAACGGATGAGCAGGGGCAGGGATCGTCCGGCACATATGAACCTCCATCATATCAGCCCTACAACCCCGATGAGGATGACAAGGAGGAAGAGGAGCAACCTAAGAAGAAGAAATCCTTCATGGACGATGACGACGACGATGACCTGGCTGCTCGTGCCTCTGCATTGAAAATCAGCGGTGGCAGCAGCTCCAAGTCTGAGGCAGACAGGAAAGCAGACGAGGCCTTTCGCAAAGCTGCGGAGGAAGACGCAAAACGCGACAAGGAGGCAGCAGCGGCGAAGAAGGGAGGCTGGCTTTCTGGGTGGTTCAAGAAGGACCCAAACGCTGGGCCTGGACCTATCAAAGCCAAGCTTGGAGAAGAGAGCAGCTTCGTTTACGACACTGATCTCGGAAAGTGGGTCAACAAGAAGGCGGGCGCAACAGATGCGCCCAAGCCCACTGCCACCCCTCCGCCTCCACGGTCTGGCCCACCTGGGGCAGCTCGGAGCGCTTCAGGAAGCGCTGCTCCCGCACCTCCGTCATCTGCTGGGCCTCCAACTGGAGGCGCATTGCGTCCACCCGTCTCGAACCTGCGCTCGTCGTCATTGCCACCACCACTGCACGGTGCTGGCTCTCGTGCATCGACGCCAGGCATTGCTGAGTCGGATGAAGAAGGTCTTGTCGGGCCTAAACCGCCTATCCTAGCGCGACCCAGCTTTGGTGCTGCATCAGGACCACCATCACGGCCTGGTACAGGTATGAGTAACGCTAGTAGTATTGACGATTTGCTGGGAGCGCCTCAAGCGAGGAAGGGACCAGCAGCAGGAAAGAAGAAGAAGGGCGGCCGTTATGTGGATGTCATGGCCAAGTAGAGAGATCAGAGGAGACGAATTAGGTAGACTTTACGGTTTTACGAGAGGTATGTGTATGAGTGCAAGGATTGTGTGAATGTGTCGGGTAAAGACGTGACGCATGTGTCCGGTACCTGCATTAGACGGGAGCCAGCATCCCGGGTTGCGGGTGTATGTACAATAACGATTTATTTTTTTGCTGTTATCTTGGCTTTGTGCTTTTGGAGATGGAATGACACAGGGCATGTTGATAGCGGGTGTTGTTGGGTGCTCTGACAAAAGATACGGAAAAGGCCCGTCGGATGACTGGCACAGACTGGAGCGATAGGCGCGAAAAGATGGGGTAAGTGCACCGACAGCGGAGATGACGCACGACAACCGCCTAGCCCTTCTGATTCCTGACTACGACTTGACGGCAATCTTTACGTTTCCGGGCCCTGGTTGGCTTTTGGCGATGTCTTATCTCTGGTGCTTGATGCCCTCCAGCACGCCGCCTTGATATTCCTTCGTATGCATATGCATCCTCGCAAGGGCGGGCCCGCCCTGCTTTGCACTTGTGGAGCAACGACGATTGCAGCGTCGCATCCCAAGCCACTTACTAGTCTTCGGAACATGTCAAGCTGAAGACCCGATTCAGAACTAGCCCGGCATCACGCCGTTTATCTCCCACCCTGGCTGCGGGGAGCACTTGCGGGCCTTTTCGCACGCGACAACATTCCGTATCCTTATACATACCTGCACCCATATCTGCGGCCCTGCCTCCCTGTCCTTTGTTACCCATCGTTGGCGACCTTGGCAGCCGTCGCATCTCGTCGCATTCCATCCCGTTGCAGCACCGCGCACAGGCGCTCACCACGAGCTACGATTGGACCTCACCACAGCGAGCCACCACCATGACCAAGAGAAGCCTCTCCATCACCCAGGGCGAGGGAGATGGCGTCCGTCGGCGGTCCGTCAACGACCCAGGCGCCGACGCTGCTCTCGCGAAGATGGGCTACCAGTCCGAACTCCCACGAAACCTGTCCATGTTGAGCGTCCTCGGCATGTCCTTCGCCATCATGGCCGTTCCTTTCGGTCTCAGCACTACCATGTACATCACGCTCACCGACGGCCAGTCAGTGACTATTCTCTGGGGCTGGGTCCTCGTCTCGCTCATCTCGCTATGCATCGCCGCTTCCCTTGCTGAAATCTGTGCCGTCTACCCGACAGCTGGTGGAGTCTACTACTGGTCTGCTATGCTGTCGACGCGCGAATGGGCCCCCATTGCCTCGTGGGTAACTGGTTGGCTGACCCTAGTCGGAAACTGGACTGTCACCCTCTCCATCAACTTCTCTGGCGGTCAACTCATTCTGTCTGCCATTACGCTCTGGGATGAAGACTTCGTGCCGAATCAGTGGCAGACGGTTCTCATGTTCTGGGCAGTTATGCTCATCTGCATGACCATCAACATCTTTGGCGCAAAACACTTGGACATCATCAACAAGATCTGTATTTACTGGACAGCTGCTAGTGTGGTCATCATCTTGGTTGTCCTGCTAAGCATGGCTGACGTTAAGAGAAACGCAGACTTTGTTTTCACGCACTATGACGCTAGCCAAAGCGGATGGTAAGTGCTTATTTGCATCCTGCATACTGCCCTAGTCGCAATTCTAATTCACATGATTTAGGCCATCGGGATGGGCATTTTTTGTCGGCCTTTTACAAGCAGCGTACACACTCACTGGCTATGGCATGGTCGCGGCCATGTGCGAGGAAGTCTCGAATCCATCACGCGAAGTCCCCAAGGCCATTGTTCTTTCGGTTGCCGCTGCAGGTGTTACGGGTGTCATTTACTTGATTCCCATTCTCTTCGTCCTGCCCGATGTGAAGATGCTGCTTGACGTCGCTAATGGACAGCCAATCGGTCTCCTTTTCAAGACCGTCACGGGTAGCGCCGGCGGGGGCTTTGGTCTTCTCTTCCTCATTCTCGGCATTCTCATCTTTGCCGGCACTGGAGCGCTGACTGCTGCATCACGCTGCACATATGCTTTTGCTCGCGATGGTGCAATTCCTGGTTCGCGTCTTTGGGCCAGGGTCGATAAGCGTTTTGACATTCCTCTGATGGCGCTCGTCCTCTCTACCATTGTGGATTGTCTTTTGGGTCTCATCTACTTTGGCTCGTCTGCTGCTTTCAACTCCTTTACCGGTGTTGCTACCATTTGCCTGAGCACATCGTACGGCATGCCCATTCTCATCTCGGTTATTCGCGGCCGGAGGGCAGTCCGCAACTCGTCATTTTCCCTTGGCCGCTTCGGTTACGCGATCAACGTTGCCATGATTGCCTGGATTTGCCTGGCTGTCGTACTGTTCTGTATGCCAGTGAGCTTGCCTGTTGAGGCAGCGACGATGAATTACGCAAGTGTTGTCTTTGCTGGCTTCGCGACAATTAGTGTGGTATGGTACTTCATCCGAGGACGAAAGGAATTCTCGGGTCCACCGGTCCCCAACGATGTGGAGCCTGGTGAGGAGGGCGTTGTTGCGGGGCTAGCAGTACAGGACAGCAGGCATGATGTCGAGGGTATGGGAGAAAAGGCTGTGGATTACGACAATGCGAAGAAGGGTTTTTGAGGTGGTGCGCAGGCTTCGCGTTTTGGATGAACACCCACGGCTGGAGCTGGCATAAATCTATCGGATGTAGTCATATATGTATGTACTACTTACGTGTTAGTGCTGATGCACAAATAATGCTAATTGCAATCATCCATTTCACATTGCTGAAACAGCCAAAGCGACTTGATTGATACGTGATTAGCTGTCAAAGGTGCGCCACAGGAGGCTTTAGCCTCAGTAAGGGCCCGCCGCTAAAGCCGGCGCTAGTGCATGCGGGGGGATACGCGTTGCGCGGTTCCATAGTGTTGCGCCTCGCACACTCCTTCACATTCGCTCTCACTCTCGCTCTCACTCCCATGGACTTGCTGCCCTTTGCTAGTACGTCTGATTCCGATGAGATAAGCAGATCCTTTTCAAGGAATGCCGCGCCACAAACACTGCTTTACACTTGACACACCTTTGGACACAAGCAAACCTAACATGCGCAGCGACTGGCAACATACAGTGATTGATCTCACCCATGACGCCGATGAGGAATACAATGCCAGACGCCGTCAATCGTTGCCTGTAGGGGTAGATTACTCTGCGAGGCACGATGTATCTTTACCTCCCGTCCCAGGACTAAACCCTCGCGTTCCTGCACCGAAGCCGACAAACGTATACTATCCACCTCCTCCCGGAAGCAGTCCACAATATGTGCAGGTCCCATCCACAAATCCTGCAGTACGGCAACAGGCGCAGACACTACACGAAAACATGCGACCGACAGTCGCGAGGCCGATAAGTGCGATTACCATGTCGCAAAGCAACGGTGTACTGGTGTCCTCGCAAAAACATAATGGGTACACCTACGATGCGCCATTTGGAGCCGACAGGGCAGCCAAGAGGGCTAAGATAGAGCCTACAGGCCCGCCGTCTTTCACGTCAAACAGAACGCTTCCTGCTCAACAAACAAGTTCGCCCTCATTCCATGCACCGCAAAACGCAAATTACTTTGCTGCCCCTTTTGGGTTGTCATGGAAAGAAGACAAGGATGCTTCCACAGCTAACATTTTAACTTCGGACGTGGCCGGATCACAACAACCCACAGGCAATGCTTTGGTCAACCACCAATCAGTCTTAGCATCCGACTATTTCCGCCCGACTGCGCCTACGGCCGAGTCGACGATGCCGGCCATGGACCCTTTCACGACTCGCGCAAAACGTCGCAAGACGGTTCACAAACCATTCGACACAGCTCAGGACCACTTACTAATATTCCTAAAGGAAATCAAACAATACAAGTGGTCGGAAATTACTGCAGAATACAACAAGGATATGCCGTACCGGGAGTATACTACACTCCAGAGTCGCTATTCTACAGTCTTGAACAAGAGGGATCGGTCCCAAGATCCACCGACTTTGGTCTTACCCCCACGCTTTGCCGCAGAGGCGAGCATAGACTGGTCGCGAATTCATGGAAACAGATTTGTCGCGCCCAAAACACAATCAGTGCAACAGACAATTGAATACGACTATTCTTCTGGTGGTGATTCTGCGCTTTCTCGGGAGCGGCCACGCCGTGCGCAACGCATTAATTACACATGGCCAAAACAGCGCATCAGGGCAGGAGACGTGTTTGCTGACGATCCTACCGACGAGCATGCTGACGAGCATGTGTTTGGAGAGATGTTCAATGACACCTTACCTACACGGTCTGAAACCCCAGAAGATGACTCACCTCCACCTGATACAGCCTTTACTGTCGATAATGACCCAGTAGAAGTTGAGTTCAATGCTGGAGACGCGAAATTGGTGATGGATCTGTATAAGAATTTTCGTGATGCTCCATCAAGATTGGTGCCATACCTGAGCATATCAGAGCGTAAGATGATGCAGAACCCTCCTGGATTCTGTTGGGATCAGCTGTCGAGTCGCAAATGGCAAGGCTCATTACTTCATGTGGATTTTAGCCCAGCTGAAATCAAGATTGTGAAAAAGACCATTGTCTCAATCAAAAGGCCCTTGCAATTGAGACACAGTACAAAGCGAAGACAACTTCGAGAACTTCTGAAGGATTTTTCCGAGCCTAAGATGCTCAAACTAGTGGAAGTTCTGCGACAACGTCTCCCTTGTCGAGATAGAAGCAGCATCAAAGCGTTTGTGAAAGATGCACAGGATGGACAAATCCCCGAGGTTTCGCACGTCCAAAGACTTGCAGCTGCTCGGCCCGATGTCTCTATGAGCTCGACACAAAAACCGTCTACAACATCAATCATACGCCAGCGCGAATTGGGATGCCAGTCAAGGAGGGGGTGGCAAGCTGCTGCAAAGCCTCTTACATACCAAGTCAAGAATCAAATCATGGACACAATCGGCCCATCGGCGTTCTGGACAGGCGCTTCTAGCGACATACACACTGTGGCATGGGCTCCAGATGGTGAGCGATTCGCGGCAGGCGCAGTCGCTGTAGATGACCCAGACTCTATGCAGTACAACAGACCTAACAATTTGCTTTACGGCAATATGATCCATGGCTCAATACATGAACTGGCTGAACACTATAGGAAGCGCGAAAGGACCGAGGCCGGTGCTAACTCGAGCCATGCCATGTTTGCATCACAAGACCCAAAGCTATACTCTACAGTCAGTTCTGTGGCCTTCTCAACCAGCGGCAGGTATTTGTACTCAGCAGGCTACGATAGCCACATTGGCATATGGTATACTGAGGGCGACGTCGTGCAACCGATCCTGGGTGCAAAACTGAATGTCAAGGATCCGATCGATATTCTCTCGGTCAATCGCTCCAATGCTGGAGTCCTAGCAACTGCAGCTCGTGTCGCTCGAAGGTCAATACGGGTGCTTAGAATAAACGAAGAGGATCCTTCCAAGTTTGACAAGTTCAGCTATGAGTCCGTTAGAGCCAATGAACGACCTGATTTAAAGATCCTGCCTACCGCGATACAATTCGAGCCCAAGTATGGTGGCCTCCTTCTGGCTGGGTTCGGCGCTAATCTGAAAGAGACTGGTTTTGACACTACTGGAGATCTTTGTTTGTGGGACATCCAGGCCGAAAGCGCACTCCCTATCCATGGATCGAGCAAAAACGTCTTTGATGTTGCATTCAACCCCAATCGTTCATGGATGCCGTACTTTGCAGCTGGATGTGTGGCTGGAGGTGGCAAAGCTAACGGAGGAATGCGGTCATGTATCAGATTGTACGACATCAATAATCTCAACAAGTTCACCTCTCCCATGGAATTCGACTGCAAGGCCTTGGACATCAATGATGTCATTTGGTGCCCACATGACGAGCATCTTATTGCAGCTGGGTGCACGGATGGTCGAGTCTATGTGTGGGATGGTCGATGGCCAGATGATCCTCTACGCGTTGTTTCACACGGCCGGTCCTTGATGCCGTTACAAGAAGGAGTCAAACATGAAGTCACTGATACTGGTGTGAGATTCTTATCCTGGGGCGAGAACGCTACAAGACTCTACTCTGGATCTTCCGACGGCGTTGTCAAGGTATGGGATGTCACAAGAGCCAAGGAGGACACATTCATCAAGGATGTCATTACCACAAACTCAGGCATCATGTCAGGCGCATTCAATGCCGACTACAGCAAGCTCATCATCGGTGAAGTCAACGGCTCAGCTAATGTGCTTGAGGTGGGCAGAGATGACGTCGCGCCCAAGGACGCAGAGAAGCTTCGCTATTTTTCTTACCAAGACCACGAGCAAGACGAGATTCAGGACCACGAGACTGGCGAAATGACCGTGCCAGTACCCGAATCAGGCATCGCCGAGGCCCGCCATCTACTCGGTACCGGCCAAATGCAGCTTGCACCTATGGGCGGCTTTCCGATCCGACAAGCAGTTCAAGGACCGCAATACATGGGCCCATTCGACCAGAGCCTCGATGCACCGTTTCTGCGTCAACAAGCTCTCGAGCTTCAACTTGATCTTGCGACAGCACGTGGGCTGCAATGTGACATCGCAGCCTGTCGAGAAAATCTCATCAAGACGACCAGCGAGGAGGTGGGCGATTCAGGAAGAAGTGGAGACCGCGTGCCGGATGAACTACGTCTGCAATGGAAGACAGTTGATACCACACACATTATACCTGGTAAATCACGATGTACACAGTGCGGACGCCCAGCTCGCCCGGCTACTGACTCCACTTCCAACATCCTCTGTGAGCGCTGCTCTTTTGCCTGTTTCCGCTGTAACGCGGTCAATGCTGTCGATCCCGCCACTACGACGTTGGTGTGCAGTGCTTGCGGTGGTGTCTGGGATATTGGTGTACTAGGTTATGAGTGTGTTCAGCAGCCTGCGTTCAAGGGCGAAGCCCTTAACGTGCCTAATTTGAAGAAATGGGGCAAGGAAGTGCACGCTGAGAAACTTGAGGCTTTTGACACGGACTTTGGAGATGATATGAATGCGTTGACGGACTACTACTATTCGTTGGCAATTACTGAACCAGAGAATCCGCCGCTTTGAAGGACTATCTTGAGACTACGACGGTTTGAGGGAAAAGTTTGCTTGCTGATGGATGGGACTGTATGATGATGATTTGGTGGGATTGGTATATATTCAGCGTGTATATCTATTGAAAATATAGCAGCATAGCTTTCATGTAGCTACGTGGATTTGTATCTATGTGGTATGTACTGGTTGACTTTGACGAGAGATAGAGATTAATGATACCCCCTTTTGCTTACCTTTCCCCCCTAAGTTGAAAACTCGAAATGCATAGCTCAGGGTGTCGAGCTCAAACTCCGTCGTCGAATTCATAATCCTTGTCCCACCGCTTTGATTACGTTATTAACATGCACATTGACTGGTGATGAACTGCACTTACCTTGTCCCAGGGCTTACTTCCATTCACGAATCGTAAATCCGTACCTACTCGAATGATGTCGTTGGGATCGTAATTCATCGTCGAAGCGTGGATCTGCGTACTATCAGTTGTTTCGATCCAACATGCATACCCGAGCAGGTGAGCAGACGTACAGTATAAGGCGTATGCAACACCACATCCCCCGCTTCATAATCTGTGACCAACCACCTCCTCCCAAATGTCTCTGAGTACTCTTTCGGCCCATCAGCAAGCAAGCCATTAGACATCATATTCTTGTTAAACGCATCCTTGGTCTCCTCCTTCGTCAACCCTGATTCGCGTGCCTTGCGCGTGAATTCCTCTTCTATCTCCCTCCCAAGATGATGTCCTACCTCTCGTTAGCCTCACATCAACAACCGCCACTATACCCATAAAAAAAGAACAAGAGGGGGGAAACCAAATTACCATTCTCGAGATAGATCAGCCCACCGCCCGTCAACCCAATATCCCCCATGGGCACCCAAGCAGTCACACTCGTATCCTCGCCCTTTCTCAGAAAAATCTGATCATAATGTACGCCAATCGCCTTATTCCCCGGCGTATTATTCCTCAGCAAACTGCGCTTCACACTCAGCGTATCCGCTCCCCACCCCGTCAATTCGGCCACAAAATCCCTCAACACAGGGTGTTTACAAAACTCCTCTTTATACCACTCTGCATAATGCGCCTGGAGCGCTAGATCCACGAATAGAGAAGCGGTGCCATCTGCGCCTGGGTTCCCGTTGTTGGGTGTTGCACCGGCGCCGATGCCCGGGTAGGACGAAGAGGGTTTGGAAGTGTCGAATTGGCCGAGGACGGGGGGAGTGGAGGGTTTCAAGACGCCGCTGGGGGCGAGCATGCGGAAGTAGGATTCTCGGGCCCGCAGCACGTCGGCGCGGGGAAGCAGGTGTTTGAGGAAGAGGTAGCCGTCTTCGTTGTACCGGCGCTGGAGTTCGGGGAGAGGGAGGGTGGGGGAGGAGGGGCGGAGGCGGGATACTTGGGTGGGGTGGAGGAGGCCGTCATTTACGTAGAGGTGGTTTCCTTCGAGGGATGGGGGGGATTGGGGGTGGGAAGGGGACGGGGGGATGGCGTGGGGCATTGTGGTGGTTGGCTTTTTACTGTTGTATTTGTTTCTATGGGGTGGAATTGAGGAATAGTCTAGTTGTAGAATCCATTGACGCTCTGGTCTTGATATGTATGCTCATACATGTGTAGTAGTAGTACAATGCAGTAGAGTAGTAAGCATTGGAGACCCTGTGCATGGATTCCCCGCGGGGAAGTACTTACTTAGGCATGTCTTCGGCCTCTATTGGCACGAAAAGGGGGGGTTGTGTGGCGGGCAAAGTTGCTTCTTCTGGCCAAATGCACCATGTGGGGCACCCCCCCCCCCAAAGCAACGCCCGTTTCCTGCGGCGAATTATTCAGGTTTTCCTTTGCCAGCAAAGCAACCAACCCAGCTGCTTGTAATTTTTACTTACCTTGCTACTACTCTTGCTCCGCGGAGCTCAAAACCCCCCTTCACCGTTTTTGTCCAATTTTTTTTACTAACCCGCAGAATATGGTTGGATGCTGCATTGCTGCTGATATCGGCGCGTCCTTCTCATCTCGGAGCACTGGAATGCAGCATCCTCGCGCGCATGTCCAGTCTTCGTAAATTTACCCGCAACTGTTGTATTACGGTCCCACTGCCACGCGCATATCGCGTGGCCAAGAGCAAATGCCATGGTACGAAGACCCTTGGGCCATGATTTTTTGTCTTTACTACCCGCTGTTTACACTTTGATTGACACTCCGTATCTAGTATTCGATGCCGCTCGCGTCACTATCGATGTAAGCTACGAGCGCTGAGGCGGGTGGCTAAAATCCGCGGTCCCCTTCCCCACCCCCCGTTGGCTAATGATCCTGCGATAGGCGACGGGAAGCAGCCGAAATGCGGAAGATGCGAACATGCCAAAAAGGAATGCGTATACGAGAGTGGTAGACGCTTCCGGCGATCTTCCATATCAGATTCGTTCAGCTCTGCCCAGCCCTGGGTTTCGTTCCCACCCCGAAGTAGGAAAACCACGACTACTCGTGTACCGTGGCGGCTTTTTGCTAATGGAATGCGCTATAGTTCAGTTTTTGGATGAATCCCCAGAGATTCGTTCACACTACGTTCAGAACGGCGACTCGCCTTTTAGCGGATCTTCTGTTTTGTATCAATCGCCTGGTCCTTCGGCAAGTGGCCAGGACAATAGTAACTTGACTCCAAACTCTACTCTGTTTACGCCCACGGAGGGCTTGACGGTCTTATCGCTGCTAAATTCTGAGTCGCCTGTTCAGCGGAATACTTCTGCGCCATCTATGACCCCGGGTCAGCCACCAAATACGAGTGCTTATCAAAGGCACGACGACGCCAACGCTAGCACGTTTGTTTATCAGCAGCCTCCTGGCGAGCCGGTTCTATGGCCATTGGAGCAGGAGCAGGAGGCTATGCTGCTTCAGCACTATATTGAAAATGTTGCCTTGTTTGTGAGTCTTTGGCCGTTGACAGCAACAAGAAGTTTTCTGCTCACTATTGTTAGTTTGATATGATGGATTCTAGAGATCATTTTGGCTGCCACATTGTCCAGATGGCCAAACAAAACAGTACACTAATGTGTGTAATTTCGTGTAGGACCCACTCTTATAAGAAGCTGCCTGCTGACTTGATGCAGGAATGCTATCCTCGCCTTGTCCGCACGCCAGCTTAGCCGGATTGCCGACTTTGATCCCTACATTGCTGATGCTTACTACCAGAGATGCTTTGACACTTTGATCCCTGCATTGAATGACAACTCAACCATCAAGGAAGAGCCACTGCTTGCAGCGACCGTTATTCTACGGCTATTGGAGGAGATGAACATTTCAGTTGTAGGAAGTGACCCTCAAGGCCATCTTTTTGGTACTCAAGCGATTATTCGCGCTGCTGAACAGTCGTATGCTGCTACATCTGGACCAGACTGGCGCCAGGCCATATACTGGGCCGCCTTTCGTCAAGAACTGTGGATCTCACTAATGACCCAAAAAGCCTTCAAGTTACACATATTCCCTGCAGACCGCTCACTCGAGCCGGCTACCGACTCAATGTGGGCTACGCGGACTATTGCACATCTTGGCGATGTGAGCAACTTTGTCTTTGGAGAGGACAGAAATAGCATCGCTCGCTACAATCAGCTCATGGACGAGAACAAAGCGTGGAACCAGTGCAGACCTGACAGCTTCGATCCGTATTATTTTCGCCACAAAGACAGTTCGAGCGGAAACAGCTTTCCAGATATCCGCCTACATCGAAAAGAGCATGTAATGGGCATGCAGTACAATCTCCTAGCTCATACACTGCTGATTGTACATGACCCTACGATACCGCAGCTTGGGCCTGCACACAAGGCTTCACGTGCCGTCGTGGACAAGGCTGTACAAGAGAACGTACGCATAATGTGCGGTGTCGCTCAATCAAATCCTAAAGTATTTCCCTGCATATTTGTCGCATGCTATGCGATTGCACTAGGTACGTGCTCTACTTGGAGCTTGCTCATACATAACTCTTTTCTTGCATTTGTTTCTAGAACACTTTCTAATGTACATAGTTGGCGACCGATTCACCATAAGAGAGGAGCAACAAAGCCTCCGCGATTTGTGGTACAGCTGTGAACAAACACATGCTTTCCCTCCTACCGCGATGATTGCACAACTTGAGGAATCTTGGGGCTGGCATAACCAGTGAAAACAGAATAGCCTGAGAACAATATTAGACTGAGCTGGCGTCTCGACCTTCATCGACAACCACACTACGAATCGAATCGTGCCCGAAACCGCTTCTTGTAGAAGAATCAACGTATATGTGCTTGTGAGAACATCCAGGGAATGAGTATGGGCGCGATACTCTTGAGCCTTCAAAGTCTATGGCTTAAAAGAATGAAAGGGCCGGTGCATTCATCTGATTCCATCTTTACCTTCCGCCTTGAGCCAGAAACAGTGGCCATTCGGGTCCTGACTCGAATGCTGGCATATGATTCATCACTGGAGGGCTCTCTCGGTCGTATGGCTCGAATAGTGCCAGCGGACGCCTATCCTTGGACAACGTTGACATTTCTGTCACACTTGCTTGGTCCAATAGTTGCAAAATTTGATAGGAGGTGGATCGCTGCTGGGGCCTTGTCGCCATACACAGCTTGATCTTCGAATTGAGCCTGCCCGAATAACTGTCTCCCGCTGGTCTCGACTTATCCCATATCTGACCACCAGGATTCATGCGACTCTTCGGCGACATGGTCCCCGTGCACAAGCACATCATCGTAACCCCCAGCTGCCAGACATCCGACGCTCCCCCAAAGAACGGATACTCTGGTGCATCGAACCCCGGCGTTCCCACTTGCTGCTTTATAGCAAGTTGTTCGCTCTGCGCCTGCGCAATATGGTCCTCGGAAACTCCGCATCCAAAGTCCGCCAGCTTCACCACTATCTGTCCCCCCTCTTTAGTCAACAGCACATTCCCTGGCTTAATATCCCGATGATAAATCCTACTCCACCCCGACTGAAAAATCTCGTCATCGCTCTTGCTAGGCTCCGGTCCCCAATGACAATACGTCAGCGCGCCGCACAGCTGGAAAAACCAGCTCCACACCTTACGCTCGTGGACATGCCTTCCTTTGGCGACTTGATATACTACCACATCCAGACTCCCCAGATCGCAGTACTCCAGGTACACGGCCGCGCGTAGCGCTCCTTTGTCGAGGAAATGATCAACCATTGTGACAATGTTCATGTGATCGCTTATCTGGTGCAGCAGTTGAATTTCGCGATGAGCAACTCTGTACTTGAATTCTTGAGCCCGAAAGCGTTTTTCGATGAAGACCATGCCTCGTGCGGAGGGGTTGCTGCAGGATACTTTTGCGATGCCCGCTTTCAAACCGCCGTTGAGCTTGCCGAGGTTTTTGAGGAGGTGCCAGGATTGTCGGGGTTGAGGGCGGTATTGCACGCGGAGGCGCTTGCAGTGCTCGACCATTGTTTTTGGATGGTGGCTTCTTTGAGATTTTGTGTGGAGATTGGTGGATGATGGGTGGATGTGCAGATGCGCCTTTTAACGTGCGACAGGGAGGTGTCGGACTGGGTCATATGGGGGGGTTGTATACTTCACAGGTGGATGTAGTCAATGAGTTGGTTGGTGGCATCACATATCTTATTTCACATACTTCTCCTTCTCCTTCGTGCATTCCAATCACGTACTCGTACTTTTCTTTTTTTTTTTGTCTTCTACCTGTATGTTCGTGGATTTCAATGCTCAGGATAACTACTTAAGGGAAGTACCTCTAAGGTGAGAGGTGCCAGGCCTAGTTGTCAATCCGCTAGTCGGCATCGCTCACATTGTACTAAGTTAACCATGTACGAGTTGGAAGAAAGAAATGAAAGGTTTCTTACGTATATGGATCTTTTCCGCAATGAATCTTCGCAATTAGCTTGGGATTAATGGTAGTGTTTAATCAAAGAGAAAATCTCAAGGAAAAAAAAGACTTCTTTTTCTTCTTCATTTCTACGCATCTCGGGAAGTGGCGAGAGACTTGGTTAAATCCTCAATAGTTCTTCGAAAATTCACGTATTTCTTTTAGGTTAATGAGAGAGAGAGATAGTGCCATAACATCACAAGTTCCATACCTTAATTCTACTTTGTAACTAATTCCTTTTTGCATACCTTATCTTGATATTCACTATTTTCTCTTTTCCCCATACCCTCCCAAGTCCCCCTCCTATCATACGGCTCAGACCACCCATACATTTCGCCATCCGTGTACGCACAGTCCCTTGGTGTAACGCATAAAACACGGCTATGGCGTGGTTCGCTGGTGATGCTGCCGGGGATGTGGGAGTATGTGCGGTTGGGGAAGAAGGTGCCGCCGATAGATGGTGGAAGGGAGATGGAGTGATTTTGCGGGTGTACAGAATGTGGGCAATGATTTAATTCAAGGATAGTTTTATTTTTAAATTGAATACTATCAACTAAAATATTAACATTTGCTTTGCAATTGTGATTTTGCGTAGTGACACTTGAATCAATGTGCTTTTCAGTCTCTTCAGAGTTGTTTACAGATCCTCTCAATCACCTTTTTCTGACTAATCGTAATTTACTAGCTCCGGTTGGTCAATTTAAATGAAATTACCTGGTCACGTTTTTATCTCTTAGGCCGAGTGTGTTGTTGCTTTCCAGGGTGTCCTCAGCTGAGTGATGCATGGGATGATGGGTCCAAGTAAGCCACCCCCTTGAAGAAGCCATGTGGCAAGAAAGTCAATCTTTGAAGAGCTTGTCCGACGATCGAAAGATGGTATCTACCGGCCAAGGGGTACAATGCGGACAACACTAGGGAAATAAGACCGGAAAGGGTTGTCCGTTTGAAATTGCGTATACAGTCAGCTATGTAAGTGAAATGGTATTTACTGAAGTGTCACGGAAACAACAAACCGAGTCCGCGTGTCTAAGCACTGGCGTAGTTCTTCCAACACCTTGTCCACGCACATGACTCTTTGTTGGAGACAGAGCCTTGCTAGTATGAAATGGCACCCTTCTCACGTCATTCAAACATGACTAGTTTGTATTTTGTTATTCTTTGAGGGGGCTGAGAAAAAGGAGTTTGTGTCGAGTTCAAACTCAAAAGGCCTAGAACAAGCCATGATACCTAGCGGCATGCCATGCCTGTCGTGACTATAGCGAACACGTGGATACCTATTGTAGAGTTTGTACAAATGACAGCCGTCAGGCCGTGCAATTTTGGTGGTTCGAGTTTCTTCGCCACATCCTATGTGAGCTTGTGCACCCCTGAGATATCACTAGTGGTTGTTGTATGTATGAAAGTACAAACTCTAACGCCACACGTCTAGACCCGTACCCGTGGTTCATTGTCTCCGTGAGATGGGCGATGAATGACACAACTGTCCCGCCGTTATTTCGTACGAGCTTACTATGCTCTGCACAAAGTCTGACCATACGGATGGGTTACAGAGACGTGCTTTTTGGTTTGGCGAGGACGGTAGGAACTTTCCGCATTGTGGGGTAGCATATGGGTACTAGCGGATACGGGAAAAAAATGATCGGTCAAGATGACAAGACCCGATCTTTGGGCCCTACTAGACGCCCCGCAAATCAAGAGCTCTGCGAGGTTGTGATAAAGGCGGAGGGAGGGAGATGCATGCTACTAGCAAAGGCCAAACTCCACAGCCAACCACTTGTTTATTAAAGCAGACATGCGTGACTTGAGCAGTTTTGATGCTAGCACTGCAATGCGACGCGCTAAGGTAGTGGAGCAGAGCTCACGTGACCGATTTGCATTGAGCCGAAAGTTTGATATTAGATACGACGATGACGGCTGGCTGATTTAATGTTGTGGACAATTGGTGATGACGCCGATTGAGATGTAAGAGGCCTAGGCCATACGTATGCCGTCAGCAGCCAAGGCACCGATGGAGACGGCAGTGAGCAGGACGAGAAGAGTGAATAGTTTTGGGCAGCTTGACGGCACTAGAGTATCAAGCCATGGTGCGTCGAGATGATGGTTGCGGCCGGGGCAACGACAGGTCATGCAGCCAGGACCTCGGCTAGTTACCACGTTGTGGTTTTAGGGCGCATGCATCTAAATTTAGCTGAGGCAGTGCATGCGCTGCATCGTTCATCTCATCATGGATGGCCGCCTTTTTTGCCGTTACCGTTGCTGTTGCCACTGCCACTCGCACGAGCTGTTGCATTGCTAGAGTAGTAGGATTTTTGCCGCTTGCGCGCATCCCGCTCGGCGCGTCCATGATCAACCCTTTATGCGCGGAGGAGGACTCAGGTGGCCGGCTGGCTGCATTGAGGTTGGGTAGTAGCATGGACCATGTTAAGCCTCACCGCTTGCACCTTCGCTACACTTTTTGTGCCGTATTCGTGTTGAGTGTGATAAGCGTCGTGTGAGCCTTGGCCGGAGGGATTAGGCCAGCAAGCCGCCTCAAAAATCCTTTCGACTCTTCAAGTCTCTATCCCTTTCCGTCAACACCATTCTTTCAGCTGGGGGTCTGTCCCCGCATCTATCTTGTTGCTCTCGTCATGACATGCGTTTGGACAGGTGGTTTCTGGCTTATGCGCTAACATCACTCTCCTTTTCCGTACCTACACATAGCTACATACATAGCAATTCACCACTCTCTGTCCTGCCTGCCCCTGCGCGCTGCGTCGGCTACTACTATCCTTGGCTACGCCACACTTGCCGCTTGATCCATATACTTCGCTGTCGTCCCGTCTGGTAATACTATACATCCGCTTCGCTAAAGCATACTTAGAAGACTTGGGCCTGTCAGACTGCAACTCGGCTACCGGTATTAATCTCTGGGTTTGCCCGAATACTACATGTTGCAGTAGCGCTCCACCATTGCACTGCATCTAACCACTACTCTAAAACCATCGTCGTGGGCCCAGCCTATCTACCCCTGGTCCCAGCCCTGGATTCATCTGCATGCGACACAGCTTCCTTTAGCATGCCACCGCCGCCCACCTGCTGACGATCCCCATGACAATCTCCAGCTATAAGCCCCAGAACCTGTCGTCCACGCCAAAGTCAGTCGCGCCGGCTGACCTGTTTCTTCTGCGCGTTGATCTCGCCTCAACACCGCACCAACAACAAAGGCCCATGGCGCACGACAGTCACAGACCCAGTCCTCTGCGGCCGGCCAACGAGCTTTGGTACAACATTCCGGCTTCTGCGAGCCGACATCAGGAAGAGGAAGAAGACGGGCCAAAGCTATCTGCATACCAAGCCACGGCACACCGATTTAGCTCATGCTCCTCTCACCCAACCACGCCGTTGCGATCGCCGCCAATCATAAACTCAGATCTCAACAAACCACTACCACCCTCGCCCTCAAATTCAGAAAGGAAACCTAGCAAATGCTCGACATTGTTTGGCCTTCTCCGTCGCGAGCCTCCCCGCCAACTAGACTCGACACTTCTGCAGCCCGAACCCTACCAACCGAACCAACGGCATTCCACAGATTTGAGTGTGGAAACACATGCCCGTTACTCGCATATTCACTCTCACAGTATGCCTAATTCGCCCCGTGGTTTCGTTCAGTCGCCCTGCAGCAGCGCAGAACATCTACCCCAGACTCAATTTCCAGCTACGGATTTCTCAGAAACCTTCCAGTACCAGCCGTATTCTACGCCGCCACAGAATCCGCCATCACTATCTCAGCAACGACGTACGGTTTCTTCCGATGCCCACCTCGAAATGATATCGCCCCGAACTCGCACCTTTCCTGACCCAACCCTCAACTCGACACCACGCGATACAGCACCCAGTAGACCACGGCCGCATACGACTTGTCTTTCACCTACAGAGCCTTTTACGGACATGTCACAATTTCACCTCTTTGCAGAGGCAATGACTGGTCTGCCGAGCGACACTGAACCTTTCTCTCCCAGTGCACCACCACAGCTCCGAGGTTCGCTTTTCGCTCGTCGGAGTACTAACGACAGCATTCCCCTGCCATTGCAGCACCCCCAGGAATCATGCGCCCCGCCAATGCGACGGCCCCAGCGAGAACAAAGAGATGACTGGCAGAACTTTGAACCCCCACCACTCATTTCGTCACTAGCAGCGCCCGCGCTCAATCATCCACAACCTTCACTGGATATGTTTGTGGACTCGTATCAGCCATGGCAACCACCTCCACAGATGGATGAAGTAAACGCGGAACTGGAATTGTTAGGACTGAACGACCCACCGCGAGGAGACGATGAGTTACCCAATTACCAACAGAGCCAGGAAGAAATGGCAGAGCGAAAGAGACTGGAGGCTGCAGCGAGGGCACGAGAACTAGAGGCACAATGGCGACGCACACGAAGATGACGAACACGTACGTCCAGCGTGATAAGACATCAGAACGAAGATAATGGAAGCGCGACAATCAGCGCAGCATTACGATAAACAGTTTTCACCATTATGCCATTCAAAGCATGTGGCGTGGATTTGAAATACTAAGATTTGATACCTTGCGGAGCTGTCAAGATCTGATCATTGTCGTATGATGATTACGCCTTCTTTTCACTACTTGCGGGTGTAAGAAAACCCAGCATCACCACTGGTTAATCACAGAGCACGATGGTCTTGCTATCCAGCAGCACAGATCTGTAGTTCCTTCTCGATGCACTGGTGCACATTGATCAAGCTGCCTGGTTTTTTTTCCATGCATTGGCTCGGATAGTGTATACGAATCGGAAACGCAGCCGTCATTATGCGCAAACTTGCATAGTCGCTACAAGTCACACAAGTCATTGACCAGGACTCTGCATACCATCCATACGGCGATACGGGCATTCTGGAATGCACTGACCCACAAAAACGAAAACTTTAATCCCTGTCATCTTTCCTTTCACATGCGACAAAGAGCCAGATATGTTGACGTACACCCTGATGCGGCCTTTGTATTCTCCGTTCTTACCGCATCGGGAAATGCAGCCCCCACACCCGCAAATGCTCTGCGCATGGGTATGAGTAATATCCTCAACAGGGGTCGTACGCCTCTTCGCATAGGATGCATGGTCCATCACGTTTCATTCACAGTGGGTCCGAACGTAATATATGAAGATGGCCAACGCCAATGTTTAAGTGACGACAAGTAAAGTAAGCCTCGCGGAATGCCTTAACGGAGCGGAGACTTGATGTTGGACAAACCTCCGTCATGAGATGCTGATCTTTATAACAAGTTCCGAGGAGGAGGAGAGATCAAATAGTACTTTGTAACTTCGTCACTGTCTCAGAAGTTTCGAATTGCAACAGCGTACAGACATAGAACATAATCAATTGGAGTTTGAACTCCCAAATACTTCAATGCCTCATTGCAAAATTCCATAGTAAAAACCACACATCACTATACTACTTACTCGTGACATCGGCCATGTCCGCCCACGCCTTACCACATGCACGCCTAGCCGTCAAACAATCACGCAAGCGACAAAGACGCACTAGGTCGGACATTAGACAACACATACACGCTAGGGCGGACATTCGCCATTCCGCGGGGAAGATAAACACGTCTTTGGGGGCCAGAAGAACCACAAATCTCCGCTTTATAGCAAGTATCTATGTAAATACCCGTAGAATAAACATGACTACAACAGCCGGTACCACTCTCCAAATCCACAATGTCCCCCGTCCCTCCCCTTGGCGTGGATGAACAAGCATGATAGCAGTAGTAGTAGAAGTAGTAGCAGTAGTAGTAGTCCCACCCACCACCCCACAAACTTGCTCACACCGTTTACTTAACCAAAAAAACCCCAAACGATCCTCGGCGTCCGTACCTGCCGAAACCCGCGAAACGACGATCAGCGGGAGAAAGAAAAAAAAAGTGGGAGTGGCGTAGGCTAAGCAAGTGTAATGTTATACGACACCGGGTAACGGTGTGAGTTGCGTGTTGCGTGTCAAGAAAAAAAAAACGGGTTGTGGGGTTTTTGATTGTGGCACGGGATTTGCAAGATGGGGTGGGTTCGTGTATGCGTACTAAGGCGTGAGATTAGATGGATGAATGGATGGATGGATGGGTGGGATGTGTGGAGATGGAGGGAGGGAGGGGGATTTGGATGGTGGATGGTGGATGGTGGATGGGCGAGGGCTATGCAAGCTGCACGCCTCATGCATATGCGGCCCGGGGGACATGTGAACAGCGCTGGGGTTGAAAATAGAAATGGGTGCATGGCGGAGATTGGAGTGGTGGTGAAGATAAGGAGGTGAGAGGAGGACTTGGGCGGCTGGTGATCGTTTCTTGGATGCGTTTTTTGTTGCATGGGAGGGGGTTGGTACGAAGTGATAGGGTATGGGGGGTGTGATAGGTGGCGGCGAGGCCGGGAGGGCGTGGAGTGCCTGGGCAGTGGTTGCCGTGATTGTCGTTAAGGGGGAAGTCGACATGCTACATGCCTTTTCAGGTACGCTTTGGCTGATGGCATTGGATTTGCGAGCTTCCTTTTGCAGTTCGTGGACGACCGGGTTTTGGTTTTGTTGGTCACGCTATGCAAGCTTGTAGAGTAGACATGAAGGCGAAAAGCGCGGGTTTGACTAATGTCATCTACTTTACCGTTCCGAAGACGGAGTGCTATATCTAAAAGTTGAAATAGGAACACGTCCGTATTATCTGTCAGGATGATCATCGGAACTGTGTATCCCCTCCAGTGATAGTATTCAGAAAAAAGGCTTCACTCTTTAAGTAAGGTTTGGCCGGACACGCCGAGAACCGAGTCATACCATACGTCACATTGTCATGATAACCTGTAACAAGTGGATCGAGGAAATAAACAAATTCGTCCGTTGCTGGCCCCAAAATAACAACCCCAAACCAGGCGTCCTGTGCCAAGCCCATTTCACGTGACATCATTCAAGGGACTCCTCGTTCAAGGCCTCCGTCGACGTACAACGGTCTAAACGAACACGTGAATAGCCAGTTCTCCACGTGATGTATACGAGCCTTTGTAGTTTCATAAAGTAAAACGGCATGCAGTCTATCACTACCAAGCACAACCTCAGCTGGACTTACCTATTCAAGATAGTATCAAGAAGCTTGTTCTGTTTCTCGCATCAATTTGGTCAAGTTTGCTACTAAAGTTAATTCGATACTTAAGCTATAACATATTATGTACTTGATTATAATAACATGCTTATTAGCAAGATCTAAGAGGGAAGCATTACATTAACACTTTATTTTCTATTTACAGTGACCCTTATTAGACAACTTCAAATGTATACAGATATCTCTAGCCCCAAACTTAGTTCTTGAAAGTGCAGCTAGTGCGCACAGGTGACCCAACTGCCGTCGAAATCGTGCCGCAAAGCCAAAAGGTGCCGTTACGTGCCATAGCATAGTAAGCACCGCCAGCTCCGTTAGGCAAGTCAGTCTATACATCTCCACGTTAGTATTGCGATTAAGATAAGATACTAGCTATTGCGTTATCAAGAGAGACTTACAGTCCAGAGAGGAATGCCGGAAAATCGCGATCCGTTGCAATGCGACGTAGCAAGGTTGTTGGCACTGGTCTCGCGCGGTGGTTCACTCCTATCAGCGGCAAGAAGCGCTTTGGCAACGACGTCTTTAGTGAGGCGTTGGCCGCCATTTCTCGGGCAGTCGAGGATCTTGGGGAGGTTGGGGAAGTTGCAGTACGGCTCGCATGACTGCTGTCTGGCTTCGACGTTGGGGAAAGCGGCCGCAGAGACGGCGGTGGCGCCGAGGGCGAGAGCGATGAAGGAGCTGGCGTGCATGTTGAGGATTTGTGTCGGTTCGAGATTTGCTTTGATCTATTCGTTCTTGATGTCGAGGTAGAGAGTACATTCTTGGGAGGGATCCTCGATTTCTTATATAGTGAGTAAGTTGCTGTCTATCATCATTAAAGTCCCGACGAGCTACTTCGCCGAGCCGCCGAGGTAGCAGCGTGAAATACTGTGTACGCAGTACGCCCTGCTGGGCATACAACAAACGTACCAGCTAGGTAATATTTGTAGGCCCGTGTCGTGTCTGCACTGAGATGTTCTCACGCATAGGGAAGCGCTAGGCACGACGGTTCCCGATTGCGGTTAGTGGTCATCTCAACTAAGTTGTCTTGATCCCTCCACCCCAGTAATTTGTTCTTAAAGTTAAACGGCCCGAGCAATATACCTACCTTGGCGTCAGCTACGGCATGATGTGTTGCTCTCCGTTGTATATCCAATCACTCCTGTATTACAGCTAAGTCTCTTGTGCTTCACATCGCTTTCCCTTCTAGTCCTCTGGCTCTCTCTCTCTCTCTTTGCATTAAATAGCTTCTTGGTTGCTATATCATTTACATCTCCCCTTCTTCTCTGTCTCAATCATGCTCAACCCCAGTCTTCTAATATACATAGCACATACCACCCCCGCCCCTGCGCCTTTCTAGCGCAAACGAAAACCCCGTATTCCCACTCTTAATTGTGTCTATAAGGTGACTGCAGGAAAACCAAGAACTCACTTGGAAAAAACGCACGCTCTAAAATGTCAAGGTAAACGCTTTTTTCGGTGCTATTACTAATTTACGTGTTCTAGAAGAACGAGGGGAAGGGTCAAGGAGGCCAAGTTGCAGGCTTACTATGCGATTAGGGATGTCACTGACACTTTCAAGTGCGGATCGGTTGCAGATATACTTGAATACAGCCACAGCCATTTTAGTTTTTAGACGGATGTGCTTTTTGTCTCGGGAGATTATACGATACCATAGTGAAGAATCTAGCAACGTAGAGAACTACGATACGTCCTCAGGTTATGACAGGGAAAACGAAGAGAATACCACTTTTGCGTATTAAACATATACGCAGGTGTTTAAATTCAGTGCTAGGTAAGTCCTGGGCTTGGCCCGATTACATGATCTATAGAAGACTAAATGAATCAATTGATCAATCAATCTACTTGTACATATTCCTTTACCCCGAACTCTCACTATGACCTCGAATACCATATAAGACTAGCCCATCAATTCGTTTTAGCGAAGGAGAAGATCTGGCGGAACTGATCATACGGGACTGGGACTGCATCTGGTTGCGCGTTCCACTCGGCGTACTTTTCAACCATCTTCGCCTCATCGCTGTTAAGCTGATCGGTGGGAATGGGGAACTCGATGATACCGTGACCGGTAGTCAGACGCGCAAACAACTCCAAGTGACCAGTATGAGTTTTCTTTGTTCCGCTGACCGTAATAAAACCGGCTGAATCAGACGAAGTTGGCGTGGTTCCGTCTTTCTCCATATCTGTAGACGATGCCGTTGCGGGGACGGGAGCGGTTTTCTCCAAACTCATCTTCGATAGATCTGCTTTCGGGGTTTTAGCCGAACGCTTGCGAGTACTAGGCTCAGCTGACGAGCGTGCGCCTTTTTTCTTTGATTTACGGGCAGGTGCAGGAGTGTTCTTGTGAATGGTAGGCATGTCTTTCTCCTCCATGCCTCCCATAGTCTTGTCTTCCGCTGTGGTCATACTTTCATTGCTCGGGGAAGTTTCTGCTGTTACTTCTTTCTCCAAAAGCTTCGAGTCTTTTTGTTCATGCTCGGACGTTAGCTCGTCGGCCTTCGAAGTATCCAAGTTCGCTGCAGCAGATTGCCTGGCACTTCGACGTGTCGTCATCTGGGGTAATGAATCTGGCCCATGTTCTCCATGAACTTGTATTAAATCGTTTCCCTGAGCACTTTGGCGGTTTTCACGTTGTTCCGACTTCCGCGGGCGGCCCACTATGCCGCCATATCTACCGCGTTTGCGCTCCCCTTCCTGAACAACCGGCTCGCTCTTCCTCTTAATGGCCCTACGGGAATTAGGCGGTAGACGATCCAAGTTTGAAAGCACCGGATCAGCTTCAGCTGCAAGGTATGCAGGAGTAGACTCTGTCAAGGAAGTCGCTTGGTTCTCAGTCTCATTTTTGGTAGTAAGGGGTGATGTGGTATCAAGGACTGCGAGTGTAGTAGCCGGGTTGCTCTCTACAAAAATGTTAGCAAAAACAGATGTACGAGTTCTTCCTTCACCTACTGTTCTGTTCCTCTATCTTTTGGTCCGGAGGTGGTGTCGAAGGTGTCTGCACTTCAACGGAGACATCCTCGTCTCCAGTTGACAGCTCCTCGGGCTTATCTGAAAATCCATCCACCGTCATCAAATGATCTAGGCTTTGTAAGTATGTGTATTTCATGATCAAATGTAGCTCTTGCGCCTGGTCAACCGAAATGTGCAGAGGGTAACAGTGACTGCGCATGGGTGACAGAAGCGGCGAGATGAACTTACTTTCGTCAGATGACTTCAATCTTGGTCTACCACCCTTTCCTCTGGGTTTCTTAATCTTCTTCAGGCTGGACAAATCGTCATCCTTGGACAGATATCGCCCATTCGGTCCACGGACCTTGCCACCTCCAGCATCTCGAACGGGGTTCGCTTTGGAGTCATCATCGTTAAGTTTGGAACCACTCGATGGACTGGTAGACGGGTTCTCTATCTTGACATCTTCAGCTGCGTCGCGCGTCCGTCCGATTGAAGTTGGCGCAGGCTGCGGCAGTTCAGCTTCAATCATTTCTCGGCTGTTGGCGTCTGTAGTAGTGTCTGCGAGTGTCATGTTAGTCGAAAAGCCAATTACAAGGGTATTATTATGACCAGGCATTGTCGGTAATGACCGTGAGAAGTTAGAAGTGGGGTGCAGTGAAGTGAGCATGACTCTATTATGCGAATCAACGTACCCGTACACATGGAAGTCTCTTGTGCCAAATTCTTGGAATGAACTAAGACCTTCTCACGTGCCTGCTGCTGAGCAGGAGTTGCTGGTAGATTGGACGGGAGAAGAGTTGGGTTCTGTTGCGCTGGACGAGTTTCCTCCTGTTTACAAAGCTGGTGGCGGCTTGGCTTTACCGAAGCAAACGGCACCTGGAGCCCCGGGGCTGAAGAAGCTAAAGTTACTTTGAGCTATTCAAAATAGTTTCAAATTCACTCCACTTACTATTGGATATGGATGAAGCACCCAGCTGCTCAACTGCAGTCGAGGCCTTCTGCGCTTTTTCAATCGGATATAATACTCCCGGGGCAGCCTCACCGCGTGCGTTGTTCCGCACTGTGGCTGAGGACATTTCCTTGAAATTTCTGTCAAAGAACGGCCACTTGTCTTGAGCCTTGTTAGTGAGTGATCGCACTCGGCGGTATGCTCGATCCAACTGAGCAAAGCCTTGGGCTGTACGAATCGTCGCTGTAGGTTGGTCTTTTTCAACACCGTAAAGATAGTTCTCCTGGATCCATGCCGCAAGGTCGATGTCATCCTGTGCCTCACTCTCCCGGAGGTACCGGTGGATATCTGCCAATGTTACAACATCAATGTAGCCGAAAACCTCTTCTGGGAGTAGT
Organism: Bipolaris victoriae FI3; assembly: GCF_000527765.1. Taxonomy (NCBI): domain Eukaryota; kingdom Fungi; phylum Ascomycota; class Dothideomycetes; order Pleosporales; family Pleosporaceae; genus Bipolaris; species Bipolaris victoriae. The sequence continues at coordinate 107,574 of NW_014575363.1, read as the reverse complement.
GTGGTAGGTGTGCTGTGAGCTGCAGGATTGTAGGGGGTGTTTGTGTTGGGCATCATAGTCGCGGACGCCAGTCCAAAGTGGATTACTTGAATTGGTACCACGAAGTAGCTGTACTGGTAGAGATCGTGCCGCAATCTACTGGTACTTATATAAATAAGATGCCAGTATATAAATCTCAGTAGGACAATTGGCGTATGTATTTGGGTTCTGCTACTGTTGCGCAACCAAGAAGTGTGGGCGGTGAGGATTTTTGACCGGGCTGTGGCCGGAGTGGAACGGCAATCAAAATAACTGTACAGCACCGACTGTTGGACAATCTTGCAGTCGAAGCCGTCTAATAAGAAGATAAATGGTATAGCCCTTTGTAATATGTTGAAGTTTTTGGTCGACTGAGGGTATTGATCGAAATGTGGGGGGTGAGAGGGCCGGTTAGGGTTAGCCCGTGCTCGTTCCAGAAATTCCGTAGCCTTCGAGGACACTTCAGAACGGCTATAACGTCATCATGTGACAACACACTTGCCACCAGCAATCCAGTGATTTTAGAGGAGGTTTATGGATACTGGGCTTTGGAGATGTTTCGAAAATCTACCGGGAATCAGAGTTGTAACTCACGCCGAGTCCGAGCGTTCCAATTGAGCTGTGGGGCGGTTGGAGACCCGGTCATATTCCGCGACTGACCACTTGCATACAGACTGCCGGGTAAGCAGTGAGATAAACAATGAATTTCTACGTATTAATAGAGACTTTTGACAAGGGTAGGGAGTCGTTATTTCTTGGCAGATGCTGTAGCAAGTTCTGGACATTTTGCCAGTAATAGCTTGCATGAAATTGGAGAAGACCAAGTCGACGAACTTCATCACCAGCTCCTCTCCATCTTCCATAATTACCAAGGGCTTATGTGAGAACGTCTAATTATCAAATGCGTGATCAGTGCTGCAACAGTAACTTCGCACTTGGTCTTTTGCAAATTGGTTTGGGTTGGGCCCTTCCATCATCCCAGCTCGATACATCAGATTCTTTTCTAATTACATAAGTCTCTTAAGGAGACAACACCAAGTCATGTCGTTGACATATAAAAGGGCTATGAAGGCTACAGCAGCTATATGCGTTGAGTAAGGGGCAACATCAAAATTCTTCTCCTATCGTAGCCCAAAAGAGAACAGACAGCAGAGATGATAGCAATTGTACTATCATCAATCTTCAGTACTATCTAGACCACAAATATCCCAGATATCTTGCCCCCAGCACATTGCGTCCTCAACCGTCATCCTCGCTTGAAATCCCTCCGCATATGCCACGCTATAGCGATTCAACATGGTCCTTGCTACATGCCCCATTGCTGGCCATGCTGTTTCATCAACATGAATGCCTCGTGGTAGCGCGTCGAGGATGGAGCTACGGATCTCGTCATCGCTCACAGACAGAGGATCAAGCTCGTCAGGGTGAATCAGCAAGCGTTCGAACAAAACGCCAATTTCATACCAAAGATCGCGGACCAGGCGACGACATCCGTTTGGTGTTACGTAACCATCTACTGCGATGATTTCACCGCTGAGACACAGTAGATAGCCCATACTCCGACTCCTTCCACGGAAGCCTTCGCTTCTTCTCGCGTTGCTAAACCTGGTGCTGTTTCGTTGGGTTGAAGTGTCACCGACAGGAGGTGACGGCCGAGCTTCGTCTTTCTCAGCATACGTAGACGAGTCAAAGAGCTGGTTTCTATCCAGGGGACATGTGTTGATGCCCTCCGCAAACCACGAATGTATACATTGTTTTCCGAAAATGTGACCGCAGGGTCGGAGAAGGGTGGGGAGGTGCTTTTCGTCATATTCTTCTTTGCATATCGGGCAGTGGTTGTCTGCTGAGCATGGAGAGACAGATATCATGAGGTCTTTGACAAAGACATTGTGGGATGGTAGGCTAGGCCGAGAAGGCATGATGGCGAAATTTATTGGTGTGAAAGTGAAGATCGTGAACAGCTGAATGTAGGACGGACAATGAGATCGTTAGCAGATGTTATAGTAATGGCTATTCACAACATGAGACAAATTTGAGTTCAAGAATATTCGTCTCTGAGACAGTGATCTTCAAGCCGGTTTGATGTCGTTATACACGGTTATCAAACAATCGGCATATGTGATGTGTGAAGCTGGATCATTTGTCGCAAATGATCGCATACAATCAAGGAATTTGGGGAGTGCCGAAAGTTATACATAACTGTTTTATTTCTATAAAGTGCGATGACCTCTCTACTATCTAAGAGATTGGGCGACGCGAATCTAGACTAACTCCTGTTTCTAGCCTTTTAACCTTTTTAGCTTGGCCGCATTCTTCCGCTGGACCTGCGCGCCGCTTCCGAGTAGGACGACAATCGGAATCGAGGGTGTTGTAGAGTGCAGTATCTTCTTTATCGGATGCAAGAGCCGTGTGCATATTTTCACACGTTTTCAGCTGGCTCTTTGGGTGATTCTGGAACGACAGCAGAGGACTTTTTATGCTTTGCGGTGCACGAACCGGTATAGGTACATTATGTTCCTGGAGCTGCTCAGGAGTCATGGACTGCCATAGAATCTTCGTACATCGCACACGGCCATTGTTTTTTGTTGGAGAACCTGATACAGGGCTGGGCTTTATGGCACATCTTCCCCATTGTTCATGTAGTTCAATCAAATCATCTATGATTTCTGGGCAATCGCTTTTAACCACCCAAGCCCTGAGCTTGTTCGAAGACTGAATCTTAAAATGGGTAATGGGAGCAGCAATTGCAGTTGGCCCTTGCTTGCGAACTATGTCCCATGTGTCTTTGCGAAACCACTGCGCAATGTAAGACATAGAAACATCTGAGTACTCTTTGCCTCCAGCCTCTTCCGCTGTTTTCGGATCTGCCCATGTTTTGCGCATCAGTAGATGTGTCCCAGGCTTAGATCTATCTTGTGGATTAATAACGCAACCAAACATGAAATGCTCCCAGCCATACCCCCACTCGGTATCTGGGCAATCAGCTCGAATATATGGTTCGTCAAGGTTGCCTCGCCGCAGCACACCGATGGCATGGACTACCTCATGTACGAGCGTAGTGGCAAAGAGAAAATCGTGGCGAAACTGCGCACATGGAGACGCTGCGGCGTACTCACCGCTGGTATAGTAGCTCTTGAAATAGTCCGCTAACTCAATCTTGCAAGAATACTTTCGCTGGAATAGGGAATAACATTCTGTGCTGTGAGTTGATGGTTCGTCTTCTCTCAGAGTGCGTGCATACACCCGTTTTACAGGTGACACAAAATAAAATGAAACGCTGTGACTGAGACATTCCAACGCATCGCGCACACCAGCTAGATATAGTCGATAATTTTCTCTGGACGCACTGACCAGAGGATTGGAAAGATAGGATTTATATGTGCTATTGATAACGCCCTTAAGTTCGCGGCCGTACAACAAGGGTATAAAGAAGGATAAAAGTGCATCGTGGCTAAGGAAATGCGACGCCAGCTGCAGCATCTGCTTCATCGGTCCTGTACTATCCAACTTGGAAAATACAGTATGGATAGGGTTGTCCAAGTCTCCCGGGAAAACGGTGGGATCCTCTAAAAGTTTGAAGCGATCATTCTGGTTACATGCTGTAATGAGTCCATTGATTCCTGAACCAGCTTTGGGGGCCTTACGCTTCGGTCGTGGTGTCGCACTCATCGTTACTTTAGGATATGGAATTGAGATTTAGGCATCTATACTTCGAGGTCTTCAGCTAGTATACATAATAGAAACAAGGCCATTGTTGAATTTTGACAGTAGCATAGCGAGACAAAGCTCGAAGATGGGAAAGACGACGCTGATAGTGAAAGACAGTGTTGAGAATGCAACAAAGTGAATGCCATACAATGCGCGTATTTGCCTCAGTTGATCTCCATGATACTATCTGGATCAAACTAACATGTCAACGTGTCTATACTACGACATAACTGAACACAGCTTTAGCGGAGTATGCCAGTGTTCCCGAAGCTACCGCCAGAACCCTAGCCAAATGCCGTCACGTGACAGAACGCAACTAGTGCGCCTCTACAGCCCCACAGTTGTGTTTGCTGAGCGTTTGCCGCAGTCACTAGCGGATAAACTCACGCTCACTTTCATGGCAATGCCTAGATGAAAAGTTATTTTTCGGCAACCTCTTTTTCTTGTCTTCTAATGTCCATTGCTCTGCTCAACTCGTCAACATCAAATACATCACCAGTGGATAGCCGCTTCCATGACTACCGATCCGATGCAGTCAAGTATGAACGCAGAAGATAGAAACGAGAAAGACATTGGTGCGACTCTACCTACCGAGCTTCACAATGGTACGTTTGTTCTCTCTATAACACTCAGTCCTTCTATTAACGGCCCTGTGCTAGACGTAAAACGAGCCCGCATTAAACACGAAAGATCACCTTCACCCTCGCCAAGTCTACAGCTCGAAGATATGGCAATGATAGAGAGAATGAGATTTGACGCCTACGTCTCCCAGTTATCTCCGGGCGAGGGTAATGAACAAGACCTTGCCCATCTAGACCGAAACATTCGACGCATCATTGAACTGCAGAATTCCGCCATCCTCGAAGCTAGCGCAGCTCGAGCGATGCAAATCCTCGAAAGCTTCAAGCAGACCTTTGTCAATTGCACTGCATCTAAGCCCAACATAGAGGTGGCCTCCTGGATAAAGACTATAGCAACACTGATTCTACAAGCTCAGCGAAAGCGCACTGTCATAGGTGTGGTAGGCAACACAGGAGCTGGAAAGACCAGTGTAATCAACGCGATGCTTAATGAAGAGCGCCTCGTCCCTACCAACTGCATGCGGGCTTGCACCGCTGTTGTTACTGAGATATCTTGGAACAACAGTGACCAAGCTTCTTCCAAGTATCGTGCGGAGATCGAGTTCATCAGTCCCGAAGATTGGGAAAAAGAGCTCTTAGTACTTATGCGAGAGTTTTCTTCTGAGAATGACACACTATCGCGCGAAGCCCAGGATTCAAACTCCGATGCCGGCGTTGCATGGGCAAAGTTTCACGCTGTTTATCCATCTGTGCCAAAGGATAAATTGCACGAGAGCACTATACCCACTCTCATGTCGGATATCGCTGTCAGTAGCGTTCTCGGAACCACTAAACAGATACACATGAGCTGGTCAGAAAATTTCTATATTGAGCTCCAAAAATACGTCGACAGTAAAGAAAAGGTGTCCAAAAAGAACAAAAGCAAGAGTAAGCCGCAAACCTCGTCATCTGAGATGGAGTACTGGCCTTTGATCAAAGTCGTCAAGATATACACCAAGAGCTCAGCGCTATCAACAGGCGCCGTAATTGTGGATCTGCCAGGCGTCCACGACAGTAATGTTGCTAGAGCTGCCGTAGCTCAGGGTTACATAAAGCAATGCACGGGTCTGTGGATCGTTGCTCCGATCAATCGCGCTGTAGACGACAAAGCTGCCAAGACTCTTCTTGGAGACTCTTTCAAGCGCCAGTTAAAGTACGACGGTGGCTTTTCGAACGTAACGTTCATTTGCTCAAAAACAGACGATATTTCCATCACTAAGGCGGTTGATAGTCTTGAGCTGGATGGAGAGATCGCAGAACTCGAACAGCAAAGCGGGAGTTACGACGAACAGATCGGACAAGTTCAGGGCAGAATCAAAGAACTTAAAGAGTCACAGCAAGTATACAAACTTGCGATGGAAAACTTGGCCGAGGAAATTGAGACCTGGGAGGCACTCGAAGCGCGAGTACAAGAGGGAGAGCTAGTGTACGCACCTATCACTCAGCCCAAGAAGCGCAAAAATACCAGCTTGGATAGACAACCGTTGAAGAGACAGAAGTTACAACAGAACTCTGATGATGAAGTTTCTGGCTCTGACGACAAAATCTCCGACTCCGATGACGAAGTTCAGTTCCAGGTTGAGCGAGTCTTACTGTCTGAGTTGGACATCAGGAGCAAGATCAAGGAGCTAAGGGAGAACAAGAAGAACGCTCGGCAGGAAAACACTAAGATGCAACGTGCGATTGATAACCTGAGACCTCAAGTCAGAACGTTGCAAACCGAAAAGGGTAAGATCAAAGCAGAGATGAGCCGGATCTGCATTGCTGGACGCAATCTCTACTCCAGATCTGCTATTCAGCAAGATTTTGCTGCAGGTATCAGGGAAATTGACCAAGAGAACGCTGCTGAAACAAATGAGGACAGCTTTGACCCTGATGAAGAGATGCGCAATTATGAGCAAGTCGCGAAGTCCTTACCCGTCTTCTGTGTCAGCAGCAGAGCATATCAAAAGATGTGTGGGCGCATGCAGAAGGACGACAATGTGCACGGCTTCACAAGTTTAGAAGAGACTGAAATCCCGCAGCTCCAGATTCATTGCAAGAAGCTCACCGAGGCTGGCCGAATTCAGTCAAGCCGAACATTCCTAGCGGGTTTCCTTCAACTGTTGATCACTTTCAGGCTATGGACGTCGGAGAACAGTCCTGACTTGAAGTTGAGTGAGAAAGATAAACAGCAGCACCTGGAGTTTCTAGTGCGAAGGATGGAAGAGCTGAATACGGGCTTTGATGACAGCGTGCGTACATGTGTCAAGCAGGTGATGTCCGAGGTGAAGCTTCAAATCTCCGACAGGTTCCCAGAACTTGTCAATGATGCCATCGAGGCTGCGCCTGCAACAGCTGACGCCTGGGGTCAGAAGGACCAAGGAGGTCTAAATTGGGGCACGTACAAAGCCGTAGTCCGCCGTGCGGGTGTCTACCATTCTACAGCAGTGGGGAAGCGAGACTTCAACTCGGATCTTGTCGAACCCATAATGAAGCGGCTCGCTACAGGCTGGGAGCGTACATTTCAGAGACGCCTCCCAGAAGCACTTAACAGCCACATCGATGACCTCAACAAACTCCTTAATAATACCCACAGAGCCATCGAAGTTCGTGCTCAAAACACTGGGATTGGACTTGCCAACGTATCCATTTTGAAGACACGACTCCCGATCTACGAAGATGTCTTGAAGGCATATGGTGTTGATCTTGTCAATCAGATGAACGATATCCAACGCGAAGCTAATCGTAACTTTACGCCTTGCATTATGGACACGATGCGTGATGCATATAACATATGCGCCGCACAGAATGGTCTGGGGTCGTTCAAGCGGATGAAGGAACACATGACAAGCCATGTTGTGCTTGCTCGACATACAATGTTCCGTAAAGCGGTTCAGAGAGTGGACAAGCGTCTCGAAGCCATGTACAAAAACCTGCGTAGGCAGATAAAAGCCAAAGCCTCTGAAATATCTGTCAACGTGGAAATGGACTACACACGTGCGCTCGCTAACCAACCTACGCGAGTACTGATCAAGGAAGAGCGTGAGATGAAGTCAGCGACTCGTCAGATCTTGAGAGGTATAGATGCGCAGTTCGAGCCCATCGCCAATGGAAATCTCAGCTCAGTCTATCCAAAAGCACCTAAGGATGCCCAGAGCAAAGAGCCGGTTCACGATGGTACAGAGGAGCATCATGGTATGGATCATTCGGGACAAGAGTCTTCTAAAGAGGCCGATGAAAAGTCCAACAATGTACCCAGGACCTTGTGGGAGAAGTTCAGGTCATACAATCAGCCATATGTCGAGGATGACATGGATGATGATGAGTAGGTCGGTATACTCACATCTACTTGCATCGTTCAGCTGAGCGGGAGGATTTTCTTAACCTTTTTTTCTTTTCCTTCACGACGACGATGACGGGTCATGGTACCTCGCGATAACCCCCCCCCCCCCCCCTTGGCTTTCTTGACAGGTTATCTGACTAACGTTGTTGGAGATTTCCTGATGGCTCTTTGCAGGTTGGAGCATCGTTACTATTTAGTTGGTAACGTCAGCCAGTCAGGTGGGGTACTGTTTGGACAAATGGTGGAGATGCGAACCTTTCGGCCCCTGATTTTGATGGACACGGACGAGTTTATCTGCAGGTTGCACTGGTGTTTCCCGGGCGCTGGGTACGCTTCGCCCGCTGGATGTACTTAGCATATCAAGATAGTAACACCAGCTACCTGCTCAATACATACATACAAGAATGTGGCTCTTTGGGAGAATGGCATGTGCTGAGTGACGTGATGCGATGGAATTGCTAACGCATACTACATATCCAAACAACCCACTCTACGCCGAGACTAATACGCTCCAAGGCGAAGTGCTACTTCTTAAACCAAACCCATAAACGCCGTATCATGATGCCATGCTCAATATCTGTACACAGGGACCGTCTAATCATCCCACTCCTCATCCAAGTTATCTATGAGTCTATCCTCATCCTCATTGCGGCGGCCTCTACGCGCATTGTCCTGGCCCAGGGAAACGCGACTGTATCCGCGACGAGCAGGCATAAAGCGAGCGCAGGAAGAAGTCAAGATGACAAACATGTCCTTTTTTAACGTCAGCACTCCAAGAGGCCAAAGGGACATTAAACTAGATCAAACAGCGATGCGGCCGCCCTTCCGAAAGCACCGGAGTAAACTCACCGTGAAAAAGCGCCAGATGCCAGCCCACATGGCATAATTTGGCAGCTGGCGCCATCCGCGCTGGTGCATGACGGTGCGCTGGTAGACGCAACCACCGGCGAAATAGACGAGCACGGCAATCGTGACCATGACGCCGAAGACGCCGCCGGGACTCAGCGCCTGCGCTTCCTGGTGTACGCCGCCGCAGGCAAAGGGCGAGCGACCTTCGAAGAAGTATGCGCAGTCGTCTACTGCGGCGACAAATGACACGGAGGTTTTGGCCAGGGGATCCGAGTCGCAGAGGAGCGAAATGACAGTCGTCTTGCGGCGTTCTTCCGTCTTTTTCTTTCTATCTTTGCCTTTGTCTTTGTCCTTGTCCTTGCCCTTGTCATCGTCGTCGTCGTCCCCGTCGATGATTTCACGCGAGTCGAGCGCGACTGGCTCGAGCGCGCGCTTGGACTTTGACGGCGAGGAGGGGCACAGCGAGCCGCCCGTGTAGTTGAGGATGAGTTTGCGACCGCGGAATATGGGTTCTGAACTCTCGAGGCTGTGGGGGAGGTGTTCAGTCAGCATTGCGACTCCAAATTTGCTATGTTTCAGCCTTGGGGAAGGGTGCGCATATAACGATTGTCCTCATCGTCTTTCTTTGATGGTATCAATGCTGGCGGGCAGTAGAACTCACCCGATGGCCCATTGCTTGCTGCCCTTTTCGTAGAACGCGCTGACGTTGCGCCAGAGGGCCTTGTCAAGGTCCTGGACCTCGTCGAGCTCCTCTACAACAGGCCCGCAGAAGTTGATGGTGAAGTTTGCGCCATAGTCGTAGCCTCTGGCATGCCAGCTGCCCTCTTCGGCCTCCTTCTTGTTGCTCTTCTTGCCATCAGACTCCGAAGGCGCCAGACGGCGCATGGGGTTGAGGTCGAAGAAGCGCTCGGTGGTGGGCGAGATGACCGTACATGGCTTGAGCGGCTTGTCCGAGGCGGCGGCTGCAAAGGGAAGCGCCGATGCTGCTATGAGCACCAGGACGTGAAGTAGGTTTATCATGACGGCGTTGGTCGGCGCACAGCGCAGTCCGGCGATACTCGATGGTGACGGTGAAGACTGCGATGAACCGATCGCCTACACGTCTTGTCCTTTACAACACGTTGGCTTTCGGAGCTGCCACCCCATGTCGTAGTGGCTTGCACCCGCAGCATCCCTGGCACTCCGGCTGGGGCTGGGTGCGGTTAGTGCCGCCAAGACCAGCCTGTGCGCGTCATTACGGCTGCGAAGCTTCCGACCTCCTCTCCCATCGACTGATTTGTGTGGTCCTGCACTCAACTACATAAGGAGACCCTGTGTCCCCAATCGTCTACCCACCAGGCGGCGCGTCAATCATTCACTAGAAAAGAGCCTGGGATTGTTTGTTGTTGTTGTGGGACAGAACGCGACGGACCCCTTTTCCTCTGCTTACATTTGTTTGTTTGTTTGCGCCATCCACAGGCATTGAAAGAGTCAAAAGATACAATTCGACAGCTGGGACAATGGCAAAAGCAACCGCCGACAAGGGCGTCAAGAAGCTCGCCGAGGAGCCTCATGGCTATGAGTTTCTCGGACCGTATGTTCCATCTTGCTCGAGGACCCTGGCCATCATCACGCTAACCGCATTGGCAGTCCTGGAGCTTTCCTCATCTCCTTTGGTCTTCCTCTTCTAGTCTACGTCTTCATGTTTGTGTGCAATGACATCTCTGGATGCCCGGCACCCGTGCTCCTCCACCCTGAAAGCTTCAGCCTTGAACAGCTGAAGAAGGAGGTTGGATGGACCGGTTTCTCTGGTCTGCTCAACACACAGGCTCTTCTTGGCACCCTGGGCTACTACTTCCTGAGCTTGGTCCTGTATCGCTTCCTCCCAGGTGAAGAGTGTGAGGGCACAGAGCTCAGGTCCGGTGGTAGGCTCAAGTACAGGTTCAATGGTAAGCCGTGTTCACGTGACAGGAGCTTATTATGCTAATACGCATCAGCCTTCTACTCTGCTCTCTTCATCGTATCGGTTCTCGCCGCTGGAACCATCGCCCAAGGTGTCGACTTCCCTGTCTGGACTTTTATTCACGACAACTATATCGGTATCGTCACCAGCAATATCCTCATCTCCTACTTCCTGGCCATCTACGTCTATGTTGCTTCTTTCAGCGTTAAGCACCCTAAGGATCCCTCCATGCGGGAGCTTGCAGCTGGCGGTCACACTGGCAACATGCTGTACGACTGGTTTATTGGACGTGAACTGAACCCCCGCATCACCCTACCCATCTTTGGTGAAGTTGATATCAAGGCATGGTGCGAACTTCGCCCTGGAATGCTAGGATGGGTCATCATGGACCTTGCCTTTATGGTGCAACAGTACCGCAACTTTGGCCGCGTGACCGACTCCATTATCCTCGTCACCGTTGCGCAAACCGTCTATACCTTTGACGCCTTATACATGGAGCCCGCCATTCTCACTACCATTGACCTGATCGCAGATGGTTTCGGCATGATGCTTTCATTTGGCGACCTTGTTTGGGTCCCCTTTACCTATTCTCTCCAGACCCGCTATCTCTCGGTTTACCCCGTCGAACTCGGCCTGACCGGTGTAGCCGGTGTATTGGCCGTACAGGGTATTGGCTACTACATTTTCCGCGCCGTCAACAACGAGAAGAACCGCTTCAGGACCAACCCCGAAGACCCCCGCGTCAAGCACCTCAAGTACATCGAGACAGCCGCCGGCTCCAAGCTCCTCGTCAGTGGCTGGTGGGGTATGGCCCGCCACATCAACTACCTTGGCGACTGGTTCATGAGCTGGTCCTATGTCCTGCCCACCGCCGTGTCCGGATATGTCATCAAGAACGCAGCTCAAGACCCCGTCACTGCTGCCCAGACTGACGCCTACTTCTTCAAGAACAGCTACGGAAAGTACGTTGTACCTGGTGAGGCCAAGGGATGGGGTATGATCTTCACCTACTTCTTCATCGTCTACTTTGCTGTCTTGCTCATCCACCGCGAACGCCGTGATGAGGAAAAGTGCAAGAAGAAGTATGGAAAGGATTGGGATCGTTATGTGGAGCTTGTTCCCTGGAGGATCATCCCCGGTATCTACTAAGCGATGTTCATTCCACTAGGCGGGATAATGAGATGTAGGATGTAGCGCTACCGTTTTTCCGTGCGGTTGAAGACGTGCATCCATCTACCCGTGAAAAGTTTACTGTTTTCACGCTTTTTACCTTTATTAGTTGTAATCGTTTTACGTTTTAGACACGCATGATGGAATGCTACCGCGCAAGTTCGGTTGAAGACATACATCTCATGTAATTTTCGAAGAGATTTGAATAAAGACATATTTTCGAATCTACAAAAAAAAATGCGCTATTGGTCTTATCAAAACATTTGCAAAAGTAATGAAATATCGTACATGTCATAGTCATAATCATGATCATAAGGCTGAACCAGCAGCCTCAAAACACACACACACCCCCTTCTTTCATCCTCCCCCTCTCTTCCCATTTTCAAAAAAAAATCTCTATCGTACACCCGCCCCCTTCCTACCCATCCTACACTTCTCATCCCACCCCTTCTTCCTCCTCCCACTCCCACTCCCACCTCTCTCCCGCTCACCCCCCTCCTCCTCCCTCCTCTTCTCAAGCGCATACTTGCGTCCCCCATACCCACCCAGCACCAATCCCGCCGCCGTACCCAGGCCCGGAAAAATGACATCTCCGATAATTGTGCCTGCGCCCGCTCCAAGGAATGTGTCGCGCGTTTTATGCGATTCCTCGTGGGCCTTGTCGTAAGAGAGGGATTTGTGCGGTTTGTGGCGCCGGGAGTGGGAGTGGGAGTGGGAGTGGTGGTGGCGCGAGGAAGAACGATCACGGGAGCGGTCGCTGTGGTCGGAGTCGTAGGTGCGGTCTCGAGAGCGTGAGGAGTGGTGGGTGGTGGCGGTGGTGGTGTGGGTAGGCTGAGTATAGTGGTGGTGATGGTGGTGGTGGTGATGGCGGCTGGGTGGTGGTGGAGGAGAGTCGGAGTCGGAGATTGAGCCCAGGCTCGTGCTGCGGTCTGAGTCTTGGTCTGCGAAGCGGACGCGGGCGGGTTGGGAGTGGCTTCTGTAGGGTTGGAGGGGAGCGCCGAGGTAGCTGCTGTGTTGGCGTTGGAGTTGCGGTTGTGGTTGTGGGAGTGGTGGTGGGGAGGCGAAGTAGCCGCCTGGTGGTGGCGTTTGGGGGTAGGGTGCCATCATTGCTTGTTGTTGGGATGGTTTTTCAGGATATGGTTGGTGAGGTGTGTAGCCATTATGTTGTTTCGGCGGTGGTGGTAGATGAAGATGCGCAGAGTATGATGGCGGCGGCGTGTTCATGTACGGTGATGCTGGTGGTTGCTGGTATAGCGGTGGTTTTGAAGGATGCGACTGGTATTTATTTGGTGGTTGGCTTCCTGGAAGTTCGTGGACACCTTGTGTGCCCATATAGTAGTCATGTGCTGCCATCTCTTGTAGTCTCCTCCCAGTAAATCGTGAATTCTATTATTACGCTCGATCCTATCGTGAAGTGGGTAAAAGAAAGTATAAAGCGTACTTGAAAAAAAACAGTAGGAAATCCAACAGGCGCCCTGCGCCTTGGTAGGCCTTGGCCAAGTTATATATACCGAGCAAACCCTGAAGGTCTCGTGCATCTGTCACCAGTCATTGCTTAGTACGCTCGAGGGACGTCACTGTGATCAACAGGTCTAGCTTCAAATATGTTTAGTACGCATATCGGTATCTTCGGGGAGCTCGGCCAGTCCGTCAGTGGAACAATGACGGGCCCGGAAGAACCGTCCGGATGCTTCCTTTTGCTGTAAATGCAAAGTGTTTGACTGACGTAATGATTCCCATGAACATGCTTTCAGTCAACAAGCTTTTTTGTAGATGGGCGACTATGTATTATTGTTGATGAGTACAGTGTCTGCAGACTATGAACGCTTTTCAAGATGACTTGATAACGCCAGACGAGGCGAGCCGCGGGCTGTGCTGCACGCCAAGAACACAGTGCAGACTTCCGTCCCCAATGAGCAGCCTCATCCGCCCTGCTTGCGCCACGCAGAAAGCTCGGCATTAATATCAGGATTTCGTCGCCACACCTGTTTTGACCAATGGTACGCTTAAAGATGCTTCTGCATCTGTGGGTCCATAGTCCTTACGCATGGGCACACCCTCGATTTTCTTAACCTTGTTGCCCTCCTGCCACATGATGTAGCCAGCAGCGCCAGACACGCCACAGGCTAGTGCGACAAAAAGTCCCGTGGCCCATGACGGTCTCTGTATACGGTCATAATGCCACATGTAGAAGCACAGGCATATCTGAAATAATGTGTTCCAAACATTGAACCACACAACAACGTCCATGGTCCAGCTTTTCGTCGGCGGGGCGCGCATTGCTGTCGGGGGTGGGTCTGGGATCGCCTTGAGGGGGATGGGTACAGCAGGGTGCAGAGGGTCGACGCAAGTTGCATCGGCGTCATCTGGTAACCGATCGGAGCCAGGAAGTCTAAACCATCCTCGATGTATGCCGGCTAGTCGTCGAATGCCCGTCTCAGTGCGCTTTGATCCACCAACCCTCCACCAAGCCCACCAGTACAGGTCGCGGAAACGCCATGGAGCCAGACCAAAACCGGTAACGCAGAAGAGTGCATTGAGGATCTGCGAATCAATCTCAATCCAAACGCGCCGTGGTGAATTTATATCGTCACAAGTAGGCTTGCACATGGCCGGTGCAGCGTTGCAGAGAAGGAGGAACAACATGCCACCCCATGCAACAATGTTGAGACAGTACAGTGTGATGAGGAAGCCTGCAGGGGTGAGGAACCATGTCCAGAAGCTCTTGAGACTGATGGCAAAGGTTTGTTTCCACGGGAGTTTCGGTGGCGGAATGTAGCCATTTGTGTACTGTCTGTCATTAGTACAATTGCAGTGGGGGAAGTGAGACAGTTGATGTACCCGGCCTGAAGACGTTCTCTTGGGCTGTTGTGGCCTGTCGCCATCAACGTACTCGGTTGCTGTGTCGGAACTGTGCTTTGACGGTGCGCCAGGTACAGCGTTGTGTTGAGCGTCGTGTTCTAATACTTGACGTGTATCTTCTTCAACCAAAGCTGGAAAAGACTGGGTGCCCAACACATTGTTCGATGAGGTCCTGCGTATTGCAGCGTGCGAGGGCTCTGGCTGCTCCGATGTTGCTGTTACAGTCGTAGATGTTCTCGATCCTGACGCATGCCTACTAGCTCGGGACCCTGCTCTACTGCGTTGCGCGTGTTCATTCCAGCCGTCAGAACCAAAGGAGCCTGTCCTAATGTCTGAAAGAGAGGGTGCCCTGGCTGCAGTAGTACCAGTTGCTGCCCACATGCCTGGTGGAGGGTTTGCTTCCATTAGCTTGCCAGTGGCGCTTCGCAGTCTACTCGAGACGGTCGAGGCATTTGTTGAAGATCGGTCGCGGCCATTGGTAGTAGGTGACTCTGGGCCAGAGTTGGACGTGTCCTGGTTGGCGATACCTGGGGGCTGTGGGAACGGCACCGGCGTGGGGATGTTGCTGTTAGGGGACGCCATGTGCAAGAGAGAAGGTGGTTGGTCCACGTCGTCGGTTATGTACAGTTTGTGAATGTCCCCTTGCGGCTCAATGTGCCAGCCAAGGTGGTTGATGATGTATAGTGCAATGCCGTGTTGGCTTGGCGGGATCCTTGCTTTTGCTGGGTTGTCCCCTACGGCGGTGTATGACGTGTGGTGTCGAATCTGTTGGGAGGGATAACTGGCACTTTGTTATCGGGCGCCATGGCACCCTTATACTTTGGCGCGGACATTGCAGACGATGGGGTGATGGAGGGGCTAGACTGCTTCGGAGGCGGCTCCTGCGCTTTTAAACCCCAGATCCACCTCCCTGCAGCATTTGAGCCACACGCTAGACGCGTCCTGCAGTGCAAGGACGCGTACAGCCACTCCGCCACAATCGTGACCACTTCTGTGTTGTCGTTGTGTTTGTTTGCTGTCCACCATACCCAGCCGTCAGTTGTGAGCGGCTCGGCGTTGCGCAGCCCCTGAACTCGACTTGTCGCATCAAGACAATCACTGTGGAGCATGATTTTGGCGGTGAGGGTATCAGGCAGAATAAAATTTGCTATGATACATCATGGACTACACACGAACATAGACACACTATATGAACATGAGGCTTCATTTGATGTCGTTTTATATATAGCGTGAATCATTTCTCGTGTGCGACACTGGCACGTACTAAGTTTTTGGTCTAACCCCATCACTGCCCACAGTCACAGAAGCAAGAACTTGAAAGGCAGCACAGCAACCGTTGGAAGTTTGGTTGAACACGGCTGCAGGTTAGAGTGGTTTTCAGTAAGTCATACTAAACCGGTGCTAATATGAATGTGTAGGTAAAATGCGCAATCTGTGACTCGGCCCTACCATGCTCCCGTACTGCTTGCTCAGATCAGTGCGAAAGCACCGGCAACGGCTGCCGCGAGCGGAGCGAGATGGGCGTTAGCATTGAGTGCCACGGCGTTGCCCGTTGCCGCGGGCGGTGCAGAGCTAGCTGGGCTTCTCGTGCTGCCTGTCTGAGATGAAGAGCTGCCTGTCCGGGACGAAGAAGCGCCCGTGGAGGTCTCGGAGGCGCCAGTAGAAATGGGCGTCTCGGGGGTCTCGCCGGCAGGAATGGTCATGACGCCAGTGACGGTGGAGAGAGAAGGGTCTGTGATGATGGAGGCGATGGATTCTGAGATGGGCCGGGGGAGGGGGATGGGGGTGCCCAGGCTGGCATTAGGTGTACTGGAGCCTAGTCGAGTCAGTGCGTGGTGCTGGTAGACATGCATGCATACCAAGTACTTAGTCAGATAGACTCAAGATACTTACATGGCGAGGGCGGGCACGGCTCCATGAAGCATTCCTCATAGCAGGCCCATGGATCATCAGCGGGAACCGATGTCTGGATGGTGAAGACGCCCTCGCTGGTGGGCGAAGGGCCAAGAGAGGGCGAGGGAGTGGTAGGGGCGTCTTGTGCGACGGCGACGCTAGCCAGAAGCAGCAGGACAGTAGAGGTGGAGATGGAGGTAGATGCGAGCATGGCGACGGCTATCTTGGAGGATGATGCAGTGGTAGTTGTCTGGCAGCGTCTACAAGAAGAGGGCGATGTGCATGATGTAGCGGCAGTGGGCGGTATAAGAAGGGTGCGTCTGTCGCTGCCTAGGTGAATGCCACGGCCATGGACGGCGGCGGGATGCTCTCGTGAGTGGTGAGTGGTGGGGGAGGCAGTCGAGATCTTCGCTCCTTCCGCAACCGCGTAGCTTCCTCGTCACCCCAGTAGGCTGCGCACCCTGCGACGCCGTCGACTGCCAATTATCCTCGACCTCGCAGCGGCGCCCAGGCCCGGACATGACGACGTCTGCTGTGCAATGCGCCATGAGACTGGCCGTTGCGCCGGCCCCGCTACAAACCTTCGTATCAGCGGCGTCGTCGCAAGACGCTGCCACGACGCACCTTCCCAATGAGATTTCGCTCGCCCGCCAGATCATGCACAATCTCCAGCACCAGCACTACTGGACTGCCCTGTGCCTTCACACGCACTCGCCCATCACAAACGACCCTCTGCCCCGTCCCCTCGTCTCTGGCCTACCGCCCCGCCGTCTCTACGTCCACCCCGACGAGCAGGTCGAGCTGCTCAAGAAGGCCGACCGCGAGAGAAAGGCTCGCGCACCCGGTGAGCCTGCTGCTCTTGAGGTCAAGGCTGACCCCGAGCGCGAATGGATCCTGCCCACCCGGCTCAAGGAGCAGTGGACTCTGCGCAGGCTGGCTACCGTCTTTGATGCCATTGCCATCATCCCGCCACACGAGACGGATACAACAGACACGGCGAGCCCGGCCAACCCATGGCGGACAACCAAGCGTGTGGTGCTGGCCACGGTCGACACTGATAGCACCGTCGTCTATTACATAGTGCACGATGGCGTAGTCAAGCCTCGCCAAAACTGAGCACGGCAGAAAAGAAAAGAAAAGAGACTTGCATTGCCCGGCTACCCAATCCATCCCTCTGGCTGACCTGCTCAGCGCCCGCCATGACTTCATGGAATCTCGCCCAAGACCGTGTCCCCTGCCTTCGGCCTCTGATAGAACCTCTCCATGTCCACCTCTGTTTCGGGCGGCAGTTGGTGCGCCTCTGCCCATTTCCGTATAGCCTCATAGTCGCGACATCGGTGCTTCGTGTTGAAGTCGACAAATGGCATTGGCTCTGGCTCTGGCTCGCTGTCGGGCTGCCACCATACCTGTCCCAACACGCCCACGTCCGGGTTGCACCTGCCCAGTTCGTTAGTCTTTGTATGGCTGATGAGTCACCCGGCACTCACATGAGAACCTGTCTGATAGTGTCCAGGCAGTGAGTAGCATGCACCCGCACAATGTACTCGCTATTCGCAAATGCCCCCTGCTTTTGTGCCAGATAGTAGTCGTAGTTCCAATGCAACGTCCTGCGAAGGAGATCCTCCAGACAGTCAATATCAATCCATTTGCATACAAAGTTAGCACTCACAAGACAGTGCAGGTGATGCAGGCCCTCGACGTTGGCTGGGAAGCCACCACCGTACTCCTGACTAATCTTCACTTGGTCATGACGCAGTCCAGTTTGCTCCGCCTCCGCCTCGGGAATCACTACACTTCGGTCTCGGACAACAGTCAACACGAGTCATCAGTATACCAAATACACTTACAGTTGATACCAAGTGCATCCCACGCCGCGTCGACCTCTGGCCCTGCCGCCTGCCGATAAGCATTCTGGTGCAAGAAGCTTCCGTTGAACAACTGCACATGCCAATTCGGCTTCACATCTCTGACGACGGGTGCTGTCAAGGTCACCAAATGCTACCCATCTTCATTCATCAAGGCTTACAGTATTGTGAGATGTGGTGAATACAAAACTCGTCAGCATTGACGATCGAGGTCGTTCTGTTCACATGGAAAGCTATCCATAACGTCGCGCCCGCGTATACGATGGTGCACAGCACATGCACCCTTACAGCGACCCAAGTATCGCGGCTTGGACGGTACAAAGGAGAGGGTTTGAGGGGTGGCGAGCCCGATGAAGGGATTGGCAGCAAGCTGTCGCTGTCTTGGCTCTCGGAGTCCCGCCGATGCAGGCAGTCATGTTTAGGCTGACGGTTGAATATTTTCAGCATGTTGGACATGGTATGAATTTACCTTGAAGATGAGCCAGAGTAAAAAGAAGCAGAGTATTCTTGATAGCAGCGCGGCACTCATAAGACCCAGAATATCTCCAGTAAGAGCATACACGGCCAACCCTCATGCCGTCGTGTCCCACCTGTACCCGATCACTACCAACTGTACGAATCAGCCAGTACCACAGGACCAATTTTGTATGACAAGCGGTAGTACAGCGACAGATGTCAAAAATGTCAAACACGTTGGTACGCAGATACAAGAGGCAACGTGACCACATTGGCAACACCACCTGGTCTGGCTCTAGAGGTGGTATCGCTAGGCATTGATTATCCTAGGGCTACTTTCAACAAGTATCTCGCATCCAACTTGTCACTGTCGTACAGCGCTGTTGACCAGCCTGCGTGCATGTACACCATCACCTGCATAAACCCATAATGCTTTGCTTGCGATATATTGGTCTGAGTACACTACCCGGTTTATTCTATGACTGACATTGCAATGAGTACCACCGTCTAGGCTGGTCCTGGTGCACCATCTCAGCCTTGGTACAAAGGTGACAACGGGACACAATACCATTCATATTCTTAAGCCTTCGTCATACAAACAATAAGTCTCACAAGTCAAAACAGGAGCTTTCTGTTTCACATGTGCCACAGGCACACCGCTTTGAGGCCCTGGAATGCGTTATTCGAATACAATGGGTCGACTTGACAATAGTGCGGGCCCAGAGCAGCACGAGGTAACATTTCTACAGTAAGTTTGCATGTCTTACAGCATGCAGCATTGGGAGCTAACTGTAGAATTGAGCCATTGCTGCAGAGTGCTGAACGGATGGAACCTAATGCTGTATCTCGATCGCTAGTGTGTATACTGGGAATCTTGTCAATGATAAAGTAGACAGGATTGTATACAAAAGGAGCCTTTCCGTAACGGACTCACAGCATCATCAACTCATACCATCAGCAATCTTGAGCAAACATTCACTACTTGATATTCTCCAACTCTAGTCTTCCAGGCACTCCTCACCATGCATCCTGCAGCCTTCCTTGCATGCCTAGCCGGCCTCGCCATCGCTGCCCCAGTGGGAAAAAGCATGCCCAACCCAACGAAGGGCGAGACAACACAGCCCATAGTGCAAGACTATGCAAGCTACGGCGAATACTACACAAAATACGGCGACTATCCTTCCGTCGCCGAGGCCCAGTCAGCCACCACGGCTCTCTCCAAGCGCGGATACTCTTGCTACACCTCCTACACGCCCTACCCCGAAGCCCCCAATGCCGCGGCCCCGGAATCCAGCATGCCAGAGAAACGAGGCTACGGTACATATGCGCCGTACTGCGTTTACGGCGCAGCAGCCGAGGCTGAAGCCGCAAAGATGCAAGCTGCGAATGTGGAAGACGCGAATATGAGCAAGCGCCACATGGGCATAGCTGTGCCGGAAGACGTGGCCGTGGATGCGGGGGTGATGGAGAAGCAGGATATGGCTGGTTCTATGGGAGACGCAGCGATTGAGCATGGGGCTGCTAAGGTGACTTATCAGACCTATAGGTGAGTATATACCTCTTCTCTTCTTTTTCCAGCAAACAGATGTAACGGCTTTTTTTTTGATTGGTTACTTCTCCGTACTGACTTACAACTCCTCTACACAGTCCATACAGCGCATACGCAAATTATCCCGGTGGAGCCATGGAATAAGCTCGGTGCCGAGCGAAAGGGGGAGTCGGGGATGATGAAGTTTGTGGGCAATCACCATTTGAGATACTATATATGTTTCTTGCAAATTGTGTTCCTCTCGCACCTTGGCGCAGGTCGTGTACCTTTCTCTCTCTCTCTCTCTGTCCTTTCCTTTACATGACGGGTTACGGATTACTTTATTCGGTCCTCTTTTGATTCTATACTTAAATATGGCGTAGGGGGGGGGGCTAAAATAAATCAAGCAATGAAGGGATGGGAATAAGCTCAGTCTAGGCAGTCAGCTTCGCACTCTTACCGCGGCTGACTACATGATTTGCCCTGGAGCGTGCGTGCGTGCATGCTTGTGCAGGATTGATTATCGCTGTACGCGCAATAATAACGGCGTACAATACAATTAGCTTAGCTTGTGTTATACTTGGTGGTTGCGCTCAGATGGGTGCGGAAAGGCTATCGGAATAGTAGCGAGTCCAATTTCAGACATATACATATATATTGCACTGCGACACAGCGGATAAATGGATCAGACGACGCCTACTACAGTATTTACAGAAGAGAAGAAAAGAGGTAACGTAGCCCCCAAGGTTGCATAGCCTACCATTGTCCTTTCGCCTCTGGTTTTCCCCAACGTCAGAGTGGGGTCGCAGATGCAGTCCATACTACTGCTTATCTACTACGTACGTATGTACACGGGGTCTTTCCCAGTTGACCCCACACGGTGCAAAGAAAAAAAATTAACGGGTTACACAAACTAAGCCGGTTTTCCCCTCTTACCCCTCTTCATCCTTTTAAGACCAGGGGGGAAGGATAGATAAGGACTACGCTGCTTGTTTCTATAGGAAGCCAAGATTAAGGTAAGAAAAAGGGCGATGGCCGTGTAAGTGTTTGCACGTGGCCAACGCGGAAGGTGCCAAGCATCGGACCGTTGGGTGGGTAGACATGCACATGTGCGAAGAGGGGGGGGAAGAAATCAATGTGTGTGGGTTCTTTTTTGCCATGTGCATGCGTTGGCAAAAGGTTAAAATGACTGATGGTCTGTCGAATCGGAAAATAAGGCAAGGGCGTTGCGGGGGAAAAGGGTGAGATTGGGTTCTGTGTGGCTGCGTGCTCACGTGGCCTTTATTGAGGTTCTTTGGGCTTTTGGCTGAGAATGGGAGGGGGGGTGGTGTGGTAGTGGTGGTGGTGGGCGGCGGGGGATGGACGGGCTGGTGGCACTGGGGTTGGGGTTGGGCATAGTGGCGGGCCCAGGGCTAGTGTGTAAGCCCCGCAGGAAAAAACGAGGGCGCAAGGCAGGGCAGGGCGAAACCGGTGTGTGGGCGCATCATGGGGTCCCGCCCGTTTTCTTTGGACGGACTGACTGTTGCAGCAAAAGCGACCGAGTCGTGGTCTGATTTTCGTCTTCGGGGAGGATGGGAAGGTAGACGGGCCTATCCGGTGATGCTAGAATCATACAGCTTCTGTGCGGGTTTAGAGTTCAGCATGTCTGTGTCAGGCGAGGTGAAACGGAGCTTGATGACGTTCAAGGGAAACATGGGGCGTCGGATGTGACGTGCAAAGGGGATCGACTGCGTGTGTGTGTGTGTGCGTGCATGACAGGAGGATGCAGATGCACGGAGGTGAAAGAGTAAAGGTGTCAAGAGGGTAGAGTAATCTATGCAGTACGCACGTATCGAGCATGTAGTAGGATGTCAGTACAAGTAGGATGCTCCGTAAGTACATAGTACTATCTGCTGCAGAGCGACCGACCGAGTAATGGGATTGCCTAAAAGCGATTGCCAATGATCGTCTGGTGCATGCGCCTAGACAGGGGGCGGGAGGCGAGTGGCAGGCGTGTGCTTGGGGAGTGGGAGAGGTTTGCAGCTGGACTTGACTTGGACTTGGGGTGCTTGGTGATGGCTGAGTAATCAGGCCCTGGCGAGAGGCAAGCCCATGTGGGGAAGCCAGCCCACAGCATCGCCGTCGCTTGTATCCATCCCAACCCAAACCTGCCGCCGCGCCATTCTAATCGACCAGAAGCAGACTGATGGCGCTTCCATGTCAGCCTCAACAGGCAAGGGAGCGGGCTGGCCAAGCTGTGCGAATCTCGACGGGAGCCCGCGGCGCCATGGGACCGAACGCAGCGACCACTGTGTACCTAGTAATAGTACAGTACACATGCCAGTACGGCCCAGCGTCAGACAAGCCCGCACCAAGCACCAAGCCACCCTTTTCGCTGCTAACCACGCTGGCCTTGCCCATTACATTGCTCCCCGTCATCGTGCACCTCCCCCGAGCACCCTCAGCCAACCCTCTCTGCTCGCGCCCCCAAGCCGCCTGTGTTGGCTGTGATTTTGGCCTGGTAAACATCTGCGTCGCGGTGCTGACGTTCATTTCTCGTCCCCACATACACAGCCTGCGCTTTGATATACCAGCCTAGCGCCCCACTGCCTTTTGGCTCCAAAGCGCCGTGACTATCCTGTGGAGAAGTCGGAGCCTCCCCATTTGCTTCCAACATCTCTCTCCGTCCGGTGCTCCGAGCCCCAAAGCACAGCACACAGCACGCACACACTCGCATAGCCCGTTTGGAACACCTCGCCGCTTCGCATCTCTGCCATGCTTCTCTGCCCTGCAACCACCACGCTCACATGACTTGCTCGGTTCAAGTTTGGAACACTAATGTGACATTGCCTCGGCATTGCCTTGCGACATAGCCATCCAGGTAGACACGGGCGCAACCGTTCGTCGAGACAGTCATGACCGACTCGAGTGCCACCGCAACCTCGATAGCCGCCCCTTCGCACCCATCCTACGACACCGACGACTCCCTCATGTTGACTGACTATGGCCTGTCTGATTACCGAGCCTCTCCAAACAACGTCGGCACCAGTCCTGCAAACATGATGGCCTCTCTTGCCGACTATGACATGGCCTTCGCACAGGGCCAGTCATATGCCTCCAATTTTGACGGTCTGCAGCCAAAGATCGAGCCCGGCTACGCCGACCACAGAGGTAGCGTTGGCAACATGAGCGACGCGGGTATGAGCGGTGCCGGCAGCAGCGTTCACCCAACCAGAATGAGCATCGGCGGAAGCCCGGCTCACGACGGGAACCATACGAGCCCGGAGAGCGCTCAGGCTATGAACATGTTTGCCATGGGAGATGTTTTGAAAGACGCCTCAGCCAACAGCATCAATGGCACAGACCATTCGACTACGTCGAGACGGAGTAAAGATGATGTCCAGGACCCGCCACTGTGGAGTGAAATGAAGACAAAGGCAGGCAAGGAAAGAAAGAGGCTGCCGCTGGCTTGCATTGCCTGCCGGAGAAAGAAGATTCGCTGCTCTGGCGAAAAGCCGGCATGCAAGCACTGTCTGCGCAGCAGGATACCATGTGTGTACAAGGTCACGACGCGAAAAGCTGCGCCGAGAACCGACTATATGGCCATGCTAGACAAGAGGTTGAAGCGCATGGAAGACCGTGTCATTAAACTCATACCAAAAGAAAGCCTGCCTTCAGTCGCCAATGTAGGCAGATCCGTCGTTAAGCCCGCTATCCCCGGCGCCCCACCCAAAACACCCACCACAAAGAAACGTGCCGCAGAAGAGGCCTTTGGCAATGAGCTCGATGAGTGGTCAAAAGCAAGAGGCGCAGACCCAAACACTGCCAACTCAACTACCCAAACTAAGGAATCAGATGAGAGCAAGCTCCTCACAGAAGGTGCCGACAGCTTGCCATCAAAAGAGATGCAAGAGCACTTGGCAGAGGTCTACTTTGACTATGTCTACGGCCAAAGCTATCCCCTTCTTCACAAGCCCAGCTTCATGAGGAAGCTGGCAACAGGCAAAGTTCCGCCTGTACTAATTCTGGCCCTGTGTGCCATTTCAGCACGCTTCTCAAACCATCCCCAATTACGGACAGAACCGTGTTTTCTGCGAGGTGACAACTGGGCAGTACGAGCGCGTGAAATTGCGCTAAAACGATACGATGCGCCTAACATCACAATTCTCATAGTCTACTTGTTGCTTGGATTGCATGAATTTGGTACATGTCAGGGTGGTCGGAGTTGGATGTTTGGCGGCATGGCGCAAAGAATGGCATACGCACTGCAATTACACAAGGAAAATGAATACGACCCGCTGGTCAGCGAACCCGACAGGAAACCCCTGAGCGCCACTGACAGAGAAATACGGCGGCGGACAATGTGGTCTTGCTTCTTGATGGATCGGTTCAACTCTTCTGGTTCCGACCGACCACTTTTCGTGCACGAGCAATACATTGAAGTGCAATTACCAGTCAAGGAGCACCTTTACACACACGAGATACATGCGCCGACGGAGAATCTCGAGGGCAATGTGCCAAATCCCGTTCCACCTGACAGCGGTCAGCTTTCGAATCCCCGCGACAACATGGGTGTCTCTGCATATACCATTCGACTGGTCTGCACATGGGGAAAACTGATCAAGTATATGAACTTGGGTGGCAAAGAACGCGAATCCGAGACTATGTGGTCTCCAGGGTCCACGTTCCATGCTATTAAAAAGGAAGCCAAGGATTTCAAGGCTGCATTGCCTGAGATGCTCGTGTACACCCCCGAAAACCTCAAGAGCCACGCCATTGGAAAGACTGCCAACTCTTTCCTCTACCTTCACATATTATGGCAGCAAATCATGCTTTTCATGCATCGTTTTGCATTGCCTTCGACCGCAGGAAGTAGACCCCCAAAGGATATGCCACACGACTTTTTGACAGAATCCGCCCGCGCTGCACTCGACGCTGCGAACCAAATATCAATCCTCATCAATGAAGCTATGGATCACAATGTTGTCGCCCCATTTGCAGGATACTCGGCCTTCTTTTCTTCCACCGTCCATGTCCATGGAGTCTTCTCGAAAAACCCAAAGCTGGAAGCACAATCGAAAAAATACCTCGCGTACAACGTCAAGTATCTGACAAAGATGAAGAAGTACTGGGGCATGTTTCACTACATTGCAGAAAATCTCAAAGAGTTGTACCGACAACATGCTGATGCGCAGCTCAAGGGACCCGATACTAGGGGTGAAAACAAGGGTA
The DNA here is from genome assembly GCF_000527765.1 of Bipolaris victoriae FI3. Classification (NCBI taxonomy): domain Eukaryota; kingdom Fungi; phylum Ascomycota; class Dothideomycetes; order Pleosporales; family Pleosporaceae; genus Bipolaris; species Bipolaris victoriae. The sequence continues at coordinate 82,127 of NW_014575363.1, read as the reverse complement.
GAATCTTCCAATATGGGGATTGGTTCGACAGATATCCCCATGGAGTTTCAAAGACGGATTACGAAGATGCGGCCGAGTCGAACCAGTCCGAACCAGGCACCGATGCGGTTCTGGGTCATAGGAGCGACCTCCAGAGTGTGGAAGAATTCTTCGCCTCGTTATCCCCGCCGTCAAAGACAGAGCACCACCGCAAGCAAGCGCGGAAAAATAGAACAAAGTCAATGTCGAAGCCCGAACCGCGGTACCAGCAGCACAACGGTCACTCTCAGCAAAATTCTGCTGCGCACATGCAAGCACAGCAGCACCTGGAACCAGTCAACATGTTCACCCAAGACGATATCCGAGGAGCCATGGCCGCCGGATACGAATCCGTAAACCTTTACGTGCAACAACAACAGCAACAACAGCAACAATCTTCATCCCAGCAATTCCTCGCCGACTTTACATCGCACCACCAACCCCAGCACTCCTCCCTCCCCCTCCTCAACACCTCACCCACAATGATCCACCCGTCCCACGCCCACCAAATGGACTCTTCAGCCCACACCGCCAACCTCTCTCCTTTCCCCGACCTAGCCACCGACTTCCACAACGCCTACTGGAACCTCGACGCCCTCGGCCTTGGCCCCACAAGCAACTTCTTCGATCCCATGAGCAGCTACTTTGTCCCCTTTAACGTGGATCCTCCGCCCCAGCAGAATCTAAGTGACGACGCTGTGTTTGCGGGCCAGGGACCCGAAGCCTATGGTTTTGCGCTGGGAGCTGGTACGCCGGTGGATTTGGATCTCATGCATGGGGTTGGGGTTGGAGCTACTGGTGGTGGTGGGGGGATGGCAAGGCATCGGAGTAGTGTTAGTGGTGCTGCTGCTGTTGTTTCGAGACCGGGTATGGGTGGAAGACGAGGTACGGGATCTGGTCTTGAATGAATATAGCCATTCTTCTCCTTTTTTTTACTGTATCTGTTACCAATTTTTTTTTGTATTTTTTTGCATATTCAGCCTGGAACGAACACGATGATCTTGGCGAAAAAATCTTTTTGTACACTTCGACTTTTGAGGTTGGGGGTTGGCTGGTTGATTTAGATACCAGGGAAGAAGAGGAGTATTGGGGTTGGGTGTTTTAATGGGGCTGTCTGGGCATATTGGTGGATTCAGGGATTAATGGGGAACGGTTACTTAGAGAGTTCCGCTCTTTTTTATACTTCTGAATGGAAAAGTGATAGTTAAGCCTTCAGCAGTGTAAATGATTTCTCTGGGTGTTTTATGGGTCATGCGTGGTGAGTGGTTAGATCTAGCGCCTTGGCGTGGGAAATGGTTATGTAGCATCGACTCCAGCTCCTTACCACACAACCAACTTTTCCTATTATTCACTGTTTTGTTGCTCTTGCGACTTTCATTATTGATTCATGCTTTAGATGGCATTGCCGTCATCCTCGGGACTACCATGTCGTGTCACCAAGGCTGTGCCAGTCAGTTCCCGAAATCAACAGCAAGGCTGCGGATTGACAAGGCTGAGAATGCCTTGTATTTATCAGTGGAGTCACTGAAGCCGCCGTGGCGCCCGGCTCGAACGACTATTGGCGAGAAATTAGCCTGCGACGTGTCGGCTAGGTAGCAACAGCTAGAAGTATAAACATGCGCCTGATTCTCGGTTTTCTTGACGCATCTTGCAATCATCATGAGCTTCAACTCATTCAGGGAGGACTGCCAAGCAGTACTATTGCTTTTGTCTAACTTGTTATACCACATCCTCTACAACGATGCAAAGTCCAGAGCACGTTCTCGTTGGAATCTTTACGGAGCATATGAAACACATGTTCTCCCTCCCAAGTACCATTCGTTAAAAGCAAATGAGATTCGAATCTTGGCTCTCCTTCCATCGACAGACAGAACTGCGCGACTACAGGGACGATTCGAAACTTACAACCTCGATAATGACAACGAGGCCAGTAGCAAGGCTGACCAAAATGGGTACGAGGCAGTGTTTTACAACAGAACTACTCCTCGTACTATGGGGTCCATCGTCATAGAGTCTAAAATCGTCTTCATCCCTTTGGATCTGCAACGTGCACTTTTCTGGTTGCGCTATACGCATGAAGAGAGGCGGCTGTGGGCGGATGCTATTTGCATCAATGATTCTGACCCTCTAGAAGAATTTACACAGATCTCGTTATTCTCCCAGATCTACAAACGCGCTACGAAGGCCATTGCATGGATAGGTGAAGTGAAGGAAGCAGAAGAGGAGGCTTACCGGCCATTTCTAGAAGCCCTCCAGCATCCCGGCTCTTTCCTCTTGTTCCTACGTAGCGGCGGTCTCGCTCATATATCGGGATTCAAAGTTTTAATCGAACCCTTCAGACTTTGGAAACTGATAAGGAACAAAAGGGCTAGTTTGTGCAGGGAATTGATGTTGGCGGGAAAGATCTCGTTCAAGTTGGAACGATATGACATACCAGGCCGTTTTCTGGATTCGTTAATGTGGAAATACAACGAGGTGATGAAGTTACAGAGATCAGAACGGAGTACTTCAACACTATTTACGCCTGATACAAGTGGTGCTCTCAGAGTAAAGGCTTTTTTAATCGACTACATTGAAGATGTCGGTGATATCGATGAAGAAGAGCAATACGATAACGGGCCATTCCCAAAGCCTTGGGTCACTCTGGGTGCTATTGAAGAGCTTTTGACAATGCTCCGTCGCAGTGACAAAGGTTTGGTTTCTCGGAAGACTTTGAAGAATCTCTCCAGCCTTTTAGACAGGGCCTATTCTCAATCTGAACAGGATCCAAACCCATCTTATCGATTGGAGGCTTACAATACATATGGCACTCTTATCAGACAAGTAAAAAAGGCCACGCGCGGTCACCGGCTGATCAAAACAGCTCATCTATCGAGGTTGGGTCTGGCTTCGCCTAGTGTGCAGAAAAAGGACGGTGAGTGAATGGCTCAATCTTCCCCGAAGCCTTTTAACCATCTGATGACGACAAAGCAATCTTCTTTGTACCCGAACACTCGGCACTATTAATTCTCCGGGCGTTTCATCAGTTGTCTACTCAGCCTTTGGACGCACAGCAATACTATACCCTTACCGGCGCATGTTATATGGGCGATACCAAGTATTGGAGCAAGGAGCACCCCCATTTGGCAAACGCACCTCTGAGGACGGTATACTTGATGCCAGCAACGCAAGAAAAAGAGGTACAGTGGAACGACAAGAGTAGTGCGAAACCAAATCATTTCGTTATCCCGAACCGAGTGGATCTTGTACGCAGCAACTTTGGGAAAGATATCATTCAGAGAAAGATGAAGCCGGACATCCAGGTTGAGAACAAGACTGAAAAGCCGCACGCTGCAGCTATGGTAGACAAGCTCTACCGATTATCTTGGACATGTGTGAGTAATTTCACAGACGATTTGTTCGCGCGATTTTCTAACTTGGGAAAGACGTGCGGGTACAGGGGACTTGATCATTACACTGAGCATCGGCCTGGTGCAGTACGTGAACTCTTGGAAACGCTTCAAGAGCATGGTATAAAAGCTTCCATGGAAGCTTGTGATTCATCCCAGTCCAGCCGATCTGCAGCAAGAGCTGTGCTTGAGCGACTTGGAATGACAGTTGCAAACATTTACACTTGGATTCGATTCTGCATTCTTGCGTGGTTGGGCATCGAAAAATGGACATCTCCACCGCTATCAACTATGCATCCTCGAATTTCCGACTTGGTAAACGATAGAAGTGTCTCTTCCAGAATGACCAAGAGAATTGGAATAGTTGTTGCAAAGATTGGCGTTTGCCTTCTAACCATTATTGTTTTGAGGTGGCGTGTCAAAGAGGTGGTATCTCGATCACTACGGATAGTTTCTAAACTGTCAGACGCGGTACACGATGAAAGTCTCTCTTCCGAAAGGGCTATTATAGCTGTTTTTGACTTCATTGGAAACATTTGCCTTCTAACCCTCAGCATCGGCACAGAAGCGCTCTTGGTTTACGTATCCTTATTTCCATCGCAACGGGAAACATATCTTCGACAGTCAGTCGTGGAAGACCTTAGAATCACTTTTTCTAAAGCGGCTAAGGGAACTTTTCATTCTAAAGTGGCTAATGGAAGTCCTCCTAAAGCGACTAGTGGGCCAACAAATGGGAATTTGCCATCACAATCGAGTGTAAATATTGATCCCAGTAATTCCAACCGACCACTTCAAACTTTGACGGGTCTCTCCAGGGCTTCTCAAACTACACCAGGACGACAGAACTGGCGCTCCACGTCTTCAACAACTAGCACTCAAGTCAACAGCACTAACATCAACATACCAGAAGATTTTATCCTCTTATGCATGAAGGTCAAGAGATTCTTAACGAACCGTTACGACCTCCAGATTTCAACAATCACTCGAGATCGCGAGCTCTTCGAAGCGTTACGCCGTGAATACCACTCAAAGTTCCGATGGATCTACCGCCAGTTCAGCTTCCAGACCGTACAACGAATGAGCTTTGTCAAGGTAGGATTCCCAATGCAAGAAAACATGTGCCGTTTCAAGCTCACAGGTTCTACCTAGTTTACTCTACACGCTCGCAAAGAAGTCGACGGCCTCGTCTATGATATGCCACCGGAGGCGGTCAAGCACTACACATGCGATCCTCGCAAACCAGATCGTACGCCAGCATTGGGTAGTGACTTTCTCATGCATCGCTTCAGCTCGCCTAAGGATTGCTTCCAAGACAATATTTGTCTTAGGCAGTTCCCAAAACGTATCGGGGAGCGCCCAACCCCGGGCGTAGATCCCGACCTCTACACGGGGTGGGGTGTGCATCTCGAACAAGACATGGATCTACAGCGCATCTGTCTCGTTCTATTTTTCGGCATTGCATCTGCAGGCACATTTGGGCTCGTATGGGGCATATGCAAGAAAAGCCTGCAAGACGGTTTCTCCATTGCGAGTTTCATACTCGGAAGCGAAGCCATCGCTGTCGCTACACTTCAACTATTTCTTTCTTTCGGCGCCATATGAAGAACTAAAGTCCCAAGGAACCCAAGTCACACATGCCTCATTGGCAGGTGCAAGAAACAGTATGAGAAATACCTATCCGAAGCGCCAGCACATAAGCAAGTGCATGAAGATGTCAAAATCGCCAAAACCCCCACTGGCCCTATACATCGCCCTCATAAGACCAAACTCCAAACTTCCACGTTTGACACATTCAAAGTCGATTTCAAAAAAATATCGCGTCTCCTTCCCCATTTCGTCCTTATCCCCCGAACCCAAACTAAGCCACACATACTCCACTTCGATCTCGCCTCTCTACCATGACTAAACACCAAACACCCGCCACCGTCACATCTCTACCATACGTTTTCGGGTCACAGTGGGGGCGGCTTTTGGAAGCAAAACCCTCAGGAGCGGGCCGGGGACACACTGCATGCATTAAACAGAAAGCGGAGACTAGAGTATTCGAAAATGAGGGTTTGTGAGAAAACCAAGGCACAACAAGTTTGAAGATCGACCTTGTTCTTGTTTGATGAAACGCTAGCGGCGACACGGGGACTGCGACAACAGGTGTGGAATGGGGGGTTCTCGTCTCCTTGGTGACAAAACACCTGACAAGGGGGATGCATCTTTTTGAAAAAAAAGAGTTTATTTTTAGGGGACTGCGATGATCTGGGTGGGGATTGGTTGAGTGATGTGTTTTGGGAGGTTGTATGTGTGTGGCGTTGGATGTTGGGTGGTTGGTGATGGTCGTGATGATGAAACGGGTTAGGCGCGAGACTGTTAGACTACTAGCTCGATGTGGTGGTGGGTTTTGTAGACTACACGCTGATGGGTTTGACACCGTAGACAGGTGTACGATATCCTTTTCTTTTCTTTTCCCGGATTTATCTTTCTGCACCAAGGCAGCAATTTGGCATCGTCAAAGTAGCCTCAAAAAACCCAGCTGTCAACGCCATTATCACAATTTCTACTACTATGAACAAAACAACTCCCCGTCCCCGTTCCACCCTTCTGTCTCCCTGTTTCGCATATCTCAAAACCTCACGCATGGAAAAAACAGCATCCGCACACCTTGGCGCCTGGGATCCTCAGACTACTCCCCCAGGCCCATCTAGCTAATCACCCTACCTCTTTAGCACTCCACCACCGTGATTCACACGCCAAGCCCACGTTTTGGACCCTCTCCGCCGGGAGGAAGGCAGCACAAGCGCAAAGCCTCAGACCAAACACGCCTCACGACACAGGCGCCACAATGCCTGATGCTCTGTTTTGTTGCTCGATAGGGCTTTCGGATGCGTGAGTGGAGACTGAGGTTTTCCCTAGCGAGTTGCAGGGCATGGTATGGCGGCTATGGCACCGAATGCAGAATGCGGTGCGAATGCACTGATCTACACCTACCCTCTCTATGACATATCTTTTGTTCGTGAAAAGGGAAAGGGGTTTGTATAAGAAGAGCGTGGAGGAAACGTCGAGGTGAAGAAGTATCCGCAGCACAATCTTGCTTTGTGTACAAGACTACTCTCTACTTTCCTCTTTAGCCTGGTGCTTTCTTATATATATTCCCTTATATCTATATTTCTATCCGAATTATTTGGGATAGAAAATTTCGAGTTGATCATCGCACCCATCCCCTCCTATACCTTTTTTTTACATTTGAATATAAAAGAAGAAAACCGCAACAATGTACTTCCCACGCACCCTCCTCCTTGCCCTCACCGCCGCAACCACCATCTCCGCCCACGGCGTCGTCACCGAAGTCAAGGGCGCAAATGGCGTCAGTATGCCTGGTTTGACAATCCAAGATGGAACACCACGGGATTGCTCCTCCAAGTACGTATCCCTCCCCTCTCCCCTTACAACTCAGGCGTGAAAGAAGTCTAACAAAGAAAACAGTGGATGCGGTTCCCAAGCCGACACAGCAATCATCCGCGACCGTGAAATCGCAAGCGGCAAGACGGGTCCCCTGGGTCGCACGCAGGGCAACGGCAACGTAGATGCTGCAGTCATGGTCGGCGCGTTCATGGGATCCGGGGCTGCGCCACCGGCGAACCAGGGCACGTCGGGTAGTGTAGGTGTTGAAGATGATATCCCGCAGAATGCTGGTGCGCAGAATGCAAATGCGCAGCGGAAGAGGCAGTTTCTCAGCAACCTTTTGGGAGGCCTTGGGGGTGGAAAGGGTGGTGCTGGTGCTGGTGGTGCAGCTGGAGGTGCGGGCGGTGCAACGGGGATTGCGGGGTTGTTTGGGGGTGGTGGTGATAAGGTTAATGGACCGCCTGAGGCGCGGGTTGCTGCTGCTGCTGGAGCGGGAGCGACGGGGGGTCTGCCGACTTGTGCGGATGATGGAACGGTTACTATGACGCTTCGTCAGGTGAGTTTTGCTAGGCCTCAGTTCGATGATGCGGTTTCTAACAGCCTTTAGATCAACCAAGATGGTGCAGGTCCTTTCACGGCAGATGTCGATGGCACGTCTGGTGGCACTGATGAAGCTGCCATGCAGCCTGCCACTGTCACTCAAGACGTCCCTGGTCTAGGTGTCCAGGGCATCTCGCTGGCCACCAACACCGAGTTCGAGATGAAGGTCCAGATGCCTGCCGGTATGACTTGCGATGCAACTGTTGCTGGTGTCAACAATGTCTGCGTCATGCGTGTCCGCAACGGTGCAGCTGCTGGTCCCTTTGGTGGCTCTGTTGCCTTCACACAGAGCACTGCGGCCAAGAAGCGTGCTCTTGCCTACAGGCTCAAGAAGCGTATGGAAGTTGGCCGCCTGCCCTGAAGTCGCTTGGTTCGATGAATGTTGGAGTACGGGCTTGATGCTTGGGACTTCTATATGACACTGACTGGATCAGTGTTAACGACAGTATATGAGAAAAAATATGTATAGTAGTGTAATGAGTTTTTAAATGTTACGATTTTATGAATATTTCTGTGTTTCTTGTGGCTTCCATCATGTGACGAGAAAGAGTGAACAGAGTACTTCCTATACTCACACATTGTATACTAACGTGGAGCAGTAGCAGTCACGGAACGTAACAATTAGCTCATTAGCCCTTGTCCCGCCAAGACCGGAGTAAATGTGAGGAGGATATGCACGAGAATCATTCCGTATGCAACTAGGGAAGTATCTCCAGACTTTTTTTTATGTGGCTGACGGCCATGCGATTGAAAACTTAGGGTGTGCTGGTGATATCCAAGTCGACAGGACGGTCGGAGTCTGCTGTGCTTATGCCCGAGTCGTTGCAAACTCTGAAGCTGGAGGAGGTCTAGACACAGAGTCCGCGGAGGGTGTAAATCCTGAATGCGGGACTTCAGCCAGCCTATGACAGCAAAATGATAGTAAAATCCACATTGCAAGCTTCACATGGAGAAGTGGCGCCAAGTCGTAGTGCAACTTGTCTTCCGCTAAACTCTATTCAAACCAAACCTATCGTTTCCGCCCGCCCTCCCCACCACCCCAATCCATCGCCCATACCCACCATGCTCGATAACAGAAGTCGCCATTCTCCACGAGCAAACCGGCATTGCTTTCCTCCCCGCATACTTTTTACTCAATCATTAATTCCAAGATACGACAGTATCGGCGGTAAACAAGCCCACAATCGATCCCTGCAGTACCGCCGTCAGAAAAAAACGAGTGTCTTCCCTCTTATCGCGCAATCAGCCATGAAAATCGCAACATGCAACCCAAGACCCCAGCCGTCTGTCATTCGCCCCCCCAGGCAACTTGCTCGCCAAGTCCAAGACTAGAAAAATAATGCGCTTATATAACCATGCGTTCCTTTGAAAAAGTAAACCATGTACACTCTTGAGCTTTTTTTTGCTCGTTTAATCAAGAAAACGACTTCGCAACGACCAGCCAGGCTCGTACGTCATGGCCCTCTTCGACTCCAAAGCCGCAGCGGGCCCCGCCTCACCAGCAGCAAGCTACAACAACGACGATGGTGATTTCCAGCGAATGGATCCAAGCGGCGTCAAGCGCGGACTCAAGACGCGCCATTTGAGCATGATGGCTCTGGCTGGAATCATCGGTCCGGGTATCTTGGTTGGAACGGGAGGTGCACTCGCTCAGGGTGGTCCAGCGTCGCTTCTCATCGGATTCGGCATCATTGGTATTATCGCGTTCAGCATTACGCAGTCGCTGGGTGAGATGACGACGCTGTATCCGACGGGCGGGGCGTTTGTCACGCTTTCTGAGCGCTTTGTTGATAAGGCTTTTGGGGTTGCGGTCGGATGGCAGTACTGGCTGGTGTGGGCGTGCGTGCTGGCGAACGAGTACAACGTCATTTCGTCGATTATGGTGTTCTGGGGCCCGCAGGTGCCGCTATGGGGCTACTTTCTCATCTTCTGGTTTGCGTTTTTGGGCTTCCAGATGCTGGGTGTCGAGTCGTTTGGAGAAGCAGAGTTTTGGCTTGCGCTGGTCAAACTTGTTGGGCTGTGCACTTACTTCCTTTTCGCCATCATTTACGCATCGGGAGGACTAATTGGGCAGAAAGAGGCGATTGGATTCCGATACTGGCACGACCCTGGTCCTTGGGTGAATGGATTCCGCGGAGTAGCAACGGTCTTTGTTTTTGCTTCGACGTTTTACGCGGGTGTGGAAGCTGTTGCGGTTGCAGCAACTGAAACCAGGAATCCATCTGTGGCTGTTCCCCTCGCGATTCGACAGGTCATCTGGCGTATTCTTTTTGTCTACATGGGAGTGGCATTCTTCTTTGGCCTCACTTGCCCTTCGAATGCAGATGGACTCGCGAATGGAAGCAGTCGTGCATTGAAGAGTCCCATGACTATTGCACTGCAAAACGCTGGCTGGGAAGGAGGAGTACATCTTATCAACGCCTTCATCTTCATTACCGTCCTGAGCGCGGCGAACAGCTCGATTTATATCGGATCTCGGACCATACTTTTCATGGCACAACAGAAAATGGCGCCGAAATTCCTTGGAAAGACAAACAGTCGCGGCGTACCAATCTACGCCATCGTTTTCACAAACCTGATCGGAGCCATATCCATGATGAACGTTAGTACGGGCGGTGGAAAGGCATACTCATATATTGTCAACCTGAGCGGCGTTTCCACCTTTCTCGTATGGGGCGCCATTTCCTTTACGCACATTCGCTTCCGAAAAGCCTGGAAAGCTCAAGGCCGGACTCCAGACGATCTACCCTTCAAGTCCTTTCTTTATCCCTGGAATGCCTATTTTGGACTTTTCGCCAACATCTTCCTTACTCTTGTTCAGGGCTGGACCACCTTAAGCCCGTTCAATGCTGGAAACTTTGTCGACGCTTACATTATGATACCAGTATTTGTAATCATCTACGTCGGCTATAAGATCTGGTTCAAGACACGGTTCTGGAGGAGTGAAGAGATTGATTTGGACTCAGGCAGGAGAAAGGATCTTGATGCGAGAGATGTGTATGTACATGGCGAGCCGCACAGCGAGCAAGGGGGCAAAGCGGGATATCTACGAAATCTTTGGCGCAAGCTATGAGCAATGTGGTTGCTATTTTGAGTGTTGGAAAGTGGCGCAAGCGTTTAGATTGATAGCTCTAGGTAGATGGATCTGTGGCTGAGGCCGAATGTCCCACCGCAGTATTCCTAGCCCCGCTCTCGTTCCACTCGTGGAGGCAGCCACTTGTACTACACATTAATTTACATCCATACACCAAACCCGTAATTCCTTTGTAAAAAAAAATGTCTTACTTTCAACAGTCAAGTGTAACACACCAACAACTCGCCCCCAAAACCTTAACATACGCACTACTACCTCCCATTCAAGCCGCCGGACGACCCTCGCAAACCCCCCCCACCCAACCCTAAGTCCAATGCATCGGTAGGATCACATACCCTGTCCGACCACGCATCATCGACCACTCTATTAGGCAGATCTCAAAATAAAACCCCCGGTGTCCAACAACCAATTATAGTGGATGCCTAACGGCCCCCCCCCCCAACCACCCCTGCGCCGCAACGCTGCATCATGCAGGTGCGAGCCTCAAAAAGTTGGCCTCGTGTCGAACATTCATAGCAGCGTTTGACGTACGTAGTGCAATACATTACTTTCATCACAAACCTCTTTTTTCTTTTGCTACATACGTTTGGACCTGCGTTTTCGAGTCGATTTCGTTGTTCTGGTTGAACGACGATCAGCACCTGGTTGGAAGAAAACAGATAGTAGTATGGATCTGGTGGCGGGAAAGCCGCGACAGAGGGCTTGGAAGCCTAAGGCGAGGTCGGGTTGTAAGACGTGCAAGTAAGTTATTGAGATTTTGTATGGAGAGGGAGAAAGAGATGGATGTGGTTGATTTGGTAGTACATTGGGGGTCGCAGCACGATTGCATGACTAAAGGCTCGATATATTCTGTTGAAGGAGCAATTCGTTCTGCTGGATACAGAGATGCACGGGAAATGTTCAAGAGCAATATTTGAATTAGGAATCCGATGAGGCCATGCTAACAGATCCACAGAATACGCCGTGTAAAATGCGACGAAGAAAAACCTCACTGTACCCGCTGCACCTCCACAGGCCGCACCTGCGACGGCTACGATTCAAACTTCCGATCCCCAAAGGCCAACACTTCCTCACCCCCAGAAGCCCAAAATCTATTATCATCATTCTGCTCAGGATCCACCCAGCGCACCCTCCGTAACCACTCCCCAATCCCACACCCCCTCGCCCCAGCCCTCCCCCTCTCCACCACCGAAGAAAAATTCAGCTTCTCCTTCTTCACATCCCACGCGATACCCAAACTGCGCGGCTTCCTCGACTCCCCCTTCTGGCAACGCGAAGTGCTCCAAGCCGCGCACCGCGAGCCCGCAATCCAGCACTGCATCATTGCCCTAGGCGCCATGTACCGACGCTTCCACGAAGGCTCGCACTCGCACATCCAGGAGAGCGCAATGGCGGATCAACACTTGCAATTTGCTTTCTTGCAGTCCAACCGGGCTATCAAAGTTCTCTTAGGGAAGGGCGGGACGAGTGATTCGAAGACGTCAGGAAAAGATAAAATGACCTTAATGACATGTGCGATTCTCTTCAGCAGCATGTGCTGTCTTCAAGGCTATCAGAAACACGCCGTGGAGCACTTGCGAAGTGGGATTCGCATGCTGAACGAGATGGATGATGCGGGGGAGGCGGTGACGGAGCACGCTGTGGAGCTGGAATCGCTACGCACGATTTTCGTAGCGCTGGATGCGCAGATACGAGCTATTATGCCATCTGCGCAATCGAGGAGCTGGGTCAAGAAACCGAAAGTAAAGGCTGGGGGTCAAGCGTTGGAGGCGTGCCAGAAGCTTAGTATGGCGAGTTTGCTGGGGGTGCTGAGGCATATGGAGTGTCTACTTAGCCATATCCATGCCTTTAACCAAAAGACTTTTTTGAGGGGAGCGGGGGAGGAAGAGCAGGTTGGGGTGGAGTTGGGGGAGCTGGTGGAGAGGTTTCATGCTGGGGCGAGGGTGATGAAGAAGTTGTGGAGGGAAGCGGAGAAGAAGAGTCGCGACGAGTTTACGCAGCCGCTGATTGCGCTCGAGCTGATGCAGTGCCAGATGGAGTATTTGCTAAGGCTGCCCCGGGCGGATATCGTGGCCAGATTTCCTTGCTTGGCTGCGTTCCAGCATGCCAAAGAGCCGTTCACGACCCCGTTTGACGAGGCGGCTCTGTTTGCCAATATCTTTGATTTATGTGATCAGCTGTTAGTTGTGCCGGGGGATAGGTCTTCACCGGTTTTTATGACTTCAATGGGGCCAACGGCGGCACTGTGGTTCATAGCCATTCGCGCCCCTGCTTCCTGTCAGGCACTGCGGCGGCGTGCTGTCGGGATGATGCTGAGCTACCCTCGAAGAGAAGGCTTCTGGGATGGCATGGTCGCTGGTTGGATAGCGGACGAGGCTTTGTCGCTTGAGCAGGAACGTACGAGAGCGGAACTGAACATTCCCAGTGACGATGCAGTGGGCGATTTAGAGGTGCCGGAGCATCTGCGCATCATTTCTTTTTGGCTGACATATCCTGACGATGAGGATCGAAAAGTAAGAGTTGGATTCTCGGATGCAGGAGATTTGGTTGTGGGGGTGCCAGGTGCTGTCAAGTGGTTTACCTGGTGATTTCATTTCGCAATTGGAAATGTTTTGTGCATCTGCAAGCTGCACTATCAATAAAATATCCACACGTCACAATACAACATGAAACGCACAGTCTTCTCCCATGCCAAAGGAAACGTCGCTTGTAGATTGCTCAGTAGATCACTAACTTCCAGGTTAAGCACGGCCATAGGCGTACGTTACAATGTATAGTACAAATCATAAACATAACGAGTTGATGGATTCGCTCAAGGGCTAGCATATGCCATAGAATCCTCGTCACGCACCATCTGGAATGCCTGTCAAAAAACCGTCCAAATCAACCACACTCAATGATCCGCTTGCCCTTCTTGCAGTATTGGGGCTGCCTTGTGCTAGATTATCTCCCTTCTTCCAATTGACCCAACTCGTACTCACGATGCGACTCCATGGTTTTGGTCTTGCCGTCAGCTTAAGCCCTGTGCCCAAGTTACACCTCAATACTTTCATATCAATCTTGCCGCCGCAGATGCTGCGCAGAATGTGAGTGACGGGGCTGTTGTCGTCACCCCAAACGCAGCTATACGTATTCTCTCCCGGGAAGAGGATATGCGCTGTGAATTTTGTAAGAGACCCAAGGGTTTTGGGCATTATGGTAGATACGAGGTGTGCGAGGGCAGCTGGAGCGTGTGTTGCGGTAGATTTGGAAAATACAGGGAAAGCTGTGTAGATGTATGTGGCGTGGCGCGATTGGCGTGGGAGCGGCGCGCCCATGCGGAGGCGTGGACGAGAGGGGCTTCTGTTTACGCCGTGGCGGGGAGGCCGTCTTGAGGAATTGCTCTGTGTAGCTGTGAAACTCGCCGTAGGTCCCGACACAGGAGTATTGAAAGAAGGTGCTGCAAGGCTGCTTGATGGTGTCAAATGCTCGCCGTCGCCAGTATCTGAAACAGTTGGCTCTTCTTCGAGAAGAGGCGTGTAATAGCCAGAAACGTAGACTCTCCGCGCTTGCTTTAGCAAGTACGGATACTGGTTCTTCAGGACTAGAACTCCATATGGGTATGACACATGGAGTGACATGCCTTCGACGTTCTCTTCGTCATCTTGAAGAACACCATCGTCATCGTACTCAGCTCGCGCATCCAACATATGCTTTCGCCTCCGCATGCAATCACTCAACTCGTCCTTGACCAGACGAGAAGTCAATGACAGTGCCAATGGTGCTGAGAGCCCCAGATTCTCGTCCGCAATATTGTCCATTTGTCCATCTTCAAGGGCGATGCTTGGAGGCGTCGCGACGGAGAGGAGGGATGCGACGTGGCCGCGTCGTGCTATTGGCGCGAGATGAAGTGGCAAACCTGGAATCTCGGTCTTGCGAGCGCCATCTTGTATCCGAATACCATGGGAATTCGTCGTATATGCGGCGCTGATGGTAATGGCGTATGATTCAGCAAGCAAATAATCGTAAATCTGACATCGTATCTCAGTAGGCAAGGCTAAGAAGCCACTGTAAGTGCTGTCTGGCGTGTCCATGGCGTGTACGCAGAGAAGCTCAATGTAGCCTCGTGATTTGTAAATGGTGTATTGTGTTATTGAGATGTTTGGAGAGAAGGGAAGCAAGAGTGGTGATGTAGACGATGTCAAGGCTCAAGCGGGATATGGTAGCGATGTGGTGGGTGCGATAGCTATGCAATGCTAGACGTAGTGTACCGTGGGAACAGCGTGTCAAATCTACGGAAGCAGAGGACCATTCATCTTAAAGCACGTGCGATGAAAAGTGTACCCAAAAGTCGGCATCGAAGTCGACGTTGTCCTGGGCAATGCGGCTTGTGGAGGGACGATCGACTCTTGTCGAATGGGACGTGTGGGGATGCCGGCGGTGAAACAAGCAGGTGGCCTGCGCGGGCGAGTCACGGTGGCGGGCCGGCAGCCTCACGCGACGAGGCGGGTCACCCTCCCAGGCACATGTTCAAAATGTCCAATCATGCATTACCAGCTGGTGTTTACTGACGCCAAGCTGTCAGAGAAGATGACTCTTTGTTAGACAAAAGCAAAAGTCATCTGTCGGCTCATGTGTTGTTCTGCTCGAGTGGTGTTTACATGTGGGCCGTGTCCATTGCCGCAACACAACCCACTACACACACAAGTCTAATCGTCTTCGCTATCTTCTGCCCTTTGTTGCTCAGCCAACTTCTGGGCCTGCTCCCATTGCATGGCAAACTCTCTCAGTTGGCCTTCGCCTCCCCTGCTCGCATCGACTACATCTTTGGGCAACTTGTGAGCACTATACTGCGGAGTCGTGAAACCATAGGCCTCTGGATCGTCTCTCCGTACCAGTCGGAACTCTGGCTGCCACACTTCCTCAACATCATCGTCGTCTGAGACGTCGTCCTCGTCGTCCTCTGCGTCGTTGGCCACTGGAACAGATTCGCTCTTGGCTTCTGGCTGGGCTATCTTCAGACGCACAGTCGTCTCCACGGCTGGTGCTGCCTCTGGCACGTCCATGGTGAGCAATTCCATCCACGAAAAGACCAGTGGATCTGTCCGTACAGCCCAGGGATTGAAGTCGACGACCCAAACCTTGTCATGGGGCGGCGGCATGTATACGTCAAAAGTGAAGTTTGGGTCTGGGAAAGTATCGCGCAGTTTAGCGTCGAAGAAGTCCTGGATCAGGTCCCGTAGCTTATCCTGCATGTTGAACAGAAAGTCAAAGTGGTTCAGGTCCCGCTGGCATAGAGCAATCAGCCGTCTGTTGCGCACAAAGCATCGGAATTCAACGCTGGGGTTGAGCGTGATCCACTTTCGCAGCACGAGATGGTATGGAATTGCCGGGTCTGGCGTTGTGGATTGATCGGCTGTGTCGTCAAAAGCATGTGCAAGATCGTGGGTGACAAAATCACTACTTTTGAGGAGCAGGTAGATGTCGTTGGGTGTCCGGCACTCCATGCTGTTGGTTGCTGCTATCCATGTTGCGTCCTTTGGCGCACTCCAGTTGAGCTTGGGAGCGACTTTGCCGCCCAGCTCCTCGATGGTGCGCTCGATTGCCTCGTGGGTGTCGCGCCACTCTGCGCTAGGGTCTATGCTCTCCTCAGCATCATCGTCGTTGTTGTCAGCGCCTGAGAAGATGCCACTGTCGTTGTCTGACCACGAGGGGTCGTCGCTCTCTTCGGGAGGCAGGACGATGCCGTCTGAGCGGAGGTATTCGAGAAATGCGGATGGAAGGGGGATGAGGCGTGCTTTGGGCGTTACGGCACGATATCTATTGAAATTAGAACAAAGAACGTGCTAGATTATGGGATATAACTGACTTTGGGTGCCAACTATGGTACGAGCAGTTCAAGATGTGCTGTTTGGTGACTGGGGGGAAGGGCAACTCGGTATATCCCATCTCCACAGGTCCAGCAGGGACATTGTCGCTGGTTGTATCTTGTGTGCTCATGTTGAATCAAGTGTAGGGGCGAAGTAGGGTCTAGAATAATGGCAAACGGGTGCCAGACAGAGTAATGACTCCATTGCTAAGTGAGTCTTCATAGTCAAGGGAAAGTTTTGGTGGGGCAACTGCCATTCCGTCACTAGGCAAGCTCGGGCCTTTCCTCACCTCCGAGCTCGCCGCAAACCAGTGGCTGTCCTTGGCCATCATTCTGACCGACACAATACCTTCACCTTGCAAATCATCAAATTTCAGACCATGGCCGACAATGTAGGCCTCACCACCCCAAGAGGTAGCGGTACCTCGGGTTACGTACAGAAAAACCGATCGCTCCTCAGACCACGCGACAAGATTCAGCCCTACCCAAAAGACTGGGACCAAGCCAAACACCGCCCAAGGCAGCCAGACGCCGAGATCCTTGAGCACGAAGCGAAGCGCGAAATCGAAGTCAAGGTTCTCGAGCTGCGAGACAAGCTCGAAGACGAGGGTGTTGACGAGGACGAAATCGATGACCAGTGCGAAGCGTTGCGCCGCAAACTAGATCAGGAGCGTAAGGACGGCAGAGACTTGGGACCGAATGCAAAGCGACTCAAATCGCATCAGGTCCACGACCTGGCCAAGGCGAAGATGGAAGAGAGCGAGAGGCTGCGCAAGGCACTGGGCATCAGCGAAGACTACGAGGAGGGCAGTCACTGGAGGAAGCAGGAAGAAAGAATGCGCGAAAGCCTTGCCAAGCGAGAAGCTGAAGATGAGGAGAAACTTGAAAAGGCTAAGGAGGCCAGGCGATACAAGGAAGATGATTCGGAATAGTGCCCTACCTTGCACTCACTATGCGCTCAAGAGCGCGCTGATACCCTGGGACAGCCACGACGCGCTACCTATCTGCATCCATATACTACTACATACTTTTATACGAAGCCCAGCCGGATCCTTAAGGATGCAGTATCCAACTTTCATGTAAAGGCTCTAGCCACTAGTGGGCCAGCCTATCAACTAGTTCACAGTCTGGTTGTTCGGCTGATTGAAGACAGGAGGCTGTCAATGGGGTCACAGCATCTCTACTTTGTTCGCTTATCATCTGCACAGTCTGAATGTCGAGCATCTCTGTAGCTCCATCTGCTACATGCGGTGTCTCATGCAGCCACAATTCCATCCGTCACAATCTGAATCAGGAAAAGCATGTCGTCTTACAATCTAGTCGACGGTCAAGGGTCGAAGGGATCCACAAGCCTAATGCAGGAACATTCGAGACCACGCCAATTCACTCCGACTGTTCCCGTCTGGCACTGGTGATGCACTGCCACAATGTCGCGTAAAGCCCAAGGATTAATTCAAAGGGCTGACTTGGCGAGTCCCAAGGTCTGGCCCAAGCTACTAGTTGTTATGATTCCACGGTTTGAATAGAAAAGGGCAAATTATGTCAACCTTGAACTCGGCATTGAATGCCTCAATTCATCAGCACTTTGCACCACGTGCAATTTTTCTTGTCAATGAAGAGTTGACAATGCAGCCCAGATTATTGTATCCAGCCCCTTGGGACGACAAGAAGTTATGAAGGAGTTTTTGCTCGCGTGCATTAAGACTGTTGCGACTATTCTTACGGCTGAGGCGAATGCCCTGGTCTGCCCAGACATGGCATGTCAGCCACGTGGGGGGTCTGACTGGTCAGTATCTAACGAGAATGCCGAGCCTCATTCGGACTAGGGCGCTGCCATGGTACCACTTGGCCTTGAAGAGCAGCGCTCCGCCGTCTCCCAAGAGCGTGAATTCGTGGGTTCTTGAGATGCCTCCTCGCCACAGATTCGGCTGTTGTGATCCGTAACTACTCACGCATGCCTGTAGCGAACCGGTAACTCCACATGCAGGCTTCCCTTGATTTCATTGGCTGTTTTCGTCAACACCAGCGTTCCGGCATTCTGGACGTATAAACAAGGTCTCTCCGCATTTGCGGATTCGCTTTTGCTCTCTGTAGCACTGCTGCCGCACGCTTGTGTGCTTTGATCGTCGACATGGTCCGACCCATTGCTGTCCTCCGAGAAACATGGAATATTTACACGCCTCTAGAGCGCCGGAACATTGCCATTTACATTGCCGGCATTATGATGTACAAGTTTGGGCTCGAGGCATTCAACGGATCAATCATCGCACTCGCCACGAATCGATACGACGAACTAGAGAAGACGACGCACGTTTCCATCACATTTCAACGCGTGGGTGTATTGACAGGCCTGAACCAGGCATTTCAGTGCATAGGGTCCATCCTGATTGCACCTCTGATCAAGCGGTATCCGACCAAGAACGTGCTAGCTTGCGCAGTGCTCGTGTTTGGGTTCATGAGCAGTCTCTTACTGATACTCGATGCCGCAACTGGTGGTAAATTCATGCCGCGCGGATGGCCCAAAGATGACTTCAGCTACTACGGCGACTACGATACGGACGCGATGATACCCATCTGTAAGAATGGCCCTATCCGAGGTACTGCGCAACATGTGCTGATGAGTGTTAGATTGCGTCTGTGGCATAGTCTACGGTATGGTTGAACTGATCCGACGCGTTATACCTCGGGATCTCGTGGGTGGCAACATTCAGAAGCTCCGCCGGATGGACTCGTTGGTGCACATCTTCTACGAGACGAGTGGAACAGCAGGTGCTTTTTGCACAGCTCTTGCCCTCATCCCCCGCCTCGGCAACAACTTTAGCTTCGTCATCACGCCCATCTTTTTCGCTGCTGCATCGATTCTCTGGTACTTTATCCACGAGGAAAGCATACCAAGGGAAGTCCGAGCTTCGGTGACCGAGGGCGAGCCCAACTATGTCAAGGCAGTGATTAGTGGCTTCTACCTCTTTTTCGAGTCTGTGGGAACCGGTGCCAAACTCATCTTCACACATCGCAAATTTATCTGGCTGCTGCCTGGATATGCAATTGCACTTTACGCGCACCGATACCTGGAGAATGCCATTGCGCCTGCAGTTGCGCGGCGGTACTTTGGGAACTCGGCCTGGTCACAAATCATGGTGGGAGGATCGAACTTTGGTGAACTACTGGGGGCGCTGTTTGTCTTCATGTTCACAAACTTGGTGCAGACGCCGATACCATGGCTGCGACTAGACGCACTTGGTCTGCTGATTGTGTGGTATCTGCCCTACTGGCGTCCTCCGCGCAACGACGTGGCACAGGCGTGGATTGTGGCAGCGACCTTTCTGCCCATCAGCTTCGGATGGGCTGCGGGTGATGTGTCTCTGGCGGCATATATCCAGGCGTCGCTTGCTCGAATCGAGTCCAAGTCGCAGAACGTATCGGCACTGGGGGCCGTCATGGCATTTCTCTACAGCACGTACATTGTCATGTACGCCATTGCATCTGCGTGCCTGGGAACATACATCGACCGCATCTCGGACCGAGACAACGACGAGATTCACGGGGCCATCTTGAACGTGGCGGGCGTGCAGTTTACCATTATATCGGTGTTGGTTATGGTGAGCACCTTTGTTCCCAAGGGAGCGTTTTCTTTGAATCCCAAGATGCTCAGCGAGGAGGTTCTGGACATGGATATGGACGACGAGGACGACGAGGACGACGGCGAGGAGGATCTGGAGTATATCCCTGGCGCTCGGGGTAACAGGAAGGAGAGGCACGACAGCCACGAATTGGTTAGCAGGATGAACAGCTCGACATAGAAGTAGGATGGCATCATTTGGCGTATTTTGCAGCGAATATTGAAACCGAATTGTTTTGTGGCGACTTGAGCGATAGTAGGATATAAAAAGCAGCAGCTGGTTTCATTGAAAAGACGGTAGATAAGAGTCTCCACCAGCAGGTCAGCATGGGGGGAGCACACGTGCGATGGTGCTGAGCGCCGATTGATGGCTTGGTGATATGGGGGCTCGGGGTGGAGCCAGAGGGTCGCCCCGAATGAAGAAGGTAACCCCGCAAAGTCCCAGCACGGAAGCATGCGGCTAGGCCCATGGCAGCGGAGGGTGAATGGGGATGGCAGCAGAGAGGGCAAATGTCACTCCAAGGACGATAGTCGTGGCAGCTAAGCACTCGGCGCGCTGGGCTTGCAGCAGGGGGCCTCTCCGCCATGTGTCGTCGACTTGGCGGCCATGTGCTCTCGCGGCGTCGTGTGGTTGGTTGGCGTGCATGTGCCTCTCTGGTCCTCCGCCAAGCCAAAGCTTCACTCGCTGAGATGCTCACTGCATACGCCCGTTGCTTTTTAACGGAGGGCACGCGCAAGCATGGGTGCGGAACTCGTTCCAGATCCCGCCTTCAACTACGCCTCCTCGCCCCATGGATGAGGCCAAAGCCGGTCCGCTTCGCACGCATAATCTCACTCTTACCCGCCTGCACCGCTGCCGTACATGCCCAACTTCAACTAATCACGCCCTCTCCCTCTCCCCCACTCCCCTCGCCTCTCCCCGTGTTTTCTGCTCTGCCCTTGACTTTGCTCTGCTTGCTACCCACGCTCGTTCTCCCCTACCATCACACTTCCCCCTAGTGATATCCTGCTAGCACCAGCTCCACGCCAAATCTGACACATCGGGCCCGTGTGCGTGACCGGACCCTATACGGCGGAATTTGACATCATATCAACTTTATTGCAAACAACGAATATCTGTAGCAAATCCACTAAACCCCGCCAAGTTCTCTTCTCTCAATTCCTGGTTCTTTCCGCCCCCAGAATCGGAAATCCAGTCATGCAGCCCTATCCACACCCAAACGGACCGCTGGTCGCCGACCGGAACGAGAGTAGTCATCATCGCGGCCCGCTGAGCAGGACATGGCCACAGATTTTCAAAAAGAGGAGGAGATACAGTCCAGTTCGAGAGAGCGCCCAGCAACAGCAGCAACAGCAACAGCAACATGTCCCACCAAATAATATCCAACCACAGGCGCAACCACAGCCAATCCAACAACAGATCCAACCACAAGTTCAGATACCCATACACCCCGTACGACCCATCAAAACTCCCTCAATAGCCTCTCAATCCATTACTTCGCCTACTGTCTCCTCAATGCGCTCCCCCTCCATAACAGCAGACACCGCAAGTACCATATCTTCAATATCCCACGCCTCCTCCATCCCACCACCCAACAAAGTCCCCATAGCACGGCGAGGCAGCAGTATATCCTCTGCCGATCGAAATGGTATGTTTTTTTTGTTCCCCGCTCAATTCCTCCTTCTATCTATCTATCTAATATGTTCGTTTTCTCACATACGCAACTAGGCGCCGGCGGCGTAATAACCCCCCAAGCCGACCTCCTCGCCTCAAAATCAAACTACGAACTCATCTCTTCAGGCCAGCACCTCGAAATGGGCCTTCATTTCAGTACCGCAATGGCCTCGGGCGTCATGATGAAGCGCGCCACGCACCGTGCCGCCGAGCAAGCCCGGCGCGACCGCATGAAGAACGCCATGGTTGATCTTGCCGAGTTTTTGTTAGACGGCGAGGTCACGTTTGGGAGCGGGACGACGTGTTTTGTTGTCATGAGGGGGCGGGAGGACGATTGTGCGAGTACCAATGGTAACGGTGGTGGGAATGGAAGTATAGCAGAGGACAAGGAAGACGGGGAGGATAAGAGTAGGCGGTCGAGTGTTGCAGCGGGAGAAAAGAAGACGGTGAATAAAGCACGGTTGATCGAAATGGCGCTCGAGAAGATGCGAGCGCAAGAGAGGGAGATTGAGATGTTGAGGGCTGAGGTGGAGAGGTTGAAAATGGGAGCACAGCAAGAGGTGGAAGATGACGGGGTGCAGAGTATGGATACTTCGTAACACGACATACACACACATGCACTTTTTCTTTGGCAACGGAAGAAAGGACTTGAACGGACGGGACGGACGGGCGGTATCTTCACATCTTTCTGACTCGGCGCATTCAAGATAAAAAAGGGTGGGGCGGTTTTACCATCCCTTTTTTCTTTTTCTTCATTTCGCCTTTTCTTTAAAAAAAAAAAGTAAACGCATATCATATTTCAGCCTAACCCTATATTTTTGTATTATTAAGGTATCAACGAAATGTACACATCCAAAGGAGATTCTTATTCAACCTCTTGCTTTTCGATATCTCTCTCACCATCAAATCCCAAATCACAAATACACACGTATATTATTACAAATAGAATACCAAGACCCCCTACCACGTCGTCATCATCCCCCCCCTACCTCTCAATCCCACCATCCAACCCTCCCCCGGCTCCCGTCCACACCCTGTGGCGTCCCCTCGGGCAAACTTTAAGTGGGGGGGGGGGGACTGGGGGGTTCTTGCGGCACACCCACACCAGGGGAAACCGCAAACGCAGGAACGAACCATCTAGGTTTTGGCGGGCAAAAATGCGGGATCTAAGCGCGCGCACGCCCGCAAAAAGTAAGCCGGTAGGATTTTTAAAGTGTGGTCTGGGTTTTGCACTAGGTTCGCGGGTTTAGTTTTGGGGCGGAGAGGGGGGGGGAAGGAAAGTGCCGCGGGAAGGGGGGAAGCGGGTATGCTGGATACGAGGTGGTTGGAGCTTTTTTTGAAGCGATGTTTTGTTTAGTTGGTAGTTGGGTTTTGGTTGGGTTTTGGTGGATGGAATGGAGAAGGGAATGTTCCAGTGGAAAGCAGAGGTGAGGCTGGTTAGGAAGATGGGAAAAATTGGTTGTTTTGAATGATTGGACTTGGATGGACTTTTGATGGTTTTCATGTCCGGGAACTATGCATCGTGAATGAAACTTTTAATTCGGATCATCTACTGTGATCTGACTTTTTCTGTGTCTTGATCATGCACACCCTTCCCGCCTGGCGTTGCATTGGTTATCACGGCATGCTCAATGTCCCCACCCCGTTCGCCTTCCGACTCATCCTCCCGCTTGTCAGTCTGCTTCCCTCTTCTAGTATCGCCTGTGTGACCCTGCGTTCCGATCCTCAAAAAGGGAAAGAGTAGCATGCTAGGAAACGCGGCTGCAGCTGCGAACCAAAAGGCAGAAGAGTAAGGTTCCGCAGCGTTGTTGGCGTAGTAACCTGATTTTGCTGGATTTTTCTGTACATGATCGAAAATTGCCGTCACGATTCCATAAGCGACAGCGCTGCATAGACGGGATATCGTCTGGAACAGCGAACCTGCAATGGATTGCTTGTCAAGTGGCATCGATGACAAAACATACATCTACGAATGGTTTAGCCAGAGTTATTGGATAGTTGGAGAAGCATAGGGATAAAACTTACATTTGCAACAATAAACTCAAAATCAATGCCAACAACACACAAGCAGAGCGCTGGGAAAGCAAATGCCCAGTACGAATCTCCGTCTCTCTGGAGGGCTGCTAGTGTAAAAGAAAGGGTGAGAGCAGTCGATCCAATACCAACAAGAATTTTGTTGGATACTTTGTGCTGGATCAGGGCGGCCACTGCGTTTGCAGTCAGACCTACAATAGCCATAGGAAGCATGTGAACGCCAGTCATGAGGGCACTGTATCCTTGCACCCGCTCGAAATAGAGTGCCATCCAGAAACTCAAGACTGGGAATCCAAGAGTGGCGAGAGCGAGGATGCCCATCAACTGTTGCATATAGTTAGTACCAAGATCATAGCAGGTTGTGGCAGGCAATGTTGTGAAGCTTCGCACTTGAATTTCGACACAGAAATTCCACGACACATGGACCGACTTACCAAAGAAAAGTCTCGATCGCGCCAGATCTTCATATCAATCATCGCATATGGGTACTTGAACTCCCATACAACAAATGAAATCATCAAAATGGCTCCAAGTATCAACAGAACGAGGACGTAGGGTGTCTTCCAACCCTGTGACGCATTTCCGCCAAGACTATGATGAATGTCAGCTTGCAGTCTCACTGACCTCGACATCCAACCATACCTCAGTGCAGCACAAAACATGCCGATGCCAAAAATTGTAAGCGCTGTTCCTGGAAGGTCCAGCTTCTTCATCGTCTGTGCGTTGAGCGTCTGCTTTGGTGTCGTATCCTTGGGTACTGTAAACGCGGCAATAATACTTATACAAAGATACACAATAGCCAATAGAAAGAAGCTAGCTCTCCAGTTGAACACCTGGGTAAAGAGGCCAGCGAGGATCGTCCCGAAAATGAAGCCCATGGGATTGCCTGCACTGAAGCAGCCAAAAGCCCTGTTCTTCCTTTGGCTAGGCTTCGCATAGATGACACCCAGCATTCCCTGAGCAGGAGGCACAGCCGCGGCAGAGAAGATGCCTAGGACACCGCAAAGAACATCGAGCGTCATGCCGGTTTGGGAGAAGCCGGCTCCCAGGCAAAAGACGGAGAAGAAGAACATGGACGCGATAAACATGGATTTGCGTCCGAAAAGATCAGCTATACTGCCGAAGAAGAGCAGTAGTGAACCAGCCGTGAGTCTGCATATCTTGTCAGTCATGCAACCTTGAATTCGATATCGGGTCATTCTCACGATGTGGCGGCATTCATCCAGGAAAGCTCCGCATTGGTCATACCCAGATCTCGTGCCGCGAACGAACTCATAACGGTGACGGCACCCTGCAGGAAGCTCGTCATGGCGACAGCCATGGTCACCGATGCAATAAACAGACATTCTTGTAACAGCGATTTGAAGCACTCTGGTCGGGCATTTGGATCCTTTTCGCTGATTGGCTGAGAGTGCACAGTGCCGAGTTCGGCATCAACATCTGTACCCATGTCGCAGGTGTGGCGTGTAATGTGAAAGTTAAAGAGAGAAAGAAAGAAAAACCAGCAATAACGCAGCAGAAGAGAGGATATTAAAAAGCACCGAGACACATGACTAGAAAATGCGAACTAGAGGTCATGTCGCAGACAAGTCTGGTTGTGATTGAAAATTGAGGAAGTCGCAGCCGGCGGTGGAATTATTCAGCACGCGGAATCATTCCTAACGCTCGTGTAGCTAGTTACACAAGCACGACACATTACTAGCCTCCCCGGCCGGGAACCACAACGACCGCCCGAGCACACCTGGTTAGTAAGTGGGACAGCCTAGGTAAACAAGTAGCCGATACTATGTGTGCGCCGAATATAGCGTGCACAAGTCGACAGTTGGGATATATTCCATATTGGACGGCCAAACACACACTCATCATGGCGTTCCGTCTACGAGCATAGTCATCTGCGAACATGGCGGAACAAGAACATTTCTCGTTACGGACTTGCGTAGCTTTTTATAACTTGACCACTTTCCACTCACCTAGGTCCATGCGGCTCAACTGGCCTCCCAATGGACCTTGAACTTCGGTGCCATTAGCCCACAGCTTCCTACCGGCCCAGTATTCGATGAAACCGTCCGGGCCTGAAACAATGATCAGTCGGGACCCGGCTTCCTCTCTGCGACGCCTTATCTTTTGTTCTATCTCGCCGGGCTGGATAAACGTCTTTTCCTCGTCGACGTAGTAGTTGACAGTCAAGCCTTTTGTGGCGGCTTCACTCCGCTTCTTGAGCGCGTCCAACTCGGTCACAATGGCACCCTTCTCCGTGGCACTCGGTGGTTCTACGAGCGGTGCCTGCACATGAAAGCCGAACAGACTCTTCCACCATCCTATTCGATCCTGACCGCCTTGATCTTGTCCGCTGTCATCACTGACACCGCCTACGCATTCTTCGCGCTTCCGGTTTGCCCACAATATGTGCATTTTGCTGCCTGTCCGCCGTCCCAATGCCTGAGCGACTTGCATCGCGGGCGCTATGCCTGTTCCACCTGCTAGAAATACAACCTCTATGATGTCGCGGGGGAGCTTGAGTTCGGTGTTGGGTCCTCGCAATTCGATGGTCGATTGCTCTGGGAGACGGTGCAGGTAGGTTGAGACCTCGCCGCCCGTCTCCTGGCGTATAAGCAACCTCATACCTCCCAGGTCATCGTCGCCCGTCTTGGTGCTATCGGTCGTGCGAGGCAATGGGGTGTATGCGCGGGCAATCTGTAATTGCGGTTGCTTGATCTGCACGCTCCAAACGCTGCGTTTCGATACCTCCTTGAGGCTTTCCGCATCTGAGACGCCATTGCTATTGCGCAGTGTGAAGATGGCGCTGGTCGACGAGACGGGCTCCTTGCTTACAAGTGTATATGGCGTGAAGGTGTGAGGGTTCAAGGTCGCATCGGACGCATCTGCGGGTTTGGCGAGACGATATGCTGCCCCGCCAAGCGCTGAAGACCCGAGCACAATCAGTGGGCCTGCTCGTCGCTTCAACCAGGACATTGCTTATGTAGGGATTGCGCTGACCTGGTGCAGTCGGGTTAAGGTGTTGGGCACTGCTACAAACTTTGTGTTGATATGGTCCAAGCGTGTTACCCACCCAGGTACGTATCTCGAGAGGACGCGGTTTCCGACAGCCCACCAAAAATGAAGAAGCACCACAAACTACGTGTAAACAGCCATCAACGTCGTCTATAAAACACATCCTATACACATGGCAGATCCTGCACGACACTAGTCGTGCGACCAATCTCCGACTTTCTCGAGGGTGGCAACAGTCTAGTTTCAGGTGCGGGTGTAACTGTGGAACAGCAAATCGGCATGCGCTACCTTCCCCTTCAGGGAAAAGCGTACCTTTCCGACACATGCCTCAGCCTCTAACCCTTTGCAGCCAAAGACCCTGCATATCTTCCACCCACACCTGGTGGCGTTCCGTTGGGTCACTATCATTCACCGACTCCTTCTTCTCTCTCTCTCTTCCTGTTCTCAACTTTCAGCCTACAGTGTAGAGCTCAACTAGTCCAACAAGCTCCTCGGCGTCTGGCCTCCAAAGGCGGGCCTTTCGGCATCATTTGGCCCTACTTCGGTCATTCTCCGGAGTTATCACGGATTAGCGACTACAGCCCTATCGACAGTTGTCGGAGTTTTTGAAAACAGACGACAAAACAACGAGCAACAGTAGAACTCAGCATCCGGACATCAGGAATATCTGGGAAGTCATCAGGAAGACACGTCACACTCGGAAGTCCCGTGGTGTTCTGCCTGTACACGTGGTACAGAGCCATGGCGCCTGCCATTCTGACTCAACGCCCGAGAATCTTATTTCTGGACGCCTACGATTCGTTTTCAAACAACATTGTCGCGATAGTCGAACAAAACATCGACGCGCAAGTCGTCAAGGTCTTTATTGACGATCCGAATCTTACAAAGGTAAAAGATGATGGGCAGCACTCAGCCTTTACGGATTACCTCAAGAGCTTCGATGGTGTGATTGCTGGACCCGGGCCCGGCTGGGCCAAATGCGAAAGGGACGTTGGTCTGATGAAAGAGCTCTGGAGTCTTCAAGAAGAGCAGCTTGTTCCTGTTTTTGGCATCTGTCTGGGCTTCCAGTCCCTATGCCTTGCCTTTGGAGCCGACATTGAACGACTTGAGGAGCCGAAGCATGGCATCATAACCACTGTCCTGCACAAAGGCCAGTTCATATTTCGAGGCGTAGAGCGTCTATTGGCCACACAGTACCACTCCCTTCATGTCAAGCTCAACCACCCTATCCAAAGTAAACGAGCTGTACGATACCCCGCCCAGCTCTGGGAACCCACGGAAACTTGCCCCGACCTCGAACCGCTGGCATGGGATTTCGATAGCGAGCGCAATGGTGCTGTGCTCATGGGTGTCAAGCATATACAAAAGCCATTCTGGGGCGTTCAGTTCCATCCAGAGTCAATTTGCACAAACGACGAAGGAAAACGCCTCTTCCAGAACTGGTGGGAAGATGCCCAGGCTTGGAACCGCAAGCGCATGTTTCGCAATGTTCCCAAAAACACTCTCATGCCAAATACGCCATCTTCCCCAATGACCTTTGCGGATTTCCGACGAGAACTTGGTTTCCACGGTGCCATGAAACAGAGCAAATACTCATCTGCTAATTTTGCGGCAAATCCCGACAGCGATACCATTACACCCTTTGAACTAGCATCGCTGATTGCACACGGCGACGGGCAAACAATACCAGACCTGGCCCCCAGCACTGTACACTGTGCAACTACCGGAAGCGGGAGGCTTACAGTTGCCGATGTCTGCGAACTTTTCGAGTTGACACGAGGAGAAGCTCTAGTTCTTGAATCCGGATTGCAGTCGAACTTGGTACCCATGGCCGTAGGTACTGGCAGATATAGCATTATCGGGTTTGTTATTCCTGAAGAGACCCTCCGCTTGCACTACTACGCTGGATCCCGCAGAATGGAGCTCAGGGATGGCAGGGATCAAGTGCATACTGAATGGACCGTGAATGACCCATGGCCATATGTACGAGAAGTCATGAAGAGTCTCCAGCCATCCACACCACCACAAGGTTCGACGTGGGCTCCTTTCTGGGGAGGTCTAATGGGCTTTGCATCGTACGAGGCCGGTCTGGAGACTATCGGTGTCCACGGGCATGATGAAGCCGCTTATCCGGACATTTGCTTTGCATACATTACCCGAAGCATAGTTTTCGATCACCAAGTCAAGAAGATTTATGTCCAGAGCATCCGTGGCGCCTTTGATCAAGACTGGGTTGAAGAGACGATAGAAAGGCTGTACGACCATGCTGGTGTGAAATCTCGGGAAAGCACGCCAGGGTCTAGTGCTATGGCAGAAGTGGACCCGTTCGAAACACACGGTACAATGGACCAGTACATTGAATCGTGCCGACAATACAAAGCCGGCGAGGGTGAATACTCGGAAAAAGTCCGTATTTGTCAAGAAGCCATAGCAGATGGCCAGAGCTACGAACTCTGCCTTACTACACGCAACGAGATTCATGCTCGTAAACCGACTGCCTGCAGAATTTCGCGTTCCGAGGATAACGAACATTCTTGGAACATGTACAAGCGCCTAGCCAGCCAGAATCCCGCTCCGTTTAGCGCATACATGAGGATACACAATGTCCACGTCTTGAGCTCATCACCGGAAAGATACATCAGTTGGGACAGGTCACAAACTGCCCAATGTCGGCCCATCAAAGGCACGGTACAAAAGAAACCTGGCGTGACTGCTGAAATGGCCCACGAGATTCTTTCTTCATCCAAAGAACGGGCAGAAAACCTCATGATTGTGGATCTCACTCGACACCAATTGCACGGCGTATACGGCTCAGAGAATGTCCGCGTGAGTCAACTCATGGAAGTCGAAGAATACGAAACACTGTGGCAGCTAGTCTCTGTAGTTGACGCAGTACCTAGTGGCTCCAACAAACCAACTACACCCGACGATTGGGAAGAACCTGTGGACTTTGCCTCCAAGAAGCCTGCCAAGCATTCCGTACCCTATCTAGGCTTCGAAGCCTTTGTTGAAAGTCTTCCTGCAGGAAGTATGACTGGTGCTCCCAAGAAACGATCATGTGAGATTCTTCAAGACGTGGAAAAGGGCGAAAGAAGAGGCCTGTACTCTGGTGTTCTCGGCTATCTTGACGTTGGAGGCGGTGGCGACTTTAGTGTAGTCATACGCACTGCTGTCAAAATCGACAACGATGACCTCCAGACCGACAACAAAGAAGACGTCTGGCGTCTCGGTGCTGGAGGGGCGATTACGAGCCAGAGCACACCACAGGGCGAATACGAAGAGATGATTGCCAAGTTTGGAAGCACTAGCAGGGCATTTATGCCTCTCCCACCGCCAAAGTCGAGGACCAAGGGTAGGAGGGTTGAGATTATCGAACCTGATGACCCTGAATTTGCGGAATTGCTTGCAAGCATGAGGGGAGGAGAAGAGCTGACGCTGGACGACGCTCAAATCATGTTGCGAGCTGTGGAGCGTGAACTAAGGAGGAGGACCGGCGAAGATTCAGGCAATGATACCACAGAGGTGGAGTGAATGTTTTACGGGAGTTGGGATGGTGCGGGAGTCGCTGAGCTTAACCTTTGATACCATCTTTTATACTAGAGATAGACCTTTCTGGTTTCAACACCAATACATCATCATATTAGAGATATTTAAATACCCATCAAATATGGTTTTACGACTACTATTGCCCTTTTATGAACACCTTTAAATGGGGACTATTACTTGGAGCGTGATGACTAAGCACGAGTAGTGGGAACGTAGCATTCGCTGTGTAATCTTGGGCAGCACATCGCACCTAACACACGCGTTCCGAGAAGTAGCAACAATGGCGACGGATGCGCCAGATCCACGGAGTTTTCAAACCTGGGAAGACGCGTTCCAGTATCCAATTCCAGTGGTTCGCAAGCTTGAACAGCAGCTTCGCAACAATGCCGACGAGAATCGTGAGAAGCTGCGGTCGCTCGTGGGGTACGGATATTTAAATACAAGGAAAAAGCAACGGGGAGCAAGCAATTCTGACTGTACGCAGAGCAAGTTACCGCAGCCTCCTCGATACTGCCGAAACGATCATCGACATGGAAGTAAGAATGGGTCAAGTGGAAACCAAGCTTGCGAAAGTAGGGCAGAGTTGCAACTCGAGGCGCTTGGAGAAGATATCAGATAATGCGGGGAAAATGGATATTCACATTCGGAGTCGTGGTCAGTCTTTTGTATTGCATTGAAAGGGACCATTGGGTTGACAGAGGACAGATGCGGAGCGGTACACGCTTGCGTCCCAACTCTCGGTCCTGCGCAATGCGCCTCTGGTGATGACACGCCTCATGAAAAGAGAAGGGTCATATCTGCTCATTGCCAAAGTCCTGGTCATTTCGCGGCTACTTCACAAGGCTCTTAGTCAGTCTGCGACGAAACCAGCGAGTGTGGATCAGCTGTGGGAGAGGCTGTTATCTGTACGGAGAAAGTTGTTGCGACGAATCGATAAGCGACTGTCGAGTGCAAGCGGTGAAACAGCAACTCTGGTGGAGAGTATGTGCGCCTATGCGCTTGCTACGAGTTCAACGCCGACCGATACCCTACATCATTTCCACAAGATGAGATTGGATAGGATGAATAGCGAGATCAAGGCTGGTGGAGATGAGCTTGCGAAGCATGGCATTGATGCGCTCAAGCTATGCATTCAGACGTGTCTCGACACCCAGACGATATTCCCACGGAGGTTGGCAGAAGCACTGGCAAAGCTGAAAGCACATCCCTTGATCCAGGACCCTGATGTTCGCGGTCTATATGAGTTGAATCTAGACGTGCACGACCAGTGGCTTGGCGACGAAGCGCGGAACTACACGCCCTGGCCACGGCATGATGAGTTGCAGCGGCCAGAAGCAGAGCAGATACTACATCGTTGGTCCAGGGATGCCATTGCGGCTTTCCTAAAGGGCGTTAAGAAGGCACTAGAGGGCGAAGAGCGATTGCAAGAGGTTGCAGACTTGCGACAGGAACTGATTGAAACATGGATTCTTTCTGGATCTCGAATGGCGGGCGTCAAGTCAGCAAACGTACTCGACGACTTGCGCGACATGATGAATGACAAGCTTGAAAGCATTGTCCGATCACGAACAAACGGACTGCAGACTGTCGTTTCTGAACTCACGGCTCAACTGGATACAGTTGGTGCATCCGAAGCAACCTCGGCACTCAGTCTCTGGGACACAATAGACAAAGCCTCGGACCTCACCAATGGAGCTCAATCATTCAAGTCCACAGTCCTAAACACATACCAAGGACGAGACGACCCAGTCATTAGCGTCACATCCGCCTTTGACAACTGGATGGCCTCAGTCCTCGAAGTCAAAGGCATAGTCAAAAGCATGAAGGAAGCCCGCTGGGACGACACCTTTGCCGACGACGCAGGCTCAGACTCCGACTCGGACCTAGGTGACTCGAAACAAACGCTTCTAAGCGACGACGACCCCAAGTTGCTAGAAGAATGCACACAAGAAGCCTTGCGTGAAGCGCTGCAGAATCTAGGCAAAAGCCTCTCTACCATCACCAAAGCCTCTGACGAAAAGGCTGGATGCGATTCCATCCAAAAAGCAACCTTCATCCTGCGCGTCATCCGGGAAATAGGGGATCGCATACCCAGACTTCGACTTCAAGATAAAGCCACACCCCCCACCTCCCCATTTACCCCGGACATCCTCGAACCCCTCCACGAAGCTCTAGCATCGTACGTCGCACAGCCAACGCTGGAAGCATACAAGAGTTCGCTAGCAAAGTCCCTCAAAGTCAAATCGAATAGTCATATCTTGTGGGAGGGCCAACCGCCACTGCCTACCCAGCCGTCGCCCAGCGCATTCCGCTTTCTACGCGATTTGAACGCTAAGATGACGGGTGTGGGGAGTGATCTTTGGGCTCCCGGGAGTGTCAGCGTGATGAAGGGGAGGGTGGCGGGGATGTTGGTGGGTGTGGTGGAGGGGCAGGTTGATGCTATTGTTGCACTTGGCCAGGGGGTTGCTGAAGATGAAAAGAAGGAAGAAGAATCAAAGGACGAAGAAGGAGAGGAAAAGACGGATGCAGAGGTGTCTGGTGACCAGAAGGAGGATGTGAAGGAGATCAACGTCTACAGACTTAAGCAGTTGCTGTTCGATGTGCTGTATGTACAGCGGTTTATTGAGCCGGCTGCGGGAGAGGAGAGTGTGTTGGCGCTGAGGAAGAAGATGGAGTTGGAGGATGTGGATGTGGGGAGGTTGAAGAGGAGTGCGGTGGAGTATGCGAAGAAGACGTATTTGCTCTTTGCGCTGTTAGCTTAGAGATACATCGAAGTAGATTAATCTAACTACTGGTATAATTCTACCATGTCCGCCAGGTCATCGTATTCTTCAGCTAGTTCCATCTTCGAATTACAGGTGTGTTTATTTATCTACTTCCCTCCCTTCTTCCCTCACAAAACCATTCTATTTAATGATCAGGGTTATAATACTTGCGCCAGTCATGTTCCTCCTTGAACCCCAACACCTCCTTAATCTTCCGGTTACTCAACGGGGCCTCCCACTCGCCCATCTCACGCGTAACAGGGGTATTAGGCGCATACTGCTCGAGGAATTGTTTCGTGGGGAAAGTAGCAGTGATAGTATCATTTGTCGCATTGAAAATCTGGAACCCCAGGCCATCTTTCTGCACGCACAAATGGCAAATCTGGCCAAGATCGCGAGCGTCGATGTAGGCCCAGGCGTTTCGCTTGCGTGTCTCCGGATGCTGGATGTATTTTGGAAAGTCGCGGGCGTACTCGTGGGGCTCGATGACGTTGCCGATGCGCAGGGCGTAGATGTCCGCGTCGAAACGGCGGGCGAAACCGCGGGCTACGCGTTCGCCGCAGAGCTTGGAGATAGCGTAGGTATCCATTGGGTTTACGTCTGCATCCTCCACCAGTGGGAAAGCGGTGTAGTCGAGGTTGCCCTGGCCGAAACAGACTTCGTACGTTGTTTCGCTGCTGGCGATGATGATCTTGCGGACGCCGAGTTTACAGGCTGCCTCGATGACGTTGTAGGTTGAGCGCACGTTGCCGGCGTAGCACTCGTTGTCGGGCACGAGCATGTTGCGAGCGTAGGCGGCGAAGTGAATGACGGCGTCGGGCGGGCCTGGGATATGTGGTGCTTCGTAGCCAGCGAAGTTGAAGTGTGTGGTTAGGGCATTGAAGACTTGACCGCTGTCTGTAAGGTCGGTTTTCAGAGTGAAGACCCCGGCTTCCGGGTCGGGAAAGTCAATTAGGTCGAGATTGAGGACTGAGTAGCCTTGCCGGAGGAGATAGGGGATCACATGGCGCCCGGCTTTTCCTGAGCCGCCTGTGAAGACGATGCGTTTGCCCGAGGAGGACATGGTGGAGGATATTGGAATTGGCTGGTCTATTTTGGTCTTGAAGGAGACTTCTAGCCTAGGATATGATTTGTCAGTATATGCAGTTGGACAATTGCGGGGTTGTGTATCTACCTTTGTGGTTCATGGGATTGAGGGGTGACTTAGTTGGCCCTGTAAAAGTATCTTGAGGGTCTCGAATCGAGAAACCACGAGAGACTAGCCTCCATCTTTATAAACGTCATGTGCGGGTGCATGTAGAATAGCCTATCCCACCGGGACATGGGCGTGCGAAGTTGCATGTGGCGAGCACGGTAAGCCATAACGGGAAATACGTTTTGGGGCATGGGGAGAGTCGCGCTAGTCCTACGTCACGACCGAATACCCCGGCCTTTGGTGGTGCAACTGCAGTTGACTAGCGTCATGCCAGCGACCGATTCCTCCGCAATCCGTATTTGGCCGAACGACAGAGATATTTCTAGACGTCTACGCCTGTCCCTACACATGGTCGCATATTCCCATCCACACACATGACCAGCGGTCTGATGCGGCGCTTCTTCTCGACGTTTGCCCGCACGCAACTTGAAGCCACGACGACTGCGACTTCGCTCACGGCGCCCCGAATACTAGGGCTGAGGCAATACAAGAGGACTCTCAGCGATGTCGGCTCCAGACGGGCGTCGGTGTCGAGGCATTGGTTCACGAGCTCGTCGCCATACTCGAACTCCGAGCCCGGTGAGTGCGAGAAGAAGCGCATGAGCGAGCGCGACCTGAAGCTGGGAAACAGTATGTTTGCTACACGAGGAATGGGATGTATTGCTAACAGAGACGACAGCTATCAGGGTCCTACATGAGCGCCTACCGACGCTCTTGATATCGCCACTTCCCCAGGACATCCTCTCTCCGCATATCAGCCTCCACCTATTTCCCTCGACGCACCCACACCTGCCTACTGTAAGTGGGAGGTTCTCGTACGCCGCAGCACTATGGACAGCACCGGTCGCATGGGGTCAGGTCCCGGTACTGGGCAATGTAAAGCTCAAGATATTGTCTGAGCGTATGGTGAAGAATGGAGGGTGCTCAACAGCAAGCAATGTGCGCAACGAGAAACTCATTGTCAAATGGCAGACATGCGGCAAGTCGGACAAGAAAGAGAGCGGGCAGGTCAGCGATGTAGTGGAGAAGATCACGAGCATTGTTGCTGGATCCAAGCGGCCACAGCAGGAATTCACAGGCTTGTTCAAGTTTGAGTTTGACGAGGAAGGACGGATTCTGAACCACATCATCGAGCATACAGATGAGGGCCAGCATTGGGATCGGACTGCCAAGATGATTAGTGTCACGGATTGGCTTCTGGGACGGGCGTGGGGGATGCGAGATGAAGGCAGTCCCAGCCTGGCGTTTGCCAAATGCAGCAGGGAAAAGGACGGCCGCGGCCAGAGCGAGCGGCGATGAAACGCTGTTGTTCTGCTTCCACGTCAATGTTGGGCCGTTATCTTTGTCGTCGTCGTCGTCATCGTTGTCGTCGCACTTTTATTTCTTCACCACTCCGCCTGTACAAAACCTGTAACCACGAAGTCATGAGACGGCGTCTTTCGTATAGAGTAGCGAAGACCAATTGATACCCTAGTAGGACAAGGACCAGGATGTTGTCTGCACAGCCGCTTGTTCCGATACGGATGGCAGTATGTACGTGTAAGTGGGTTCGCAGACGGGATAGGCGAGATGCAAGTGGCTGGTTGGAGGTGCAGCGAGCTTTTCACATCGCAGATGCAAATGTGACTGTATGTGGCCCCTCTGGTTGCTGTGCGGAGGACGGTCATGTGCGGCGACGTGATAGGATGAAGGGGAGCTGACAGCTGCTGTGGCCGCCCAATGATGAGTTGGCGGGCGAGGGCGCGCATCAACCACGGCACTAGGCCAGGTAGCTTCCGCCTAGCACTTCACCCTGCCAGCATACTATAGTCGCAACATTGCTGCTCTCGCATCCCACGCCTACCACGCCGTTCCGGCTTTTCCTCCTCCACCTCCGCCCTACGCCATCTCTCATTGTTGCTCTGCAGCTCCCCGTGCATAGCTGCCATTGCTACAGCCGCCATCCCCCGCCGCTTGCCAGCCCCCCGACTTTCCCACGCCCGGCCGCCTGTTGCCTGTTTCCCCGCGCCTATTCCACAACAGCACTGGGAACTCGCAGCCTCGTCAACCCTAGGCTTCTGCCTCTCTCCCCACCAGAGCCATTGTCTAACCGCGCACAATCATGGCGGACATGTCACAAAGCGGAGAATTGAGTATGTCGACTGTTCTCCTTGGCACATGTCCATGTATCGCGAAGCTCCTGCTAATGCGGCGCAGATCAGCCCATCCTCAACCTGACGCCAGAGGAAAAGCGCGTCTTCCAGTATCTCTTCCAGCAAGCCGACACAGAAAAGCTCGGCGTCATAACAGGCGAGATCGCCGTCAAGTTCTTCGAGCGGACCAAATTAGCACCAGCTGTCCTTGGTGAAATATGGCAGATTGCAGACACGGAAAACCGCGGTCTCTTGACCATGGCCGGCTTCTGCCAGGTCCTGCGCCTCATTGGACACTACCAGGCAGGACGAGACCCTACTCCAGAGCTTGCCTTTAGACGTACGACTCCTGCGACTCCTCTTGTGTCTCGTTGATCACATGCGCTGACGTTCAAGTAGCCGCCCCCCTGCCAAAGTTTGAGGGTCTAACACCACCATCGGCTCCTCCCGCCGCCCCTGGCTTCTCCCCACAACCAACCGGCTCCATCCAGCCTCAAGTGAGTGGCAACGGCCCAATCCGTGTCCCTCCGCTAGTCCCTGCCAAAGCCGCCGAGTACGCAGGCTTGTTTGAGAAGTCTGGTGCAGTCAATGGCATCCTTTCAGGTACAACCCTACTTCATACTCCAACCTGACTCTTGGCTAATAACTTCCAGGCGAAAACGCAAAAGAAATCTTTGAGAAGGCGCGGTTACCAAATGAAGTTCTTGGTCGGATATGGAACCTTTCAGACACGGAGCAGCGCGGAGCCCTCAATGTTACAGAGTTCATCATCGCTATGCACCTACTCGCATCGTATCGCACAGGAAATATGAAGGCCCTCCCAAACACGCTGCCTCCGGGCCTGTATGAAGCCGCTTCTCGACGTGGAGGACTTCCGCCGCCACCAGGACGTCCAGACCAGAGCATGGCTATCCCACGTCAATTCAGCGGCCAGCAGTCTGCACCACGGCAGCCAAGCCCACTCGGCCGGCAACCCTTTGGAGCGGCTCCCCCGCCCGCACCGCCTGCTGGAAACGACTGGCTAATCAGCCCGCAAGAGAAGGCATCGTATGACAACTTGTTCAAGGGTGTAGATACCATGGGCCGCGGCTTCATCACCGGAGACCAGGCAGTACGCTTCTTCAGTGACTCGGGTCTGCCCGAGGATGTTCTTGCAGGTATATGGGATCTTGCAGACATCAACTCCGAAGGACAGCTATCCAAGGACGAGTTCGCAGTAGCCATGTACCTTATTCGGCAGCAACGGAAGGGAGATCAACTCCCTACAACTTTGCCGCCCAATTTGATTCCACCAAGCCTGCGCACCCCCGCGAACCAAGCTGCACAGATTCCCCTACCCCAAGTGGCACCCCCACCTCCACCTCCCCCTGCTCCCAAATCTGCTGCTGATGATCTCTTCGGTCTGGACGCCTTCACAGCGCCGGTTCCTGCTCCTCCTCAGCAGCCACAATCAACCGGCGGATCAGCTACATTCAGCAAGCCTTTCGAGAGCGATCCTTTTGGCAGCAAAGCCGCTTCACCAACTTCCCCGCATCACTTCCAGCCTCAGCCGCGAAACCCAGCTTCCACCTTTAAGCCGTTCATGCCAAGCTCTTCTTTTGGTCAAACTCTAACGGCACATTCCACGGGCCAGTCTGGAATCTCTGGCGCGCCGCAACACTCGACGCCGTCCGTTATGGACGATTTGTTAGGTGGAGAGGCCGATCCTGAGATCAACAAAAAGTTGACGCAAGATTCCACTGACTTGGCCAACATGTCCAACCAAATGACCACCCTACGCAACCAGATGCAAGAGGTCCAGAACAAGAAGACTGCGACTGAAAGCGATCTCAACAGTGTCAACACTCAGAAACGTGACCTTGAACTTCGTCTCTCACAGTTTAAGACGCAGTATGACCAAGAAGTCAAGGCAGTCAAAGCTTTGGAGGATCGTCTAGCCAGCTCTCGCAATGAGACTCGAAAGCTACAGCAGGATCTTGCGATGATTGAGGCATCCTACCAGGATCTTCAAAACCAGCACCGTCAAGTCGGAGGTCAACTGGAGGCTGATCAGCGCGAGAACAACAGCTTGAAAGAACGCATTCGTCAGCTCAACGCCGAGATTGCGCAGCTTCGCCCCCAGCTTGACAAGATGAGGAACGACGCCCGGCAACAAAAGGGCATGGTAGCGATCAACAAGAAGCAGTTGGCCACTAACGAGAGCGAGCGCGACAAGATCAAGAATGAAATGAATGATTTGAGCAGGTCCCAGGACGAGACCTCCCGCGGCTCGCCAATCCAGTCACCCGCCGTTGTCAGCCCTGCAGCTTCCACAACAAGCCAGAGCACCAACCCCTTCTTCCGAAAGTCGCCTCAGCCCGCTGAGAACACCATGTCACCCTCTGGCTTTGCTCGTGAGGGACCTCACAAAGACTTTGATAGTGTGTTCGGTTCGTTCGGTACTCCTCAGAGCAGTGCGCCTCCAGTATCGTTCCGTCCTGACAACCAGAGTCTCGGACCTAGCTTCTCTGCTCCATCGGGTCAGTCAGTACGCTCTTCTGAGGGTCCCGACGTTCCCACGCCCTCCACATCGCCTCCTCTGTCTTCTTACCAGGAATCTCCCCGTGTTGCCGATCCACCAGCCCCTCCTGAGTCACGTCAGTTTGGCTCTGCATTCTTGCCATTGAGAGAAGGCGCGCCACGGTCGGACTCTTTCAGCTCCTCTGTGCGTGCGCCTGCCTCTGCCAGCAGATATGGCCACCATGCTCCTGGAAATGAGACACCTACTATCTCACAGGCTTCACCCGCTGGTACTCCGATTGCTGAGAAGCCCACTGTTGAGCGTACCGATACCAACAGGACAGAAACCGACAACTTTAACCCAGCTCTGTTTAACCGCACTTTCTCGGCTTCTCCAGTAACCAGTGTTACCAGCGATACTCAGCGCTCAATTGCCAAGGCTGAAGATCGGAAGGACACTTTCAACTTTGGAACACAAGATCTTCCCGGAGCGTTTCCACGGGACTCTGGCACACCGCTGCAACAGAACAAGACTGGTGAGAGCAGTATGAGTGCTCCACAGAGAACCAACAACACCGACCCCTTTGGCAGCACCTCTGGTGAACAGCCACGGGGAGGCAAGGACGACTTTGACGCGGCTTTTGCAGGCTTCGGCCCTAGCCGTCAGACCGCCGCTACCGCTTCAAACGCAAGTGCACCAACAGGCGATTCTAACAGATTTAACAAGGAGTTCCCGCCCATTGAGGATCTTGCACATGACGACGACAGCGACAGCAACGATGGAAGAGGATTTGATGACAACTTCACATCCGCATCGCCAAACCAGAAGCGTACCAGCTTTGGACCGGAGCACCGCTCTCAACAACAGCAACGTCCTGGCACTGCCTCAAGCGACGAGCTTTACCGAGCTCCACCTCCGACTACTCGCCTAGACTCCAACCTTAGCGGCTTGCCCTCTCCTGGTGCGCAAAAGTCACCACCTACATATGATTCCGCTGTGAACACGACAAGAAGTGGATCGAACCAGTTCCCCCCTGAATTTGGTGGTCTTCTTCCTGCTCGTGAGAACCCAACGTCTACTGGTTCTCCTGACACCGCACAGGGCCCTGAAAGGTCATTCAACCCACCAGGTGGCCATGGAGCTGCTCTCT
This sequence comes from Bipolaris victoriae FI3, assembly GCF_000527765.1. Classification (NCBI taxonomy): domain Eukaryota; kingdom Fungi; phylum Ascomycota; class Dothideomycetes; order Pleosporales; family Pleosporaceae; genus Bipolaris; species Bipolaris victoriae. The sequence goes on along the minus strand of NW_014575363.1, from coordinate 42,157 downwards.
TTGGTGGCCCGTCCAAGTCTGCCACAACTTCACCAGCTCCTCTCGATATTCCTGTTTCAACTGTTCCTTCCGACCAGTATCACTCTGCCTTGACATATGGTGCCAACGAGAACAACAAGGGCCCATCGCCATCCAGCAATGTTCCTCAGCTCGGAAAATCTGCCTTCAACGACGACTTTGACGCTGGCTTTGACGATCTTGCCGATGCCAAGGAAGATGACAAGGTTGATGATGACTTTATGTTCTCTTCACAGCATCGTGAGGGACTTGATGAGTTCAACCCTGTCTTTGATTCGCCAGCAGCCTCCAAGTCGAATACCATGGCTTCGCAGCAAACACCCACGGGCAAGCCTCGTGGAGATGACAGCTTCAGCGACTTCGAACACCTATCTCAGACCTTTGGTGGACAATCCCAGCAGCCTCAGCCAGGCTCCTCATCCCAGGATTGGGACGCCATTTTCTCCAACCTCGAATCTTCGCAGACTGACAAGGGCGCGCACTCGCAACAAGCCTCAACCGACTTTGGCAAGTCAGTCTTTGATACGCTTGACAAGGAGGAGGCTGCCGCCTCGACGTCCAAGTCGCAGCAATTGTCGCCTCAGATGCCTCCACTTGGCCGTGCCGTCAGCACTGGAACCGAACACGACGACCCTATTCTCAAGAAGCTGACCGGTATGGGCTACGCACGCAACGACGCTCTTTCTGCGCTCGAGAAGTTCGACTATGACATCAACAAGGTAAGCACTATAGCATCCCACGATACATATAAGAAACTCGACTAACACCTTCGTAGGCTGCTGACCACTTGGCCTCTGGTGGAAACTAAGAAGTGAAAAATTGCAAGTCCGTAAACGCGTCATGATCATTGTGAAAAAGATCTTGAATCGCTTTTTCTTGTCTTGTACGAGTACATATGTTTAGCATAGCGCCGCCCCTAGTCTTTGTACCTTTGAGCGTTTGATTCTCATTCTCTCTGTCTCTGTCTGTCTGTCCCTCTCTCTGTTTTACCAACACCATCTCCGCAGCGCACGCACGCTTCTTTCTTTCCTTTGTTCGAACATTCTCTTTTCTTGTAGTAAAGCATTCGCTTGGTGTGGGAGGAAGCTACGGCATGTTAGTCTTTGGGTTCCTGTCGCTTTGGGGGTGCGCACGCTTTTGAAGGGAACGGGAAAGGAAATGTTTGCTTTGAGACGCACGTATTTTGCAACTTAATCTAATTTGTTTGCTTGTGATATTGGGCCTTTTGGATACCCCCTTTTTGTTACCTTGTTGTCTGAACGTATATACGGCGGTTCGCTGTAAGAAAGAAAGTCCATTTATGTATTCACAGCGAACAGATACGGTAGATGGAATTGATACAAGGGTTTAAAGCATGGTATTAAATAGAGTTAGGGTATACAGATGCCCGTATCATCTCATCATACATTCATATAGAATAGAAAAAACATCAACGCAGTTCATCATTGGTATCCCAGAAAAGATGTCCCTCACAATCTTTCCGTATTCAAGCATTCCCCTAGAACAAATCAAACGTCATTAAACCTTCTTAACACTACGCAGTAACAGACTCGGTTCTCACAGCAGCATCGACTTTCTCCTCGTACTTGTCAAAGACGGCAGTACCCTCGACGTGGCTATCTTCAAAGACGTCGACATGGGTAGAGGCGAACTTGCGGGCGCTGACTTTCTTCTCGAAGAGGAGATCGAGTTCGGCGAAGGAGCGGCCGCGGGGTTCGGGGAGGCGGAAGTAGGTGTATATTATGCTGAGGAAGCAGGAGCCGCCCCAGAAGAAGCCGGCGTAGTTGCCCCTGGTTTATGAAGTTAGTATACCTATTTGAAATTGGGGGGTTTTGAGAAAGAGGAAGGACTTACCAGTTCCAAGCTCCAGGGTTGAGCATGTAGGGAGTGAGAACGGATGTTATGATACCGATTACGTTGTATAAGTTACGTCCGAGGACGACCGTCTTGATGGCCAGACGGCGGGTAGACAGTTCAGCGACGAGCGAGTAGCATACCGTTCCGACGGTGAGCTGGTAGAACATGGCCCAGACAATCATCATGGCGCCTGTTGCCATGGCGCCGGTTTGGCGCTCGGAGCTAGGAACGAGACCGAGGAAGCCCATGACGAAGAGCATAACGCAGAGGCCGCAGAGACCGCCGAGGTAGAGCGTACGACGTCCGATTCCGACTTTCATTAGGTACCAAGCGCCGAAGACACCGGCCATGTTGATACCGTATTGGCCCATTGCGAAGTCGTAAGACGTGGAGGGTGAGAGACCGGCTTGCTGGAGGAAGTAGGACGAGTATCCGGAGAAGGCGTTGCCACTGAGATTCTGCATTGCCCAGGCCATGCAGACGATTTCAGTGCGGCGTAGATCAGTGCCCTTGAAGCAGTCCCAGTAGCTTGCTCCTTGGGTGATTTTCTCCTCGAGCGCGGTCGTGTGAACCATCATGGCAATCGTCTCTTCAGCGTCAAAGTCGGTCTCGCGGTTGAGGCTGGTGAGGCGGAGCAGCGATTTCTTTGCGTCTTCGAGTCGGCCTTTGCGGACGAGCCACCAGGGGGATTCAGGGGCGAGGAAGACACCGATGAGAAGGGGAACTGGCCACATCCATTGCAGAGCGTAGGGAATACGGTAGGACCATTCATCTGGCCGGTCGACGAGAGAGCGGATGACTCCAATACCAATGAGTTGACCGAGACCCCAGCAGAAGTTGACATATGTTGTTACTACCAGGTTGTAAGTATAATGTCTTGATACAAATATAGGGGAGGTTAAACTTACAGTATCCACGTAGGGCAACGGGACAGACCTCGCAAGCATATGTGATAGTAAGAGTCTGAAAGACACCCCAAGGAATACCACAGAGAATCTCAGCAACCAAAAGATGCACGACTGTCTGAGCAGTGAAGAAGATGGTCGTGAAGCCAATGATTAAAGTAAGACATCCCATTACCGTATAGCGGTAACCGATCCACTCGCTGATCCATCCGTTCAAGAAAAGTCCAATGATTTCGCCCACAATGACTCCATTGGACAGTCCAGCTTGCCATGGTGCTGGGATTTCCCACGTGCCATCTGCAAGTTGCTCGCCATACTTTTGTTTGAACTGCGGGAAACCGAAAAAGTTGTTGAGCAAACAGACGTCGTAGCCTTCCATGACGATACATGTGCTGATAAGCACCGACCAGCCAATGGCCTTGGGATAGAGCTTGATGCCCTGCATGAGGGTCATCTTGCGCTCCTTGTCTGACGCCAGACGTGCGTCATTGATGACCTTATTGGCAGCAAGCTTGTGATGGTCGTCATGATCGATATCATGTTCCAGCTTGGGAGCCGCAGTGGGTTCAATATCCTTCTCGACAGACATGTCTGCGAGGGTTTGTATGAACCAGGTAGTCGGACCGAGGAGGATATGCTATTGACCTGGTTCAGGATAGCAACGAGGGTGGGGAAAAGAGAGGAGGGGGATCCTGCAACACCGCTCCACACTCTCTCGCAATACTAAAAACGAAACAGAGAGAATCTGGGGAAGCTGTTGCTGCTACCGTGACATTGGGATGGTAAGGATATGCGGCGGCCTTTAAGCATAAAAATTCTGCGGGGTCTACTAGTGCATGGTTTGGGCCAAGCGCAAGTGCACGCGGTGGTCGCCCTGGGTCTCGGTCGCGTGCAGACAAGTGGAGCTTTCTCTTGTGCCGATTGACATGTTGTGTGATTGGACAGACTGACATGTGACCAGTCTAGGAGTAGTTAGACTGACATAGGACATTATCGGCATGTCTTTTGCCCATCTGTCTTTGCTTGGCTCCAAAGCAAGAGCCGATGGAAGCGGAGAAGCACCCGCAGAAAGTTAACCGTTCAATTGGTGTCTAGCGAACGGCAAGTGTATCTGGGGTACCCGCTAAGTCTGGGGCATGTGGAGGATGGGGTAAACAAAAGATGGAAATCGCGGCGAACAAGTACGTATGGGAGTCGGAGAGAATTGCCGCCAAGAGTCACGATAGCGTGTTCAGGCGTCCAACCGCCATGCCAAGGCGTTGACCGAGGTAGAGCCTCACCAGCCTTCACGCCAACCTCCTGTGGAATCTTCTAGCCAGCCCAAGAGCGGAGGGTTATTCGGGGCACATAACCCGATTACAAGCGGAGAGAGTGGAGTAAGACGACTTGGCTGACTTGTTTTCAATTGTCTTTTCACTAGCTAAGAGGGCGCATTCGTAAACACTTCACTATCAATGGTCCATATCCACCTTCGGCATTGTGGCTGCCAGTCAGCAGACACCTGCTCTCCACATCCAAGGTTGTGTCATGAATAATCAAGTCGACCTCTGCACATCGGTCCGTTCCCCAGACGGACTGGCCTCCATGTCTCCAACTTCGTCTACCCTGTTCTCAGCTTGCTCGCTCTCATGTCTCCGTGATTCTACTCTGCCTCCAAAAAACGCCAGCAACAGTAGATCGTATACTGCCTTTAAGCAACCCGCCGTCACAAAAGCCACCCAGAAACGACCATTGCCAGCAAGAAGGCCCGTAAAGGTCGGGCCAGCGCTCTGACTCAGTATCTTTAGAATGTTGACCACGCCCATGACGGCTGTGCGCTCTCCTGGTAACACGACAATGGAGAGAAAGGCTGTTCTCGGTGCTTGATCCATAGAGTTGAGTACAGAGCGAGAAACAAGCAAGAAGATAGTTGGAGCGAGACCAGCTGGGACCGGGAGAAGAGCCAGGAAGATAGACGACGGGAGGTGAGTGGCTACCATGGCTTGAATCAAGCCGAGGCGCTTGGCTAGGCTAGAGGCAAAGACATTGCCAATAGTTGAGACGAACCTGAACATCAGTCAATTAGATGAAGACGACATGTACAGGGCTGATACTTACCAAGTCGCTGACATGATGCCTCCAAGTTTCCCTTTTGGCAAGTTGAACTTCTGGTCCATGTAGTAGTTGACCAAACTGAACGGAGCCATACCCGAGCCCAGAGAATCAAGGAAGAACAAGCTACAAAGCTTGACTAGTACCACACGACTAGGCTTTGATATTGTGCTAATGGAGTGCCAAAACCTTCTCTTCTTCTCAGGTTCCGCAGGGCGTTCCTCTTGTGCCGGCACATGCACACTTCCGGTAGCTTGACTTTCAGCCAGCAGTGGCTCCGTCTCCGCAGATACAGAGTCGACATTCTGCTTGTCAACTGCCCCATTCTGCTCACACCGCTGGCTCATACACAGCGCCATGAGTGCCTTGATGCACCCAACACCCGTATAAATCCAGAACATGGCACGATACGCATCCAAAGCCGTCCACCCTTCCAAGGCCTGCAACCGTTCAACAGCCACACCGCCAACCGCCAACCCCGTCGACGTCCCCAGCACAGCAAGAACAACATACCAAGTATACACATCTGCCCTCTCCCTCTCATCCACCAAATGCGCAAGCGTCGACTCCTCCACCGCTCGAAATGGCCCAATCTCGTTTCCCGTCGGACTAATCACCCCGACAATCGCCGCGAGAAGCAACGCAAGATAATGACTCGTACTCGCAAACACAGCTCCTGATACCGCCATCGACACCGCACCCAGCAAAAGCGTCCTCCGCCGCCCCAGCGAATCCGCAACAAGCGTAAGCAGCAAACTAATCACTACATCGCCCAGCAGCGTCAACGTCATAAACAGCCCAATCTTCTCATCCGAAAATCCTTGCTCTTGGAAAAACAGCGCAAGAATAAGCGCGATAGCGCCATAGGCAAAGAGGCGCAAGTACCGCGCCAGAATGATAATGTAGACATCTTTCCCCGTTTTTCGCATCGTCGCGAGTCCGAATTCGTGCGCGAGCCATTGTGTTGCGTTGGAAATACCACTTTGGATTGACATTGCTTTTCCGGAGAGAGTTTGATGCGAGAAAAAAAAAGAGGCCGTAATAAGTACGTATCTCTCACGGAAAAGCGGCGAGAGAGCAAAGTGAGAAAAAAAAACGACTGCTGGAATTCCTAGAAATAAGTGTAGTACAACGACACAGCTTGCAAAGTGTCGATACAGTTGTCAGAAGAGACAGAGAGAGAGGGGAGGAAAAGACGAGGTAGACTGCAAAAAGTCATTGTTTAGGCGCAATGTCACAGATGTGGATGCCTGAAAGGAATACGCAATAGGGCGGGCGGGCGCCAACTTTTGGCTATTTTACCCGAAGCGGCATAGAGGCGAGCGAATAAGTACACCGCATAGTTCATGTACTAAAGAGCATCTCCGAGATGAACAGAAAATGAAAAGTTTGAGGCGGTGTTGATGGTGCTGGACAAAAGTAGTGGTAATAGGGGCAATTACAGGGATAAGGGAAATCACAAATCACAACTTCTACTTGTATTCATCCTAGGTTTTGTTGAGAGGTGAAAGGGCGTCCAAAAGGCGCCAGCACCTGATTCGACACTCGAGAAGAAAAGGAAAAACATATATGCACAACTACAACACATGCACTTTTGACAGGTCAAATGTAGAAGGTGGGGGTCTTTGTGGCACCATGGGAAGAAAAAGAAATATATACCGCGAATTGCTTTTTGGGGGGCCCATGGCAGGGATGCTCAACATCATGTCAGTACGTCATTACACATGTACATGCCAAGCAAATCACGTTCTGGGATAAAGTATGATTGTCCATATTAAGAACACCTAGAACGCACCGAAGGAAACAGAGGACCTAGCGGCCATCACAAATTGCAATGCAAAAACCAGCATATCCCGGAAATCCAAACGAGAGCCCCCATTCTATGCGATCCGTGTCGCCATGCTAGCACAAAGCTCGAGACGGAGAGGGAGAGACGGTGACGAAGGGGAGATCATGGCCGTCGTTGTATCAGTGCGCACTAGTGTAGTACCACTTTGCTTCTCGCGATCGCCATGTAGAGACCGGAAATCAGGCATCCACGTCGTATCTCGCTACTTATTGAACGCTTATACGTTTCTCCGACACATTTGAACTCTTCTCTTCCTTCTCTAGCAGCAGCCGCCACCGGATCCGCTTTGCACACCCTGGCCTTGCCCGATGGGGACTGTGGGCTTGGTGTTGGCGGTTGTGGTACCCATGCGCTCCTTGATCTGGCGGGCCATGGTCAGGAAAGCTTGCTCAACGTTGGTGGCGCTCTTTGCGGAGGTCTCGAGGAATGGAATGCCAAGGCTATCTGCGAATTCCTAGTGATGCTGTTAGATGCACGAGCTACATGGAAACGACGAAATTAACATACCTTTGCTACGGTGTACTCAACAACCTTCTTGTCCGCCATATCGGACTTGTTGCCGACCAACAGCTTGTTGACGCCCTCGGTAGCATATCGGTCAATCTCCTGCAGCCACTGCTTGACGTTGTTGAATGAGTCCATGTCGGTGACATCGTAGACGACGCAGATGCCGTGAGCGCCACGGTAGTAGGAGGAAGTAATAGTTCGGAAACGCTCTTGACCGGCGGTATCCCACTAAAATCACAATCAGTACTCGCAGCCAAAAGATACTAGATCCAACAAGAGTACGCACAATCTGCAGCTTTACGGTCTTGCCATCGAGCTCGATCGTTCGGATTTTCTAGCACATGTTAGTCCGTGGCAGGCACCAGCACCAAGTACCGAGGCAGACGCACGAAGTCGACACCGATGGTCGAAATGTAGCTCTCAGTGTATGTGTCGTCGGCAAAACGGAGCAGCAAGCAGGACTTTCCGACACCAGAGTCACCGATGAGGAGGAGCTTGAAGAGGTAGTCGTATCTATTGTGCAGAGAGAGAAGCGTCAGTGGCCAGTCTGCAGTAGGCGGGGGGATGGCAGCTCCGAAGCTGTGCTGTGCTGTGCTGCAGGGCATGGAAGTCACTCTGTAGGCATTCAAGTCAGTATGGCTCTGCACACAGATACATCGTCATTGCTCGTCGGCCTGTGGCGGTGGGCTTCGCGCGGAGGTTACGTACCACTCAGGATTCATGTTTGCGGCGTTACAGGGGTATGGGAAAAGTAAGGACTAGAAGGTGTTGGTTGAGAAAGAAAAAAAAGGCTGGCTGGAGGCTGAATCGTGGGGTATCGCGCGTCGTCGGGGGTGGACGAGGTGGAAGCGGAGGACGATGAGGTGCCCTGCGTGGATACCAGGTGTGAAGGAGCTTGGCACTCAGCCCCAAATCCGTGGTCACAGGTTGCCGGATCCCGTCCGCACCAGCGAACATCACATTCACAGCAGCCTGACCACCGCCTAACCTACCCTAGCGACACTACCCGGCTCACTGGCAGAGCTATCTGACATGTGACCTGAATCACTTGAAAACTGCAACCTTGTTATCGCTCAACCAGCGTTTGGCACTGCCGTTCTCATCATGAGGCAGGGCAGTGCGCCGTGTGGACGCGTGCACGTGACAAAGCATGCATCACCGGCGCCGTTTCACAAGTGTACCAATCTGCAACCTAGTCTCTGAATGAATGGAGAATGTATAGTTCGCTTGCAAAAGTGCGCGGTCTACCGTACGCCGTTACATTCGACGCAGCCCAGTCTGTCAGTCCCAGGCAACCAAAGCCCCGCGCTTCCCATATAGTACAGACATCAGATCACGGCCAGCTTACAAATTACATTATCTTGCCAAACGCGGGGATCAGCGTTTGCGCCAACCAGAAGGAGAATACGAGCTTGGGGCCTGTCATGAGCAACTTGGGTGTCAGTCCCTTGAAGAAGGAAGTGAACCCTTCGTGCTTAATCATGTTGGACACGATCCTGAAGCCGCTCTCTGGGTTCTCAAAGTTCCTGTTCTGGATGCGCGTCTTGATAACGTCCAGAGGAGCAGATACTACTAGCGAAGCGCTAGCACCTGCGATGGATGCGACAAAGTTTTGCATCCACGACGCAGAGTTGTAGTCTGAAAGCTTGTAGAGGTACTCCTTGGCAACCGCCGAACCACCAAACAGCTATACTGGCATTAGTCTTTGCACTTGTCTTTCCACCGAATACAAACATACCGCAAACGAACCAGGCGCGTTACGTGCTGCCGTCCATCCCCAACCACGGTAAAGTCCAAAGCCCTCGTCAGAGACAATCTTGACCAGTCCTCGGCCCCGGAAAGCCTCTGGGTTTGTTTGTCGCTTGATCTTGAGCACGTCCAACGGAAGGAGGACAATTTCACCAATACCAATGATCGAACCTGCGGTCGCATGCATGATCGCCTTGCCGTTGCCCTTGCCAAACGTGCGGTCGAAGCTGCCACCGTGGTTCTGTGCGAGGTAGTCCCTGACGAAAGGCTGGCCACCAAACTTGTACACTCGTTGAAGTACCTGACATTGTCAATTGAGGTTCTCCCATACTTTTAAGTATCCCATCTACCTTGTATACTGCAGCGTATCCGAGACCGGGGAAGAGAGACAGGAATCGACTGGAGGCGGAGGCGGAGGCCATATCCCTGAAGACGACCTTGTTGAGGTGCGATGCGGATTCAATCTGTAGGCGCAGGGTCAGACATGGCCGTCATGCATATGGTGACATTGAATCGCACCTTGCCAATGTTGCTCATCAATCGCTTCGCCGTGGTGTCGACTGGGTGGAACACCATGAGCTCTGCAATTCCCGCACATCCTGCAACCGTTAGACCTAATTCCCCAATTGTAGATAGACTTGTGCGTACCTGCACCCAGAACTCTGGCTGTGTTGGACTCCCTCTTGTATACCTTAGCTGACGAGTCGGTGCCCGACGCCGCTTGCGCAACTTTCGCTACGGCTTCTGAAGGTGATGGCGTCATTGTGAGGGGGAAATGTGCGAAGGAGAAACACGAAAAGACTGCCCAAGGGAGAAGAGGGAATTTGCAGCGCAGAGCAATTGGGTGGGCGAGCAGTGAGAAACTGGAGCTGCAGATAAGATACTCAAAGCCGCCAAAAAAGTCGTTCGGGAAGCGACAATCGGTGGACAAAAAATGCGACACTCTACACGGGCCACTAGCCACCCAAAACCAAGCCAAAATCGTAGCCCGCTTAAAAGTCAGCAACTTCGCAGCTTTATTATACTACTATGATATTATATTTACTTCTATTTTCCATGCGTATTATACTTGCGCTATATGAAAGTATTGTTTGCAAGTAAAAAAATTAGAAAAGTACCAGTAGTTGGTATTGTAGACCATCTGAAAAACAGCCTATTTTGGAGTATCGCTTTTTGCCCACCAAGCGAGTCCCAAAGTCCGGTGTCGCCCCGCCAAGCCCTGCTAGTAAAGAAGCATCCCGGGATTCTTACACTCTGACAGGAGCACATGTGACATGCATTGATAAATTCTAAGTAGTCATATTTTCATTGTGCCATTGCTATTTCGTTCTTTTCCCGAAGAGGAGATAACAGGACGCCGCTAACAAGAGCGCCAGTTCCTTGCAGTGTGTTGACAGCCACAGCCAGGAAGGTGGGGCCAAATGGGCCACAAACACCAAACTACCAACATTCCTGAAGGATTATTACCCAATACAGCATGGTGCGATTCCAACTAAAGAGCACAGCCCTGTGGAACATGTGATGGCGATGATCATCACTACTGAATAGCAAGATATCAGGCGTTCAGTTCTTGTCCATTGAAATATAAAACCCCGCATCAGCACAACCCCTTACCCTCGAACTTACTACGCTATTCCAACAGAACCTAATTCCCAGGCTATCAACAATCAGTCTATCAACCACAATGTTTGACAGAATCCGCGGGAAATCGCCATCAGGCCATTCAAAACACGACTCCGGCGATATCCACCAAGGCAGTCCTCTCTCCATCCCCGGACCACCTTCCTACGCGGCCTCCTCCTCCACACCAGTACCTCCCTTCCAAACCCGTTTCGCATCTCTCTCCCTCCACATGGAAGACCGTATCCGCTTCTTACGCTTCCCAGAGCCCGTCATCTCCGCCTGCCGAAGCGCTATCCTCTCAAACTGGCCCCAAGGCATCTCCTCCGAGCGGCCCTACGCAAACTCGCACGAAATCAAGCTTGACGGCTACCCTTGGCGCGGCTTCGGCAAAGACGCAGCGCAGGCACGGAGGCTCGTAAAAGGCGTGCTATCAACGCTGCATGCGAACGGCTGGATCCTAACGCTTACCACGGACGTCAGTAAGACGGCAACGGACAAAGATACGTTGCTCTTCCGCCACCAGGCCCCACCGCCCGCGCGCCACGAGTGGTGCAGTATAGCGTTTTCGCGTCAGAGCCGACTAAGATTTATTGACTGTCCGCCTGAGTTGTATGCGAGTTTGCCGCAGAGGATAGGGAGTGAGTGGCTCAAGGGGCAGAGCGAGTATGCGCCTGGCATTTGGGAGTTTGAGCTGCATGGTTATCCGTGGTCGCCAACGGGCAAGACGACAATGCAGGTTAGGGAGTTGCTTATGGCGCTGGTGGAGATGCTGGAGGAGGAGGGATGGAGTGTGTATGCGAGTATTGATCAAAAGAGTAGTGGCGGACAGGGGACGAGTGAGACGGATACTTGGTATTGCTGTAGAATCAAAGGGTGGGAGAAGGGAATGCCGGTTTACTGGAGGTGAACAGATTTTTGAAACATTTTACGGATTTACGAACCAGTTTAATGTTCCTAGACATAGTAGTTAATATATACCTCTTTTGTAACAAGATAACCGCTGTGACGGACAAAATATAAGTTTCCTCCACGAACGCAGAGAAACTTGCTTAACTTCAATGACGAGCCTTACAACTTATACAACCATCACCTCTCATACACCCGGTAAAACCGGAAAATCAAAATAACCGGGCATCGCTCAGCAAAACTAGCTATCAAGAACATGGAATATATCCATCATAACGTGCTTATTTCTTAACAAAATTTAGGCTATCGAATGCGCATTTCTTGCTTTTATAGTTATAGGATTTTCAAGTATTAACTCGCACCTGCGAGAGTTGCAGCAGCCTGAGAAGGAAGCAGGTACCAATTTGGCTATGTTTTTAGTGGTTTTGCACTGCTAAGAAGGGCCGCCATTTTCCGGTTCTATTACCGAGTGTATGAGAGCACCACCACCATTGATCTCACTACGGTAGTATGTCGGGGACAAATGGTCTATCACAAGAGACAAAGTGGGGCGATGAATCAATTTCCGCATCGCTTCCGCTGTTCTGCCACTATGGGCATAGCTGCGCAACACACGGCTGAGATGGGGTGGGGCTTGCCATTCTTTTCTCAGACAAATAATCCGATACGGTATACTACGCCAAACAGATACAAAAAATTCAAGTCATACAATTCTGTTAGTTACACCCGGCATCAACCCTTGGCATATCACCCTCTCAAGTCAAGCCGCGTATCGTAGCTAGTTCCCCACTTCTCTATATTTAACTGATACTTTTGCTAAAGTTCTATCCCATCACCACTGCTTGCAATAAACTTTGCGAGCGCGTCCGTCCTGCTGAACTCGTGTCAGCAAAAGCTAGTCAATCATGTCGCCCAATTATGAAAAAAAACCGATAGTTCCGTGTCCATAAATTCGCCCTTGCTACACACCACTATATATTGAGAAAGTGTTTTTTTTTCTCTTTTTGCTGAGACAACACTATTCTACCTGTTCCCTTTCCCCATCTTTACCAAAAAAAAAAACTCTGTGGTCGAATATAACATGCACATCGCTACACTCGCTATCCTCCCATTCATTGCCATGTGCGTAGCACAAGTAAATCCAGGATCAAACTTTTTTGGACACCCAGGAACCAAACATGATGATAACCCTGATCCTTGCATTATCGACTTTGATCACTGCAACATGAATGCATGCGTTTGTAGATGGAACTGTGACTCGGCTCGGGTTCCAGGTCGTTGTGCACCGTAAGATATATACAACAACCGCTAAGTTGTGGGTTTCTCGCGCTAACTGGTGATATAAGGAACGGAGTTGCGGCTTTCAAGCAGACTGGACAGAAGTATTACTGTGCGGAGCCACAATAAGACGAAGCCAGAACAATTTTGCCCGTGTACGGCGGAGAGGGAGAAGGGGGCGAGGGGGGCGAAGGGGGCGAAGTGCAAAGCAACACGCAATGCTTCTATAGATGGCTATATTTCGCCTTCTACGGGGTAGTTCACTCGTTAATATAGCTCTTTCTTTACTCCTTTGCAAGAGTGGCCTAGCCGGAAGTGAATATTCTATCAATAACAGAATGAAGATTAATAGAAAGTGCCGTGAAAAAAAAGCTTACATCATAAAGGGAAGACTAAGTAAATGTCCGTTACAGATAATAAAGCTAGCCTCGTTACTTTGATACTTGTAGTGAATTATACTGATCGATTTCTTGGTTCAGAATAGGATACCTACGTAGACTAAAGTACTAGCTAAGGTTATGAAATATCGCTGCGAGCGTATCAACAACACATGAGTAGTCAGACTATTGCATGTACAATACCCTGTATGCGAGTGGGAACAACAAAGTTGTATGAAATATCTCCGAATACATTTTTCATACCTCCCAACTACATGCTTCAAGAGATGGTATTCCGCTACACCCGTCGTCCCGGTACCAAAAGGTTGAAGCACATGACTTCATTTCAAACCATAATTTTTGAATAGTTTCAATAACTGTTTGAAACGCCGCCCATGCAATTTTTTTTATGAAATGGGTATACACAAAGATTCTACACGCCCCAACTAAATCGCGCATCACGCTGCTCCACTCACGAGGGAGGGCTGCCGATTTCCTTCTTGACCCAGTTTTCCAACCCACCGAGAGCAATGATTTCCTGGACGTTGGGTGGTAGTTCGCCGACCTTGACGTTCCATTTGGCGCCATTGGGTCCTTCCTGGACGGAAACAGTGCTCCTTCGGACGTCCCACTCCAGGGTCCATCCGGTGCGGCGCGTTAGCTGCTTAGCTTGACTGGGCTGAGCTGCAGCCGCTGGCGGGGGCGAGTCGAGCGATTCGCTGTTGTTTGAAGGTTCCTTCACGGCTTGTTGCGATGACGAGGCATCCTTGGATGAAAAGACCTCGCGGAGGCGGTTGGCTAGCTTGGGCACCTCAACGCCCATCAAAGCATTGTTGATACTGTTCCTGCTGAAGATATTGCCAAAGCTACCAGCAACAACTAGCGGAATGCCCTTGGCCAGGATGGCAGTTGCCGCTTGTTCACGACTGCTGCCGCAGCCAAAGTTGAAGCCTGAAACCAGGACATCACCAGCCTTAGCCACCTGGCCAAAGCTGGGGTCATAGTTCTCCATGCAGACCTCTGCCATTTTTTCGCGCGTCACATCATCCTGGTACGTGTATTTACCGGGGTAGATACCGTCCGTGTTGATATTGTCGGCGTCGCAGAAGACAATCTCGCCGCTAATCTTTTCCGGGAACCCTGGTAGGATTTCGGTCAAAGTTTCAGCCTCCGAGCCTGCCGCTGCAGGTGGGTTGACAGACTGCGTGTCAGACTCGGTAGTGCCAAAGGTGTCGATAGCGGCCTCAGCGTCTTTGATAGCCTTCTCAAGCATGTCTTCAATGGTCATCATTCGCTCTTCAGCAGGAATGCCATCACCTTCTCCTCGTCGAACACCCTCGTAGCCTTCAGGAGCTTGGTACCATCCAGGGCCAGAGATTTTGCCAGACAGTGCGCTTGCTGCAACGACTTCAGGGCTTGCCAAGTACGCCTTTGCATCGGGAGAGCCCATGCGACCCTTGAAGTTGCGGTTACTTGCACTGATGCCAACCTCGCCAGGCTCAAGAAGACCAGTACCAAGGCCGATGCAAGGACCGCAACCGGAAGGCAAGGGCTGAGCGCCTGCTTCTAGAAGAGCCTGCCAATCACCTGCCTCTTCTGCAGCTTTCTGTTCTGGGATAGAAGCAGCGGCGATGTAGAACTTGACGTTGTCCGGGATCTTGGGGATCTTGCCACCGTTTAGAACTGCTGCATCCTTGAAGACGTTTGCTGCAGCAGCAAGATCAGAGGCACGGGAGTTTGTGCACGAAACGAGATAGGCCTTGTTAATGGGGATGTTCTGGCTCTGCAACTCAGGCAAAGGAGTAGCAACCTTGACGGAGTTAGGACCTGAGACATATGGTGACAAGGTGGAGAGATCCAAGAAGAGCTCTTTGGCGTATACAGCGCCCTTGTCCGCGGCCAGCGCAGGCTTGAAGATGTGGCCTAGCTGCTGGCCAACGATACCCGTGGCAGTAAACAGTTTGTCGATGCGCTCATGAAGGAATTGCTGACGGTGGTGGTCCTTGGCCTGGCCTTCTCCCATAGCTGCTAATGTGGCCCTGGCCCTTAACCAGCCATGAAGCGTGGCATCGATAGGAAACAGCCCAGTCAGAGCGCCCCACTCTGTAGTCATATTGGCAATGGTAAGGCGGTCGTCGATAGGGATGCTGCCAAGGGTCTCGTCAGTTCCGGTAAACTCGATGGCGTGGTTGAGGACCTCGTCCTTGTTAAAGAGTCCAGCCAGCGCGACAATCACGTCCTTGCCAGTCACGCCCGCAGGCATCTTGCCATTGAGTGTGACCTTCGCAACGGGTGGAATCTGCCACCAGGTCTTTCCGGTAGCCCAAATGCTCGCAGCGTCGGTTCGTACTACTGGAGTACCCAAGCATCCAATGCCTCCGTACATGTTGGAGTGACTGTCGGAGGCCACGGCCAGGGTGCCTGGCCAGGCGTAGCCCTCCTCGACCATAATCTGGTGACCAATGCCACGTCCGGCAGGGTAGAATACGACATTGTGGGTCTTGGCAAACTCCTCAATCTGGTTGTACTTTTTGAGGTTCTTCTCTGACTTGTTCTGGACATCGTGATCAAGCGTCATGACAATCTGGCCGGGGTCGCTAATCTTAGTGGCTCCGATGCCCATGAACTTGAGCGCCACCGGCCACGAGTTGTCATGGGTCATGCACTTGTGCGGCTGCAGCGTCACGTAGTCGCCAGAGCGAAGGACCTTGCCCGGGGCCACGCCGACGGCATGCCGCTGAACAATCTTTTCCGTAAGGGTCTGGGGTGTCTTGGGTGTTTCGTTGAGCGAAGAGAGGAAGCTGGCGGCAGGGCTCTCCTTCATCGAGGGAAACACATCCTGAGCATCACGTCGGCTGGCCAATGCAGAGAAGGCTCGCGGGGCGGCATGGAATCGAGGCAATTGCGAAGAGGCGCGGAGAGCAACGCTGACCCGTGGCTGTATGTGCGGTTAGATGGTGAAGCCAAAGGCGGCGTTTAGGAAAAACATACTGTTGCTATCTGCCTGCGGCCCAGCAGGCGCGCTGCCCGTAACGACATTGCCATTGCTTATGCTGGAGAGGGACGGAAACAGCGGCGGCGATTTGCAGGCGATACACGAGCTTCTATGTAGTATGCCGCCTCTTCCCCAGAGTTTGGGCCAAAAATTGCGACCCACCCGCTCACCACCGAAACCGGCCGCAGTCATCGGATTCCCTGCGCCTGTCATTGGACGGCTACAGGCCTTCAACGCCGACACAGTAATATATGCTCCCATGTCGGATGTGTGATGCGGCATCCAGGGCCGACTAACGACTACATAGAGCGTCTGCGAGATCGGCTGTCTCCATGGTAAATCTGGCTGGCTAGAATGGGAGTCATCCGTATGACGCGATGCACGATGCAAGACAAAACTTTACTATACATCAACCCCTCTTTGCCCAGCACTCTATAAACCTGCTCATTTCCAGTCATTCACACAACACCACAAACTCTGTCGTACCTTTGCTCGCCGACATGGTCAACCGTTCAGACGTCACCTACTTTGGGGCTGGTCCCGCACCCCTCCCCACCGAGGTGCTCGAGAGAGCCTCGCAGGCGCTGCTGAACTACAGAGAAAAGGGCATTGGACTCTGCGAAATCTCCCATCGCTCGCCCGAGGCCAACGAGATTCTCGCAGAGGCGAAGCAGGCCCTCACTCAGCTGCTCGAGATCCCCAACGACTACGAAATCCTCTTCCTTCAGAGCGGTGGTACTGGCGAGTTCAGTGCGGCTGTCTACAATCTCGTCTCGATATGGGTAGAGAAGAAGCGAGCAAAGATTGCCCAAGAGGTGGGCGACGACAAGGACGAGGTGCTCAAAAGACTTCGCAAGGTGGTGGATGAAGAGCTCAAGCTGGACTATCTCGTCACGGGCTCGTGGTCGCTCAAGGCATCGCAAGAAGCCGCCCGCCTAGTAGGAGCCAAGCACGTAAATGTAGCCGTCGATGCACGCAAAGCCAACAATGGCAAATTCGGGAAGATCCCCTCCGAGGACCAGTGGGCCCTTACGTCGCGCTCAACGGGCGGACCGGCCCTCGTATATTACTGCGACAACGAGACAGTCGACGGAGTCGAATTCCCCTCCTTCCCGCAGAGCCTAGAGGGCGATGACGCGCCCTTGGTCTGTGCCGACATGTCCTCCAACTTCATTTCCCGCAAGGTCGACGTGAGCAAGTATGCAGTCATCTTTGGTGGCGCGCAAAAGAACATTGGCAATACCGGCATCGCTATCGTCATCATGCGGAAGTCACTTCTTCCGCCTCACTCGACGCCGGCCTCGCCCGATCTGCTTAGAGAACTCAACTTGGCTGTGGGCCCAATTGTACTCGACTACCCTACGATTGCAAAAAACAACTCTCTGTACAACACTTTGCCCATCTTTGATGTGTGGGTGGCTGGTCAGGTCATGTCTGGACTTGTCAACTCGTACGGAGCTAAGCGTATTGGCGGACAGGAGGAAATCTCAAACGAAAAGGCCAGCCTTATCTATGGAACGCTCGATAAGTATCCAGACATCTATCAGGTTGTCCCAGACAAGTCTGCGCGCAGTAGGATGAACATTTGCTTCAGGGTCCATGGCGGAGCTGAAGACAAGGAAAAGGCTTTCCTCTCAGGCGCAGAGAAGAAAGGTCTACTTGGTCTGAAGGGACACAGGAGCGTCGGTGGTATTCGTGCTAGTAACTGTAAGTGCCCCCGTGTTTTTTTTCTCCGGCATTGATCGCACTACCAGTCATGCATTGGGCAGTAGTCTTGTGGAGATGTACTCCCCTGTTTGGTTCGCATCCGACTGCCGTCGAATGTGCGGATATCCCTCAGCCGGGATTTGCCTACCCCCAAAACTGGAGCTAACCCAACTTGTCCACCAGATAATGCAGTCTCGCTAGACGGTGCGAAGCTACTTGTCTCATATCTCGAAGAGTACGCAAAGTCGACCTAAGTCGGGCTTTGTGCAAGACCGACTCAAAAGAAAAGTTTGCATATCATCCTCCCATAAGCAGAGTCCTGACATATGAACAAACACATTTTTGTTACATCCGTGGCACTCACCAAGACACTGGCCTACTACGAAAAGAAAATATACTTAATTTATCCTTGATTCTGGTAATCGCAATGTCCACATGACCACGACCACGAAACCCCTTTGTAGACCTGTGGACTATGGAGTGCATCATCGGAAAATAACCTGAGGCAGGCTTGCACGCCACAGCCCACTTTGCTGTGTAGTGGCTGAATTAAGTTTGGTAGGTGCGTGGTGGTGTTGAAGTGGCGCTGTCAGGTATGCCATGTCCACTACGCGCTCCTGTGTCCTTCATGCACTAGTTTGTGTCTCGAGACCAGCGAACCAATCTCCATGACTGCTTGCTTTGGGGTGATTCCCTGTCCAAATTGTAGGTACACGGCGGCTGCGGGACAATGGTCTCTCACGGTGAGAAGAAGATAGCGATGAAACCGTGTAGACACTCTCTATGACCCAGCCAACCGGCGAACGAGTCGCAAGGCGGTCGTTTGCCACGCTCACCACGATGGATCTGTGACGATAACTGACAGTCAGTCTTGAGGGTCTCGTTTCCCAGACCCGCAATCCGAATTTGAGTATTGTTCACCACGCCCTTCTGGAACCATCTAGTGTAGAGGTCATTCATACCGCATGTCGCAATGGTGGATGTCGATGCACCAGCTGATTCGCCCACACAGCCTCTTCAACTCTGGATGCGGGGCGACTTCTCCGCAATCCTGTAATCTAAGGTTTTTGAATGTTTGGTAGAGGCTGTGCGGTTAATCACGTCGACGACTAGATTCAATGCAGCATGCACGCTGACGGGCTAGTCTATCCCACGAGGTTCTGGTCCTGTATTGCTTGTACGTTTTGGCCAACCTCACTCGCTGCGCACCGTGTCATGTTCTGGCAGCCCTGCCCTGGTAACCGTTGAGCCGACCAGGGTTCTGGAGGTCTTGATGTCTCGGACAGGGTACAAGCGAGGATCTGCGGCACAACCTAAACCCAGCAAGCATCAGAACTCTAGTCTGACCTCAACCACCTTACCACGACAACTGCCCATGGGCGGTTCGTCCACCCCCAGCGCTTCCACACGTTGAAAATAGCTCTGTTCAGAGACCAATTATAGAAATATGCGCCACGAGACAATGTAGTCTTTACAGTAACCGCTGGAGTTGACAGACGACAGTTGCACCCGCATCCACAGTGTACCGCACCTGTGTCCTACTATACTACTGAACTACACACTTGCACCTGCACGGATCCTGCGGGACCGGCCAGCACGGCAACGTCAAGTCATGACGTCTGACTAAGAGCTACCAGCTCGGTGGTCTTGACAACAAAGACCAGGGTCTAGTCAACTCCACAGCATCTTTTTCCCATGTTGGCCAACGAGGGCCAGGGGTCATAACGGCTGCACGGGTCTCGCTACTTCCGCTGCCATGGCTACCTAGCACACGTGGCTCGCTCGCATGAGGGTGAAACTCCCCCCTCAATCAGCGAGCGCGCGGGAATGGGCGGCCTGTGATATGGCAAGACTCAGCCATTGCCAATGTGGGCCCTTCCCAGTAAGTGACCGAACAGACGCCTTAGGGCCGCCACCCCGAAACCGTGCGTTGCTGGTACCACCCAGTGGTTTTGTCATATACCGTTTGGAGTCTCATGCCCGTCTCTCGTCTCTTACGTCTAATGCTCACGCTCTTTCCCCTTCTTTTGTTGCTCTGCTGGCAGGCTTAGGCACTTCCTTTCTTTTTTTTCCCGAGCTGGTTTCTCTTTCGTTAACGACGTTAGTCACGCAGTATCCATGAATACCTAGTCTACTTCCTTTCTTTAGCCGCTGCTGGTTACCAGCGAGACCACCTATTTCCTACTAACACCTGTTGTAACTGGAGTTGGCAAGATGGGATCATGGGCGGATTACTTTCCCCAGCTCGAGGCCCGATCGCACTTCAACTTGACTCTGAACACTTCGGCCGCTCGACAAGTTCCCTGGACCCAAAACAACTCGACTAGGACCTTGATCGCGTCGCTACAGCTGCAGCAAGTCCAGACGCTCCGCACAACCCATCTGACCCTCGGAGCCTTCAGTCTTGCATTGGCATTGTTGACGGTCCATCGAATCATCTCAGATGCACGACGAGCAGCAGCTCTCCAGGTCCTACCAAGGAAGAAGTCAGTACGGCGCCCGAGGAACGTAGATCATTACTGACCAAGTTGCAGGAGATTCAACGCCCTCCACAATGTCCACCCCGCCGAAACCTTTCCACTTGCGTTGGCCTCTGGTGCCGTCATACAACAGATTATCTTCGTCTCAGTGCAGGGCACGACCCTTCAAAGTGTATTATCTAGGAACTGTCGAAGCTTAGCAACGATTACATTTCCTAGTAGGTTTCATCTTCTTTAGCCCACCAAAGTACTCTCTGACCATCACAGCCATCTTCCTAGTCGGATTCATCACACTCGTCTTCGGTATTGAGACGCTTATCCGAGCATTTCGGCAAGAACGTTTTGCTCCGCGTGGCAACTGGAACACAATGATATGCATCGCTGTTGTATCGCTCTTGCTGATGCTCACATGGATACCGACTGTTGTATGGCCAATGTCCAACATTTGCTTTGGCAGCCTCATCTGGTTCCCTATGCGATACGACCGTCTGATGCTGTCCATTCTTTCTATCCTCGTCTTCTCCTTGCTGTCTGTGGCAGCACTCGTCAGTATCCAATTAATGAGAACGCCGGGTCTGGATCACAATGAGCGTATTTCAGCCTCACGTATGACCTACTTCTTGATCGTGACTGCGTTAATCTATGTGAGTTTTTACCGCTATTTCACGCCTGCCCCATCTAATGTGCATAGGCTCTTGTAATTCCAGTTGAAGTTCAATCTCTTCGAAGAGAATTCATGGAGGCACTCGCGGCTTCTCGAATCGCCGAAATTTCGCTCTTTTCCTCAGGCATGGTCATCACTTTCTTCCATCTCTTCCTCCGTACAAACGCAACGCGTATGGTCATCCGTCCCATGGATGAGCTGAAAAACCCCGCAAGACACCAACGCCCCAAGATACGATTCTTTGGCCCGAGCGATCTGGAGATGCAGATCAGTGGACCAATGGGACTCCACACAACTCAACGTCTGGATAGCCGGCAGGGTTTGATCGATGTTGGGCCTGAGAAGAACCGCTCGGATATCGACCCTGAGTACTTTGAACGACCAGAACGCGCTTTGACACCATCGTCGGCCAGATCAGGAAGCAGAATCGACCCTACCGAGTGGCCCCTCCCCCCGATGCTTGAGAAGGATGCCATGAATTCGCATGAACGCAAATTGAGCTACTCTTTGTTTCCTACACGAGCTGAAGAAGTACCGCGCCTTCCGGCGACAGTCTACGACCCCAATGCTACACAAGACCCAGCTTCAGTTTCTAAGCTCGCCATGAGGCGCTTCACCCGACGAGGCTCAGTCACCAACGTCAGCGACGCGTTTGACTTTCCTGGTATGCCGAAGCTACCTTTCGCTGACCGACACAAACGCATGGCTAGTACCGATAGCAGTGCAACTGTGCAGATTGGCCTCCGTTTCTCCGTTGCACCTGCCACACTCGCAGCGGGCAAATGCACCCGAGTAGAACGCGATATTCCACCACTACAGCGATCTGCTACCCAGTCAAGTGGAGAGCCTCTAAGTCTCATAATCCCGGGCAGCTCAACCAATGCATCGCCGGCAGAGGGGTCATTCAGACCTAGGGCCAACAGCCCCAACCGAGCACCGGCATTTCCTCTGGCGCCTGTAGCCAATTCGAGCGAATACCTCAAGGCTCAACGCGAAAAGGTACTACAATCCCCGCCACCTCAGTCAGCGGATCCCCTCCTCCACTCTGCACCTCCTACCCAGCCCGCCGTTCCCCCACCAGTTTGTGTAAGCGGACTCCGGATGAACCCCATCACACCTACCTCGTCTGCCGGCTCACCTACAACGGCATCACTACCAAGCACACCTGGATCAGCCAACCTGCTCACAAGGACAATGAGCGGCAACAGCGCGGCGCCATCACCCACGGCACGCATCCCACTTGGCGCAGGCACAATGCAACGAGGAGCCTCACCCACCAAGGGCTGGATCTGAATGTTTCGGCCTGAGCGCTGCATGAAACATGAGGAGGAGCATTGTTTTTCCCTTCTATCTCTAGACCGGGATTTCGGCGACTGCGCCGCTGTATGATTACTAGGATGTATGCAAAGTCTTGGGGCGGATATTTCTCTATTTCTTCTTCTTTGGGATTTTTTTTTCATCTCTCTATCTCTCGCACAAACTTTCCAGGAAGAGAAGGTTGGATCCGGAGGGGGGTTCGCTGCGCCTCTTGGCATTGCCTTGGGCCTGACTCCACAGGCGTTACGGGTTCGGTTTCATGTGGAAACCCATGTTCATGCCTCCGCGACACACGGGCGTCTCGCACAGGCCATGTTGCGTCACTGCACTGCCTGGGGCATTGTATCGCGGGTCTGGATTCTTACACTTGGGCGCTCTCTCCCTCTGGCGGGTATAGAAGCTTGGGCTCCCTTACTACAACTCCTCATTACGTCGGCTCACGATACGAACATTCCTTTACGATATCGACATCTTGTTTTTTCTACACACACACCTGGTGCTGCGCACTATGATCCCAACCCCTCCCCCTATTTCATCTCCTACGGATTGGCACAGTACATCCACTCGTTTTGTTTATTGTTTTCCGCGCAATCACCGGCTGAGTCTTGAGCGAGTCCTCCCTTCCTCCTAACCCCCTAAATCCTATCTTACTTTTTTCAATGTCTCATTTTTTCTTCTCATCTCTCTTGCCCCTTTCCTCTTGTCTCCTTGAAGCTCTTCATTGAGGTCCCTTAATTCACCCCCAATCGCCGAGGAGAGAGATAGAAAAAAGACTCCAAGGGTCCCACCCTTGTTTGGTACATACCAAGTCTTTTTGTGTAGCTATATACTAGTCAAGTGTTATTCTTTCTATTTGCAAAAAGAACTCTAGAAGCAAGAATGAACTTGCCAGCCCCCAGCCTTGTCATATAGCTCAAACCCCACACAGAATATAGAATGAAAAGAAAGAAACTCAAATCTTTGCACCTTCTTGCAATGCAGCATTGTATCCTACACGCATTTTTCTTCCTCGACAAAAAAGGGCGAGTCAGCCTTGGAACTGATTCATGAACTTTGCAAAAATCATATCCCTTCCTTCGCTTGAGTGACTTTCCTATCACATTTAACACAACTCTCAAAAAAAAAACAAGTATATGCAGCAGCCTCACCCCAAATTGAGTCATTCCCCTTTCCCTCCTCCAACTCGACTCCAACCGAACACCCCCCTCCAACACGCCAATGCGAGTTTGAAGCAAAGCAAGGGAAAAAAGAAAAAAAACGGCCCGACTTTGACTTGACTCGATAACATCTCTGCCCTGAAACAAGGAGGATGCAGCAGCGTGAAAGAAAAAGAGGAAGGTAGGACGGCGAGTCGGATTTAATGCAAAAGAGCATTCGTGCATTGCGGGTTAGAAAAGGGAAGGAGGGTAGTCAGACCACTGTGGAAAAAAAAAACAGGAATGATAGAAAAAAAAAGATAGAGAGATAAGGGGAATTTGTCATTTCTTCATTCCAAGCATAGCAGGTCCGTATCAAAACATGCACCCAATCTGGCTCAAGAATGGGAGAGGGAAAAAAAAGGGTTCAAGAATGGTACCCGAACAATGGGTGGAACTATCATACACTTCGTTACATAGCCCTATACGCTATAAACAACAGTCATGATAATGATAACATAACTCATTTCGTCCACCGCTGCCAAAACTTCCACCCAACCTTCTCGCTGCCCTCATCCGGCATACGGAATTTTGTATTCTCCTTGTTCCTCCGCCGTCCCACCCATGCAAACCAAATGACGAGCCCGACAACCATGAAAGCGACGACGAGGAGCGTCTGGAGGGGCTCGGCGAAGACGGCTCTGCTGAGGAGGAAGAGGCTGACGCAGCAGAAGATGATGGGCGTGGTGATCCACGTTTTGTACGGTCGTTCTAGATCTGGTTCGCGGACGCGCAGGACGATGAGGCCGAGAACGGTTTGGAAGTAGAAGGCGTAGCCTGCGACACCGTAGAAGGTGACTAGCGTATCGAAGGAGCCGACAATGATGTAGATGGTCGTGAGAAAGGCGTTTAGCAACATGGCGGAGATAGGGGTGAAGAAGAAGCCTGCATCTTCGTCTGCGAACCAATTTACGAGTTTCTGGGGTATTTTGCTCTTGCTTTGGTTTGCATTGAGGGAGTGTAGGCGGATGGCACGATGGTTTTTGCCTAGGCCTATGTTCCCGAACATGGAGGGGAGATAGCCCTCCTTGCCTGCTGCGTAGACGAGGCGACCGGATGTAAATGTTGTAGCATTGAGCGCGCCGAAACATGAGCCGGAGACGAATAGGGCGAGGATTAGGGCGCCGACGGGACCGAAGACTTGCGAGCCAAAGGCCACGGCAACTGTGTTTGAAGACTCGATGACGGAGGCGGGGAGGACGAGGAAGTAGGAGATGTTGGCGAGGATATAGCAGAGTATGACGAGCGGCAGCGAAGTGTGGATGACGCGGGGAAGGTCGCGAGTGGGATTCTTGAATTCTCCTGTGACATAATTGACCTAGAAATGTTAGTGGATATGAGCAGATGCGCCGAGGTGGTGGTGAACCTACATTGTCCCAGCCATCGAATGCCCACAGCCCGGCATATAGCGCGACGGCCCAGTTACTGACATTCTCGCTCGTGTCTTCGAACCAACCATGATGTTTCCAGTCATCATTGGCCTTGCCTTTGTACGACAGGCCTGTCGCTGCAACCACAATGCCAATTACTGTGACTCCCAATAGGGCGAAGAATTTCAAGAACATAAAGACGTCAGCGCTCCGTGTACCTAGTTTTGTGGAGATACAATTAAGCAGTGTGACAATCACAAGTCCCACCAGAGCCACGCTCTTGTTCAACCATGTGCCCGCATCTACAGCCTCGGCTCCAATGACGGCGCGCACAACGTATTCACCAAAGATGATCGCGATGATGGCTGCCGAACCCGGCTTCAGCACCATGACTGCGCACCATGTGAACAAGAAACCCGCCCACTCGCCAAAGATTTTTGACAGGTAGACTTGGGCGCCACCATTGAGGGGTATAGCGCCTCCTAGCTCCGCATAGCTCGCCGCGCCCGTCCATGCCAATATTCCAGCGACGAGCCAGACCAGCAGGGACGCGCCAGGCGATCCTGCATTCTTGTTGACCTGAGAGGGCGAGGAGAAGATTCCACTCCCTATTATAAGACCGATAACCAGCGACAATCCATTAAGGTATGTCAAGCTTTTGTTCTTCTCTAATGAGCCGCCATTAAGAGCATTAGAGGGATCCAAGGCCGGGTTCGCAGGCGCGCCTAGGGCCGTGTATCCCTGTGCGGTGCTAGACAGAGGAAACAGATTCGGGGCAAAGTCAAAGGCGGAGGACACGCTGTAAGTGCGAGTGCGCCGCGGTCGGCTCGGGTCATGGCCGGCAGGGTTCAGTTCGGACAAGGGATCCTCGTCGTCAAAGGACAGTCTGCGCGAAGAGGGCGCGCCCGAGGAAGAAGATTCGTGAGAGGAACGAGGAGAGGCATGCGAAGACGAGGCGAGCGAGGCCAGTTCGAGTGAATCGCGAGTCGGGGGTGGCAGGTTGGAATAGCGGCCGGCCATGTTGCGAAAGGAAGGTAGAGGGATCGGGAGGGGAAGATACGGACATCTATGCGCTCGCCATGGAGAGTTCGGAGTAATCAGCAAGAGGCAGTGACCAGCAGCCGGTTGTCCAATACTGTAGCTCGCTGGCGAAGCTGCGGTGTATGAATGGCGAAGCGTGCATGCGCAGTCGAAACGACGGAGCTCCTTATGCCGTCATGGGACTAGTTTCCGTGCCGGGCTAGTGGCCCAGGTCCCAAAAAATGCGGAAACTCTTCGCAACTCGGGTGGTGCCGTGCATCTTTTGTATACGGACGGGCAGACCATGTATCCCACGCCCGTATCAAATGCCCAGGTGCCGAGCCGGTAGGAGATGCAAGGCCGACTTTTGCAATCCGTGGGCTGGCAGCGTGCCCTCCGTCGCCCCGCCCTTCACCACTACACGCGTATAACGTCGTCGCGATGGGCGGTCACGCGCAACACCAAGAACAGGGCCGACGATGTGCGCTTGGAGTCGTTGACGGCAAAATGGCAGCCGCATTGGGATGACCTGTCTTCCAAGTGGCACAAACTACGCACTTCGGACCGCGGCAATGCTTATGTGCTGCCAATGTTTCCTTATCCGTCGGGCACCCTTCATCTCGGGCATCTACGAGTATACACCATATCCGATGTCCTGGCTCGCTTCAAGCACATGCAGGGCTACAAGGTCCTGCATCCCATCGGATGGGACGCCTTTGGTCTGCCTGCCGAGAATGCAGCAATCGAGCGGGGAGTCCATCCCGAGAAATGGACGCTGCTCAACATCAAAGCCATGAAGACCCAGATGAAGCAAATGGGTGGTCGATGGGACTGGGACGCTGTATGCAACATCTTTTGGATAGACAGCACAGGAGCTGATCCACTTGTATATAGGAAATACGAACATGCGATCCTGCCTTTTACAAGCACACTCAGCGCATCTTCCTCATGCTCCACGACCGCGGCCTCGCATATCAAGCAGAGTCTCTTGTCAACTACGACCCTGTCGACAAGACGGTCCTTGCCAACGAACAGGTAGATGCCAATGGCTGCTCCTGGCGTTCTGGCGCAAAGGTAGAGAAGGTCATGTTGAAGCAATGGTTTTTGAAAATCAAGGAGTTTCAAGAACCTTTACTAAAAGATTTAGATACTCTTGCAACACATGACAGATGGCCAGAAAAAGTACTAGCTATGCAAAGAAACTGGATCGGCAAGTCGGAAGGTGCAAAACTCTGTTTCGACATCATCTCAACAGGTAGCGATGTGTCTTTTGAGCCTGTTGATGTATTCACAACCAGGGCTGATACCTTGTTTGGGGTACAGTACATTGCTTTGTCTTTGAGTCATCCCGTTGTCCAAAAACTAGCTGCCCAGGACGAGTCCCTTCGCGCATTCATCGAACGAGCAAAGGACCTACCTCCAGACACAAAAGAAGGCTTCCTGCTTCGGAGCATCGTAGCCAGAAACCCATTGGCTCACGTCCGTGGTACTGCTGGACCTACTATTCCTGTTTATGTGGCTCCCTACGTCCTGGATGACTATGGTTCTGGTGCTGTCATGGGTGTACCTGGCCACGATACGCGAGATCACGCATTCTGGCGAGCCAACGTTGGCGATGAGCCCATAAGGTTAGTTGTGTCTACGAAGAAGAACGATCTGCCTACTCCAATTGTACCACGAAGCGGGAAAGATGTACCCGTAACCGAAAGAGGATTTGTTGCTGCTGACATTGAGAATTTTGGCGGCATGCCTTCCAAGCAAGCTGCCCGCGAAGTCGTCCAGGCTATCGTAAGCACTGGCAAACAAGCCGAAATAACAGCAAACTGGCGTCTCCGGGACTGGCTCATAAGTCGCCAACGGTATTGGGGTGCCCCCATTCCCATTATACATTGTGACTCCTGCGGTGCTGTGCCAGTCCCTGAAAAGGACCTTCCCGTCCAACTACCGGATTTACCCGACAGCTTCTTCCAAGGTCGCAAGGGAAACCCACTAGAAGAAGACGAGAATTGGAAAAAGACCTCGTGCCCGCAATGCGGCTCCGCTGCTGAACGCGAAACTGATACCATGGACACTTTTATGGATTCATCCTGGTACTTTTTCAGATTTTTAGATCCTAAGAATGATGACGCTCTGGTCGATCCTGTCAAAGCCAACAGCGGTATGCCAGTGGATTTGTACATTGGTGGAGTGGAACATGCCATCCTACACCTTCTGTACGCTCGCTTCATTTCAAAATTCCTCGCTACGACTTCAACGTGGCCGAAAGGCTATTTGACGAATGGCGAGCCATTCACTCGACTCATCACTCAAGGCATGGTACATGGAGAGACCTTTACCGACCCTGAAAACGGGCGCTTCCTTCGACCAGATGAAGTCGACTTGACGAATCCTTCCAAACCTCTTATCAAAGCCACTGGCCAAACGCCAAACGTGAGCTACGAGAAGATGTCTAAGAGCAAGTACAATGGCGTGGATCCCGGTGCTACAATTGCCAAGTACGGCGCAGATGCAACGCGTGCCCATATGCTCTTCCAAGCACCGGTCGGTGATGTGCTGGAATATGACGAAAAGAAAATTATCGGTGTGCAACGCTGGCTGCATCGAGTCGTGAAGCTAGCGGCTGCTTCCTGGCTACCCGATGACGAAGTCGAAAGTTTTGCTATCCCAAAGAGCATTGATGAGAATCTCTTGTTTATCCTGCAAAACCTCTCACAACTAGAAAATCCAAAAACCGCCTCTCGAGAGACCTTAATCTCTACACTCAAACCAGACGAAGCCCAACTCTGGATCAAAACCCAGCAAACCATTGCCAGCGTCACAGAATCCTTTTCGCAAACCTATTCCCTCAATACCATCATCAGCGACCTAATGACACTCACAAACACCATCTGGGATACTCCTCACGTCTCTCCTACAACATCCTATCTCAAATGGTACTCTGTAGCCCACCTCATCCGCATGCTCGCCCCCATCGCACCAGGAGTAGCAGAAGAATCCTGGCACCTCCTCACCACCTGCATAACCTCCCAAGAGTCCAACACGGACATCCCAACAGTCTTCGCAACAGGGTTTCCGCAAGCCGATCTCGCCATTATCCCGCTCCTAACCACGACCCGCAAATGCGTGGTCCAAGTCGACGGCAAGCGCAAGTTTGAAGCGGACATTGCGAAGCTCCCGGCTTCGGTCAATCCCAAGGATGGCAAGGCTGTAGCGCAGTTTGTACTATCTGAGCTACTTAAGACGGAAGCAGGGAAGGAGTGGTTCGATAGGGAAACGGGCAAGATCTGGAAGGCTAGTCCTTCGCATGAAGCCAGTGACGAATTTGATGGCATAGTACCGCAGGGCTGGAAGGTCATTGCTGTGAACGGTGGTACTCTTTGCAATTTCGTGGCACCGAGGAAGCCGAAGGGGGAGAAGACGGGGTAGGTGTGTATGATAGATGAATTTTTGCGTGTAGGTTAGATGTATAGTATGTTTTGTGCAAGTAGTATTATCTATGGAAAAAAGTGGTTTGATTGACTGTATGAGTAAAGGCTGTTGTGCGATAGTAGTATGCTGAGATATTGGAGGGATTTCCTTGTTTGGATGGTGACTGGTGATATGCAGACCCCCACCATCGCAGGTGTGGGCAGTAGCCGCAATGCTACTTTGCTGGATCAAGCCCAATGTCTTAGGCAATGCGGATAGTCCCAATCCTTTAGTTGATGAGGCCTGGTGCATAGCGAGGATTAACCGACTCTTTCCTAACTGAGACTTACCGACTCTTGATAAAGTTGACGGTCCTGTTTTCTAAGCTACAGTCCAGGTTGCTAGGCGTATAAGTTGAGAAGTGCTACCTATTCAAGAGATTTTGCCTATTAAAGAGGAGACGCAAAAGGTCGAGATGCCATAGCAGCTGAGAGGCCTCCTTAGTTTTTTGTTGGTCACAAATCCTGAAAAAGGTCCTCTGCCTCAGCTGTGCTGGCATCGGAAGAGTTCCAGGGGTTCAAAAAGGTTGAAGGCGCATAACAAGTGTGCATTGTATCAAGCTATGGCTAAGTAAACGTCCAAGGTTACAGTCTACTTATCAAGAAATTGGCGTGAGGGGAAGATCTGACATCTGCCATTGTGTCTTCATGAACCAACTTCAGCTGAGTCCAACTTAGTAGATGTGCTACGGCACCCGAGACTACCAGCTAGACAAAGACCAAAGACCCGATACGCTAAACTCCGAACTGCTTAACCAGTGCACTGGTAGTCGTAGTTCATGCGAGATGCCTCCGTATCCTTCGGAACCCAAATCGTAACCTTTTGTCCACTCGACTCAAGCGTACCTTCGTACTCATCAAAGAACGGGCGCCAGTACACCTGACCGGTGCCCCCCTCACAATCGATGTTGATCGTGACAGCCACAGTGTTGGTCATGGTAGTCTCGAAGCTAGCAGAAACGCCAATCTCTGCACTGATAGCGTCCCATGCGCTTGCACCCAGAGTCAAAGATGAAGTGATGGAGAAGGTCTCCGACTTGGAAGTTGTGACTTCGTAAGCACCAGCGTTGGGAACTTGGGCAACGAAGACGGCGGAGCCGGGCTTGTAGACATTGATTCGCGTGACTACGTCTGAGAAGCGGTCGGCTTGCTGTGTTTCATGCGGTTAGCTCTGTGGATAGGGTGGAAATGTTATATCGAGATACGTACTCGGGTTTCCAATTCATCCGCCTCTGCACCCAAGGTTTGCATCTGAACTTTGTTCTCTTCGGTAGACATCTCCTCATAAACGAGGCTTGCAGGCAGACGGCGCCAATCCGTGTTGAGCCTGATAGCAACCTCGGACCAGGGTTCAGGAGGTGGAGTGGATTGGTAGCCGCCAGTGTCGGAGCTCTTGCACTCGGACTCAATGTTTCTAGCTCTACCGCCCCAGGTCGATGCAGGGTTGCAAATCTCGAAATTTTCGTTGTTGCAGAACGAAATGCGGCAGTTGCCCTCGGTCCAGACACGGCAAGCTCTGGGATTGAGGCAGACGCTCCGGTTTGGATCAACTTCGCCAAAGTACGAGTTGCCATCCATGATGGTGCTGCCTGTGAAACAAAAACGAAATCGATTAGGCTGCGTTCGAACGGTGACAAGATCTGAGAATCAGAAAGAGGGGTAAGAACTTACAATCACCCCAGTTTGGCTGCAGCCTTGACTCGCAAAAGATGCCACCAGTTTGCTCTCCGTCCCAGTCCTCCTGGCGAGCCATGAGACGAGAGGGAGCTGCCATAGCTGGATGAGGGGTCAAAGCCGCAAGCAGCGGCAAGAACGTAAGGTACTGCATCTTCTGATATTCGAAGAGAAGTTTTGCTTGATGATGAAGGAATTGACTGAAGAACTGATTGCTGGCTGTGATGATGACAACTGAACAAACCCATTCGACTCTTTATACTTTCTGACTTCCACTCTGCTTCTCTTTTTCACAACTCTCACATCGAGACCGTTTGTTAGCTCTACCATCCGTGTTTTCCGGTCAAGCGTGTCACTTATTGATTGTCTCAAACAGCATCGTCGTTCTGTATGGCTAGCAGAGCTAGGAATCATGTTCGACGTCACTGTTGAGTTTGGTCGATGGCTGAGATCAATCCTTCGTTTCGTGTCAGGCCAGCACCCAAGCTTTCTGGTGCTACCAAAAAGCCTGAACGGGGAATGATAATGGGGCCAGTTGAGGATCCGATATGCCCTGCCTGACAATAGGGTACACTTACACACAGACAGTGCTTCAAGCGTCTATTCGTGCTTTCCTTATTAAAGAATCAGATATATTTTCCATCTTGAAACAAGAACAGATAGAAGATAGATCAGTTAGTGGCAATAGCAGGCAAATTTTGCAAGTCCTCTACTGTATCTACACCTGTAAAGGAGGAACACTAAATGAACCAGATAGCGGTGCCTCAGTCATTACAGATCCATAACAATAATAACACACAGTATCAAGGCAGTGCATCAACTGGCACGGTAATATGGTGTAGATCCTACGATATTCCTCACGATCTCGATGAAACGGTACGTAAAAGGCTCACAAAAGTCTGTCCCTACGTCATGGGGGCCTAATCCAGAGTGAAATCTGCCAAGGGCCAAGGGCCAAGTATCTCAATCTGTACACACTGAGCCATATTGCCAAGTTAGAATGCCTGTTATTTCCTATTCACATCCTCGATCATAGCAGATATGTGGAGTAATATGCCAAGGTGTACTCTTTTAGTAACAGGCGGGCTCGTTGTGACCATTCACGTCCATTCGCTAGTTCGGGTAACGGCACCTTCCGCGCACCTTGATGGACAGCTAGGGCGTAAGCGAGGCGCCTCCTGATGGAGCCTAACTGAACAGCACCATTCACTGGTTCTCACAGACTGTAGTATGCTTCGCCTCTTCGCCAACCCCGATGGAACACTTCCACGTCATGTGGCATCTGAGATGTGGCTAAGATATACAACAATATGGACGCCCCGTAAGCAGGGAGGAATCCCTACTCAGTGTTCCAGTACTTCATACCATACTACTCCTTTTCTCTGTTATGTTTGTTAAGATGATCAACGTCGTTTTGCTATTCGTAGCACACCTACTATTTTCCACATCGGCTCATGCCCAGGTCTTCAACGACTCATCAGTGCAAAACTGCAGTGGCCCTATCCAAGTCATAGCCCGTGACGATTTTCCTATCAACTCGACCGGCACAGCTCGTTTAGCTCAGGGGTCGGCACGTGAGCCCTGGTATGTCAGTCTTACCATAACCGATAGGCGCGAGCCAGGCATCGTCTATGGCGACAGTATAACCTGGCAACAGTTGGAGGGTTTCCTGAGTGTTCCAAGTTCGTTAGTGGGGAGTCAACAAAACAATCAGACTGAATACTGTATGTTCATGCTTCCACCGCGAGACTCTTCATCGCAGGAGGAAGCTGGAGATTGTACCAGTGTGTTGAGCGACGAGTGCATGAGATCCCTGGTACATAACACCCCGTCCATGTGGGACGGCCGTTGTCATAAACCAAGCGATGTCGAAGAGGCTTGTGGAACACACGTTCCATTGGTATCACGTACGTTCTTTCTAGTTGACTTCTTCCTTACGGGGCATTCTATTTCAACCCACTTGTATACGAACTCTTTCTAACAATGCAAAAGATTCCCCATCAAATTTCTCCAGTACCGATTGCACTTTGACTGGGCTTCCCCATATTGACTTGCCAGAAGGTTATCGAACCTACGGTGATTTGCCTGTGGCTGTGTATGGCGGTGGAAATGATCGCGAGAATTTCGACTTGTATGATAAGAATGTTCGCCAAGTGGTACCTATGCTCTTCACAATCAAGTCTCCAGACGGTACTGTTGAGAACAAGGCAGTTTGTCTAGCTCCAGACAATGTCCTTGAGGGTAGCCGTATTCCAGAATCTACTGCAGCCCGCTCGAGCTCTGCGCATGCATTTGAAGCAGCACTCATGGCGATGGCTGTTGTGTTTCTTCTATCCATAGCTTAGAAGACGAATAGCACAACGTTGCCCCAATTATATGCGCTTCACATCTTTTCTGCCGCAATATTCATGGCTTTTGTAACTTTCTGAGCGATATCGATGCTGTTTACCAATGATGCGTAGAAATGTCTTCGCAGAACTCGTACAAAGCCGACCCCAAGCTCCGCTATCTCCGACCCCTCCGTCGTCATCATCGCGGAACCGATTCCGAGCCCTGCATCATAATCTTCCGAACCCCATCTCACCAAGCACAAACGCACCCAACATCCCGTAGACCTCCAGCCAAAAAAAAAATGGTGTTCGCTCGACTTCCGCGGACGCTGACCCCACGTGCCATCCGCGCCTTCTCAACCACACGCCTGCGCTTCCAATCCTCATCCATACTATACACACCAACATGTCCCTCGCCAACATGCGAATGCGCCTCTGCGCCGAAAGACCTCGACATCGATCGCAAGACACCGCTGCTGAACACAATGGCCCCGTACTCAGAACAAGTCGTGTTCTGCACGGGAAAAGACGATTGGGCCAGCAACATTGAGCAAGAAGAAGGCGAAACGGGCGAGTTCGTCAAAGGACTAAAAGGTGTGATAGGAAAAGGTGCACCGGGATTCGATGTAGGTTCGTTTTGACAATCCTGTACTTTCTCTCCAAAAAACCCCCCGAACAGAAACACTAACAAAATATCTCCAGCCCTTCACAAACGTTCTCATAACCGCCTCCTCCCTCCCCAAAAGCACCGCACCCAACACAACAACAGCCCTCCTCTTCCCTAGTTTCAAGCGTATCCAAAACCTCCCACACACCCATACTTCCCTCTCCGACTTCGCAACCGCATACCTCAAAGCCAAAACCCTCCACCCCATGCACGCCAACCTGTCCGCAGCACAAAAAGCCAACCTAACCCGCGACGAATCAAAAGCAGCATCCCTCCCAGAAGCTCAGGAAATAACAACCCCCACAATCTTCATCTGCGGTCACGGCGGCCGCGACCAGCGCTGCGGCATCCTCGGCCCACTTTTGCAATCCGCATTTCGCAGCGAATTCCAGCGCAGAGGGCTAGATGCAGATGTGGGACTCATAAGTCACATTGGGGGCCACAAGTACGCGGGAAACGTCATCATGTATGTCCCGCCGAGTATGCAAGGGAATAATGAGCTTGGTGGGGCGGGTGTGTGGTATGGACGTGTGGGACCGGAGCATGTTGAGGGGTTGGTGGAGGAGACGTTTGTCAGAGGAAGAGTTGTCACCGAGTTGCTGAGGGGTGGTGTTATGCAGGATGGACGGAATATCGGGAGAATGGTTGAGGCGCAGATGAAGAGGGATAGTGGGGAGGAAGATGAGGGCGTGTTGAAGTTGAAGGCTAGAGCAAGGGGGTAGACGTGCTGGTGTGAATGTAGATGGTTGTCAGATTATTGTATAGAAACGATACACTCTGTAGAACATCAAAATAGAGACTTATCTGTGTATTACTGAATGCTTAAATTACCCTGATCT
This sequence comes from Bipolaris victoriae FI3, assembly GCF_000527765.1. Taxonomy (NCBI): domain Eukaryota; kingdom Fungi; phylum Ascomycota; class Dothideomycetes; order Pleosporales; family Pleosporaceae; genus Bipolaris; species Bipolaris victoriae. Next base: position 7,271 of record NW_014575363.1, on the reverse strand, counting down.
AGCCAAATACTGCAAAAACAAATTTTCTTGTTTCTCCGATAACTCAGAGATCGTTTTTCAGTCCGAAGATACAACCAACCAAAAAGAAAAACGGTTTACTTCAAACATCTATGAGAGAGAAGAATGAAGAAGAGCAAAAAAAGAAAACGTACAAGCCCGACGTGGGGGTCGAACCCACAACCTTGAGATGTACTGAGTAATCGTGTCTGTTAGACCGTGAAAGACTAAGAGTCTCACGCTCTACCGATTGAGCTAGCCGGGCTATTGCTGTTTCGATGGATAAACTTGAAACTGGAACGAATATCACGGTATTGTTCTCAAATCACGGGAACCATGCGATAATGGTTCTCCCGTTGTTCAATGTCGAATGACGCCGGTATTGGCGGAAGAGAAATTTTCGTTCCGCGGTTCAACGATTACTAGCCCCGCCCACTCACGTCACCTAACGTCCACGTAAAATATAGCGTGAACCAGCACAACGGTACGATTTCTACGCCGGCACCATGCACATTGCTTTCTACTGCATCACATCCAAGAATGTGTCCCTGAAAAGAGATGGTATCATTTCATCGCATATCTATTCGCTCTATAATAAATGCCGCTAATCATTCTGGCTAGTATCGCTTATCTATCATCAAGCAGTCTACAAAGTGCTCTCAAGCGCAAGGACCTGGTTATTCATTAGCATGGTGTACTTGTAGAGAGGATGAGAGATGCGACTTACAATGGCAGTCCTGCTGGGAATGTAAACTTGCAAAAAGTTCTTTCTGTTGTTCCAGGCGAAGGGAGTGGTGAAGAACCTAGTTGATTCATCCACATTTCCGTGGCCACCATAGATCTTGCTATCGGTGCTCAGTACAATCCTGTAGGTGCCCTCCTGCTCCACACCAACACGGTAGTCTGTGAAGCTGTTCTGAGGATGGAAGTTGAAGATCCACAGCAGCCCAGCGCGCTCAAATACAATGACCTTGTCGCCTTCGTGCTTGAGACTGACATAGGCTTGTGGCGAGTGGAGCCAGCCGTACTTCTCCTCGGTCCACTGCATCTTACTGTCAAAGTCGTTCAGGAACTTGTAACGGAGGAGTTCGTCATCTGGGAGGTTGAATTGACGGCGAGCATAGTGGAAGCTGTTGTTGTTGCCTTCACGGGGGAAGTCCAGCCACTCTGGGTGACCAAACTCATTGCCTTCAAAGTTGAGATAACCTTCGCCTCCGAGACCATGAGTGATCAATCGGATCATCTTGTGCAGCGACAGACCCCTGTCAATCACAGGTGTCAACTCGGTGAGCGTTGACATGTTGGTATACATCTGTGCATCGCAGAGCCAGAAGAGAAGTGTCTTGTCTCCCACAAGTCTGTATTGTGTTAGCATACATTTGTAAGTATGTTGAAGTTGACTTACGCTTGGTCGTGGCTCTCGGCATAGGCAATGGTCTTCTCGCCATGACGTCGGTTTGTCAGAGTGAAGACAAGGGCGCCCATGTCCCAGTCAATGTCCTGCTTCTCCTTCAACCACTTGATGTAAAGGTCTGGTACGGCCATGGCTAATCTGTAGTCGAACCCTATGCCACCTAGAGAGAGTGACACACAGAGACCAGGCATACCAGAGACGTCTTCGGCAATCGTGATGGAGTCAGGGTAAAGGGTGTGCAATAGCTCGTTTGCAAGCATCAGATAGACGACTGCCTCTTCGTCTACCGAGTCGCCAAAGTACTCGTGGTAGCCACCAGAGAAGCCCCTGTAAGGGTGTCAGTGTATACAGGAATAGGAAAACTGGCAATACTTACGTTCCGATACCGTGATGGGTGTACAGCATACTGGTGACTCCATCGAATCGGAAACCATCAAAACGGTACTCCTCCATCCAGAAGCGCAAGTTGCTGAGAAGGAAGCGCAGCACCTCATGGTGGCCATAGTTGAACAGTCTGCTGTCCCATAGGTCGTGTCGTCCCTTTGGACCGGAATGGAAGTAAAGATGGTCACTGCCGTCAAACATGTTCAGGCCATCAAGTACGTTCTTGGATGCGTGGCTGTGCACCATATCCAACAACACGGTGATGCCCATGCCGTGTGCAGTGTCAATGAGCTCTTTGAGGTCGTCTGGGAGACCATATCTGCTGCTCGCAGCAAAGAAGCTGTTGATCTGGTATCCGAAACTGGCGTAGTAGGCATGCTCCATGACTGCCATCAACTGTATAGTGTTGTATCCCAGGCGCTGGATTCGTGGGAGAATATTTTGTGTAAACTCCTTGTATGTAGCAACCTTTGGCTCGGGCGAGGATATACCAACGTGAGCCTCGTAGATTCGCGCACTCTTGGGCTTTGGTGGGCGCTGGTTCTTCCATACATACTTCTGGGGAGGGTTCCAGAAGCGCGCATCGTATACGGGGGAGACGCTGAGGTCTTGGGTTACTCTGGTGATCCAGGCAGGGAGGCGCTCCTGGCGGGCGTGGTCATTGGGGGTTACAAATGAGACCTAGTTGTTTCTGTCAGTTGTGCGTTGGGCTGAGGATGCATAACCAATGTACCTTGATCTTGGAATCGTGAGGGATGGCAGGCTGGCCGTCCTTGTTAGGAAGCGTCACCTCGAAGACACCGAAGTCGTTCTTGGTCATGGGTGTCGCATCGCGGTCCCAGTTGTTGAAGTCGCCAATGAGGTAGGCACGCAGGGCATTGGGAGCCCATTCGCGGTATACGACATCGCCATTGGGCTGGACATTGAAGCCGAATTTTTCGAAACCCTGCAAGCGCCGTCAGTGACTGCGTGGCAGCGAGATGAACAAACTACGCACCCGCGAGAACTTTTCCAGGCCACCCTCTGTCTCGTCAATTGTCTTGATCCATTTCTGGGCCTTTGAGAAGCGGCTCTTGAGGGAGTCTTTGAAGGGCTCTAGATAGCCGTCGAGTTGGATGATGCCTGTGGATAGCCGTCAGATCAGTCAATTGCGCGGGGCATTGGCAGGGGCAGCGCGTACCGGTTCCATCATTGGGTATCTTGCCCGGTGCATCGCTCGTCGTCGAGTTTGCTGCAGCTTGGTTGAGCTCCATCGTGTGTGAGGTGGGATGGGGCGTTGTCAGGCGCGCAAAGTATCCAGGGAGGGGTTTGCTATGAAGGGCAAGACAGCGACAACGGACAGAGCAATTGCGCAGCTATTTAAAAGAGCAATGGCAAAAAACGAGGCTCATAGGCTATCTGCAGGAGAAATCATTTCCTTTTTGCGGGGTCATTAACCCGCTTCCAGCGCAGGGCAGGACTCAACGAAAGGGCGTTGACCCAACGACACAACGTCATAGCTCGCTGGCGGCTGGATGGGGCATCGCGCCCCCGCCACCTGTCCCAACAGTAGACATAGCATAATGCCCAGCGAGATGAGCGCACAATTCTCCGCTACTACTAACACTACTATAACACTACTGAAGGCGGGCGGAGGGGCGAGGGGCGAGGGCTAACTGCAACAGGCGTCGCGGAGGGCGTTGGCGGCTATGTTTCCACTGCGCGGCAACGAGTCCCTTATCGGCATCGGCTGCCGTGGGGAGCTTCCCCCGCATCTCAGCTCGACGTGGGGACACAAGCTCGCGGCTCAACCACGGTAACTGTCGCAGCCGCCTTGGGGCTATTGAATAGCGCTCGTGACTTCTGCTCTCTGTTCCAACTATATATACATAGACTCCTGTCATGTGAAGCCCTCGGCATGCCCTTCTCAGTCACGATGCTACTTTCCAGGCCGCTCCAGCGCGCCCTCCCCGCTGCTGTCTCGCCACAGGCACGCGCCTCCTACCTTGCTCTCTACAGCATCTCGCGCGCCACCCGCCTGCCACTGTCCCTGCCGTTGTCACATACCCGCAAGTCGTCGAGGTTTCATCGATCCGACTTTAGCGGCCAGGGCTTCTCTTCTTTCTACGAGCCAGACCAGCCAACCCGGGGCCCGCTGGGCGGCGCAAGCAGTGTAGGTGCCGGGGTCATCACGCCCAAGGTCCTGCGCCAGCATCTCGACCAATTCGTTGTCGACCAGGATCGCGCAAAGATAGTCCTGAGCGTGGCGGTCCATGAGCACCATCTGCGCATACAGGAGCTCAAGCGACAGCAGCAGGAGCAGGCGAGGTTGGAGGCCCAGGCCCAGAGGAGGGCGTCCGTCTTCCGCCATCCTGTAGAAGGTACACTACACCGAACCTTCACCTTGGCTCTGCTACCAACCTGATCACGCGACTAATAAATACAGTAGACGAGTTTCCGGGCCAGCAGTCTACCGTAGAATTGCACAATCATAATGACCCCCAATCCTTCAGCGAAGCCCCAGCCTATCGGCCGGCGTCGGACTCCCCGGCAGACCCTGACTCGTTAATTGACAACAGCGAACACCAGCTGCTGATAGAAAAGTCCAATGTGCTCATACTCGGTCCAACAGGTGTTGGCAAAACGCTCATGTGCAAGACACTGGCAAAGACACTGGGCCTGCCCATTTCCATGTCTGACTGCACCACCTTCACACAAGCTGGATACATTGGTGATGATGTGGAATCATGTGTAGCTCGTTTGTTCTCTGCTGCAAACTATGACATTGAAGCGACAGAGCATGGCATCATAGTACTGGATGAGATTGACAAGATTGCTGGCACAAAGATATCATACGGCAAGGACGTTGGTGGAGAGGGGGTCCAACAAGCCCTCCTCAAGATCATTGAGGGTACTACTGTGCAGGTGCAAGCCAAGCCAGAGAAGAGTGCCAACAGACCCGGTGGCACTGGTAGAATGGACACGCCTCAACCTCCTGGTCCAGGAGCAAGCAAGGGCGAGGTCTTCAACATCCGAACTGACAACATTCTCTTCATATGTACCGGCGCATTCTCGAACCTCCACAAGATCATCCTCGACCGGAAATCTAAAAGTGGCATGGGCTTCGGGGCGTCAATACGGTCATCCAGCGCACATGCGGCTGCTGATGGTACCATGTTGAGAGGTCCAGAGGCCGAGTTGTTCAAAAAGGACGCTCCCTTCTTTGTTCCACCAAAGTCAGAAGTGCCAAACCCCTTTGGCATCAGACAAGTCGTAAAGGAAGACAAGGTCAATGTGCTTGATCATGTGCAACCAGAAGACTTGCAGAAATTCGGCATGATACCTGAACTTATTGGCAGAATACCCACCGTTTGTGCGGTGGCAGCTCTAGACGAAGACGCCCTGGTTCGTGTACTCACTGAGCCCAAGGACAGCCTCATCCGGCAGGAGGAGCACAAGTCGTATCTTAGGAATATTGAGCTGCGCTTCACCACAGGAGCTCTGCGGGAAATTGCACGCAAAGCCAGCAAGATGGGTACTGGTGCTCGTGGGTTGCGACACATTGTTGATCAGCTTCTCCTACAAGCCAAGTACGAGACACCTGGTATGTATCGCTGCTGAACTGAGAACCAAGGGTAAATCGCTAACAAGACAACAGGATCAAGCGTCAAGCACATCCTCGTAACGCAAGACGTCGCCCTCCTCAAGCGCGCACCACTATACTTCCACCGAGGCCAATCCGCCGCCTTTGAAGCCACGCACGCACAAGAAGAAGAGAAATGGGAGGAAGAGCTTCGTCGCCACGAAGACCCATCGATCCTCATGGTCAACAACTTCCAAGAGTACAGGAAAGCTGGTGCTGCAGGCTTTTAGCCTATGCGAAACCACATGGGCTTTGTGTCACCCACCCGTTTGCATCTGCCGTGCATGGCGCATCTTTGGAACCATGCATGCTGTTATAGTCGATCTGCCTTCCCTCCGATAAGACCCAGACGGCTTCGGCCCGTTGCCAGCGCTCCGGGGTAAGGAAGAGCCAAGCGTTTCGGCTTCGTGAGTGGTGTGTGTGGTGAGTCGTTGTAGTCAGTCGCCATACCTTCTCCATTACGGTTTTTAGCATGGCTTTCAGTAGTCTTGTGATGGTCCTTTTTTCGCATTTTTATTTTCATGTCGATTTTTTTCATTGGATGGGCTTTTTTTGGCAAAGCTTTTTTTCCATGCCGTTATGTATCAACGAGTCCCTTGTTTGCATTGGTGGATACCGAAATCGTTTTGGAATTCAGCTACTAGGAGTTACTTTATTCTGCCCGGTCAGATATGAGTTATGGGAAAGTTTATCTGATGAATATATGGATATACATATTACACACACCAGGTTCACCCTCTGTTATCAATTCTTGAAGCCCCGTTCTCTCTCTTCATCTAATACCTTCGCCGTCCCTCCCTCCCGTCTTACCCTCTTCCACCCTTATCCACACTCGCCGTCCCTCCCCGTCTTACCCTCTCCCCCCTTTACTACAACCGCTTGTCTCGATTCCCCCAGGAAAGTTCCAACTCAATCAAATCCGGCAACTACATGCCCCCCGATATCTCACTTCCCTAAAAACTTACGTCACTCACGCATGTGCATACTCACATCCCCAAACCCTAACCTTCTTCCCCCCGCAGAAACAAAAGTCCCCATCAAGCACAAATCTCCGATCATACATACATTCATAACAGAAAAGCTGCGGTCATACATACATACATGCAGACATAGCCATCTGCAACCTATACAGGTTACTCACACCGATCGGTACTTCCCGCGGATGTACCCCTTCAAACTCTAATTTCCCCCCCCCCTCCCTTTTGCGCAGCCCAATCACTTTCAAGCGCAAACTGGGAAGGCATTCGCCTCATTTCGCAACGACGACGTACGCGAAAAAAGTTGGCATTATGGCGGTGGGAGAGGGGGGGGGGAAAGGTTGAGGGAAAAAAACGCGTAATAAGCCCAGATCATGTGATAGACAATACATGAAGTGGCGGGGGAAAAGGCAGAGAGAGGGGTAAAAGGGAGGGGGTGGGCAGCGAGCACAAAAAAACGACGCTTATGTAGCTAAGAGGGCGGTGTTGGGAAGGGGGGGCTAGAGTTTGCACGTGTGTATATTTCAGATAGTTCTTGTGTGCGGGCAAGGGCGAAAGGATGAAAGGGGGGAAAGTACTAATAAGTGAGGAGAGAGTTAGTTTGATAAAAGTATATTGCTTAACATTTCTTCTTTCCTTCATTCTTCAAGGTTGGGTATATATACACGCAAGTTAAGGTGTGCGGGAAGAGGAATGATAAAGAAGTGAAGAAGCATACATTATAGTCTACATACAAGGGAAAACGAACAGTGAAAAAGATGGCCCTTGTTGGGTCGATAGTAAAGTAAAGGCAGCGTGAAACGGAAGAGTCCGGGAAGGCGAAAAATAACGGAGGGGGGGGGGGTATCGTCTTACTGAATCGACTGACTAAAAAAAC